>NC_140165.1:153002409-153144087 GCF_963971535.1 Notolepis coatsorum | reverse complement strand
GCTTCCTCTCCGGAGGAAGTCTGACGGCGGCAAGAAACTAAACAAGGAGGAAGTGGATGAACGGATGGATGCAGTATAGGCCCTGGTGAGACTCCATATCTCCTCCCCTCGTTCTGTTGTCCCAATGCACAGAGTGGCCTCGCCGTCCAAAGTAAATTGTGTCCAGAGCTACATGAATCAGTACAAATACAAATACGCACAATGCTATCTGTCAACAACACTAGTGGGATACACAGCAAATGAAAAGCCTGGTTACAAAGACAGTAAGTCAGACCCACAATACCATTAAAGGGATTTTAAAGAATATCTTATCTTAAAAAACAAAACCTTGATGCAAGTGCTTTTTGTGCGTACTAAAAGGACTCGGTTTGGAACAAACACGGTACATACGTTTCTTTCAAATGTGGACCATCCCTATCACAAGTTGCTTGTCTGTTAGCCTGAAGTTCTATAACACAGCACATCTCTGGCTCCCTCAATCATCATGTCAAAATCACCTTTTTCCATGTTCCAAATCGTTGTGGTGTTAGAACAGCGCACAGCGACGTCCACCTAATGTTAACAGGGTTATTTTTCCCCAGAGCTAACGTGTTTGGCACCGAATGTACAAATAGAGTGGCTGTTTGTTTACATAAAGGTGCCTTTATTACTTTATTTTACATATTTACAACGGATTTACCATAGGCGTATATATATATATATATATACCCAGATGTTATTGTTGTTGTTACTGTCCTGTAAATGTCTCTGTATTGTCATTTTGTACGTTTCGAATATTGGAAAATAAAAATAAAATAAAAATAATAATAATTAGTTTCAAGTTTCAAGTTTCAAGTTTCTTTAATAGTTGTCATACAGAAGTACAGAATACTTTTATACAAAATGCTTCTTACTGTTGCGCTCCAGAGACTGTGCAAGACAAGATAAGTATGAAATAAAATAACATAGTAAAATTAGAAGTAAAAAAAATGAGGTCACAGTGTTCAGTTTAGACATATGTACAATGTTCGATGCAGAATAGACGTAGTTACCATACAATATACAATACTGTGCAGTGTACTAATATACAATACTATATAGTGCAAGGCAGAAATGGAGAAATGGGACGAGGCGCAATTTAGGTACAATTCACAGTAGGTGTACGAGTTGTAGTGCAAATCCTTTATCAATAAATATAAAGTGTAAGTGTGTTTGTGTGATCTAAAGTGTGGAGAGTGGGTGCTGCAGTGTGTTGTTTGTTTGAGTGAGTGTGTGCGTGTGGGTGTGTGTGCTGTGTGCATTTGATGGTTGTTGCATAGTGATTATTGTTTGTTTAGCAGCCTGATGGCCTGGGGATAGAAGCTTCTTCTGAGTCTTTCTGTGCTCGCCTTAAGACTCCGGTATCGCTTGCCTGACCGCAGCAGTTCAAAGAGGCAGTTGTTCGGGTGGCTCGAGTCCTTAATAATTCTCTTAGCCTTCCCCTTGCACCGCTTGTTGTAAATGTTCTGGAGGGTGGGAAGCCCCCCTCCAATTGTGCGTTCGGCTGAACGTGTCACTCTTTGTAGTCTGCTACGGTCTTGTGCAGTGCTATTCCCAAACCAGGAGGTGATGTTGCCGGTCAGGATGCTCTCTATTGTACATGAGTAGAAGTTCCTAAGGATCTTCTGACTGACTTGGAACTTCCTTAGGCGCCTGAGGAAGTAGAGGCGTTGTCGTGCCTTCTTCACAACACTGTCAATGTGTGTGGTCCATGTCAAGTCCTCGGATATGTGGGCTCCGAGGTACTTGAAACTGTTCACTCTCTCAACCGGTGCCCCGTCGATGCTGAGGGGGCTGTAGTCCTTGACCCCCGACCTCCTGAAGTCCACAATCATCTCTTTTGTTTTGCTGACGTTCAGGGAGAGGCAGTTCTCCTGACACCACTGTGACAGGTTCTCTACCTCTTCCAGGTAGGCCCTTTCGTCGTTGGCAGAGATCAGGCCCACCACTACTGTGTCATCAGCAAATTTGATGATGGTGTTGTTGTTCCGCTGTGCTACGCAGTCATGTGTGTACAGGGAGTAGAGGAGGGGGCTCAGAACACAGCCCTGGGGGGCCCCTATGTTGAGCGTGATGGATGAGGAGGTGCAGTTGCCGGCTCTTACCACCTGGGGTCTGCCCGTCAGGAAGTCCAAGACCCACTGGCAGAGGTCATAGTTCAAGCCCAGGTCCCTGAGCTTGGCTATGAGTTTGGAGGGGACTATGGTATTGAATGCTGAGCTGTAGTCGATGAACAGCATTCTCACATAGTTCCCCTGCCTCTTGTCCAGGTGTGATGCTGCTGTGTGCAGCACATGGGCTATGGCGTCCTCCGTGGACCTGTTGGGGCGATATGCAAATTGCAGAGGGTCCAGGTTGATGGGGAGGGAGGAACAGATGTAGCCCTTCACTAGCTTCTCAAAGCACTTCATGGCTATGGAGGTGAGGGCTACAGGGTGGTAGTCGTTGAGGCAAGCGGGCGTAGATTTTTTGGGTACAGGGATGATGGTGGACTTCTTCAGACAGGTGGGGATGACAGCCTGTTCCAAGGACAGGTTGAAGATGTCAGTGAATACCGGGGCCAGTTGGTCGGCACAGACTTTTAGGACGCGGCCGGGGATGCCGTCCGGTCCTGCTGCCTTCCTGATATTCACTTTTTTAAAGATCCGTCTCACCTCATGCTCTGTTACCCTGAACACTGAGTCTCCATCAGCAGACCCCCCCCCCCCCCCCCCCATTGCCGTGGTTTGTAGGCTGGTGTTGTTATTCACAGCCTCAAACCTCGCATAGAAGGAATTGAGATCATTTGCTAAGGAGATGTCACTGTTCAGTTTGAGGGGGGTGCCTTTGTAGTCTGTCATTGTTCTGAGGCCCTGCCACATGCCTCTAGAGTCAGCCTGTTCAAACTGAAGTTCAACTTTATCCCTGTAACGCCGTTTTGCCTCTATTACTGCTCTCCTGACGTTGTATCTTGCCATCTTGTGTTCTTCCATGTTGCCCTGTCACCAGCCCGGTGTTGTATGCTGATGTGCGCACTTTCAGAGCCTCACGGACGGATTTGTCTACCCAGGGCTTTTGATTTGGGTAGATTTTAATTTTGGTGGAGGGGATTGTTTCTTCTACCAGAGTACAGACATAGTCAATCACCGTTTCGGTGTATTCGTTAATATTGGCTGTGTTATCACGGAATACACTCCAGTCTGTGCATCCAAGTGCAGCTTGGAGTGACTCCTCTGACGTCACGGCCCAACGCTTAACCTCTCGCGAGACCACCGGCGTTCGCTTGAGACTTTGTTTGTACTTTGGCAAAAGGAAGATGGCGGCGTGATCGCTTTTACCGAATGGACTAAGAGCCTGTGACTTGTACCCATTCTTAAATTGCGAGTATACATGGTCTAATATGTTCTCGCCTCTGGTGGGACAGGTCACATGCTGATAGAAATTCGGCAACACCTTTTTAAGACGCGCGCTGTTGAAATCACCCAGAACCAAAATGGCAGCGTCAACATTAGCTGTCTGGAGTTTGTTTACCTCGTCGTGAAGTTTTGAAAGTGCGACCCCAGTGTTCGCGTGTGGTGGAATGTACACTCCGATGAGGATGATGGACGTTAACTCTCTTGGGAGGAAGAAGGGTCGACATTTTATCGTGATAAACTCCAGGTCTGGGGAGCAGTGGTTAGACAGTTCCTTTGTGTTGCCTAAATCGCACCACTCCTTGTTTATCATGAAGGCTGTAGAGGCAGAAACCGACTTGGTGGATTTATATATTATTATTATTATATATATATATTATATTATATATATATATATTAGAACCATGCACTGAACCATTATATTGTATTATATGTATACATTAGAACCTTTAGACTGTTTGGCCACTAGAGGGCTCACCACCCATTGCAGCCCAATAACTATAAATGGCCAAGGTGATCAACTTAATCTTATGCACCTGCTGAGGACTTACTTTCAAACACTGTTATACTGTTGGAACCGAGCACGGAGCAACTGACAACTGTTCTGTCAAACCTTTAATTCATTATCACTTTCATTTGGACAACAATAAACCCTGTACACCGTAAGAGAAGCAACTGTGGACATTCAACTCATTTAACATCACCAACTTTGGTACAGTGTAAAAAAGGCAATAGCGGGTGCATCGTGGACGACTATCAGCACACAGAGGAATGACAGTCGGCCAATACAAAGGCAATGCCGCCTCCTTTCTTCTTTAGTGACTCTTCTGCCGTCCGGTCCTTGCGGAGAACGAAGAAGTGGTCTGCCGGTTCTATTGCGTGATTCGGGACATCTGGACTCAGCCAAGTTTCTGTGAAACAGAGGACGTTACAATCCCGAATGTCCCTCTGGAATTGGATCCGTGCTCTGATGTCGTTGAGTTTATTTCCTATCGATTGCACATTGGCCAACAATATGCTGGGCAATGTGGTTCTGTGTCGTTTGGACCTCAGTCTGTTTCGGACCCCGGCTCTCTTTCCACGTCTTCGCGGCGGCTTCTCCTGGTCTTGGCCATGGCCATAACAAAGGATCTCGGCGGGCCATTTCTGCTGTTCAGCGATCCGATCCAGAGAGCAATCCAATCGGTAAGTTTTCCTTAATCCAATGTCAATGATTGACTGACGGTCATACACATATAATGCACCAACAGTTGGTGCGAATAAAACTCCTAATACTATAAAAATTAACAAAAGAAAGCACAGTCTCGACGGAGCGATCAGAAAGGCAGCCATCAGTGCAGCGCCAGTGCAGCGCTGCAGAGTGGCTTTATGTTTGCCGCTGAACTTTGGCAGAATATAGGATGCTTTCTGAGCCTCTGGTGAGTGGAAGTGTCTTGAAACGAGGGAAAAGGGATAAAGAGAAACCATTATCTTTCTCGCTGGTGATGGCTGATGTAGAAGGTGCCTCAAATCCCTGTAAACATTAGAACCAAATGTCCACAGGGTTATTACTAGTCACACGCACACACTTCACCAGCAAAGAGCGATGGGAATTGTAGCTAGAGTAGAGTAGCTAGCTAGTATACATTTTTCATAACGTGGACCAAAAAAATAAAGGAAGAACAGCAGCTGTTAGAAGGAGGCCTTATGTTTTCAAAGACGCAGAGGATCGTTTGAGGTTTGATGATGGAGGAAAATCCACATACATTTTGAATGTATGGGATTGTTCTTTTTTCTTTTCTGGGAACAAGAAGACATAGGGCTGTATACTGTAGATTTAAACAATGTTAAGCAGATAAGAAGCTGATCATATCGGATGATTCAAATGGGATTTTAATGATTTATGGATTTCCATGTTCTTGGAAAGAGAAAGTATGAGAGGCCTACCGCACAGCTGTCTCTTAAGGCATCAAACTTGCGTTGTATGTCCTCCCTGTGGGCCTGGACGAAGGACAGACAGAGATATGGACAGACAAAAGAGTTACTGGGTTTCATTGCTGTACATTACATAATAACGTTGTTCAGGGTCCCCCATTTTCAATTCATAGTGACATTTCTGACATACACAACATACATGACATCATGACATTTATGGCATAGGGACATACATGACATACAGGTATATAGTACTGTTACATTTGTGACATATACAATATGCAAATATACAGTACTGTTACCCATAGATCCTGACAGAGAGTATATACATATGATGGGGAGGAGACTGTACATTAGGAGGGGGTGGGTGGGTGGGTGGGAGAGAAATATACATACGGTGGGGAGAGAATATATACATACGGTGGGGAGGAGACTGTACATTAGGAGGGGGTGGGTGGGTGGGAGAGAAATATACATACGGTGGGGAGAGAATATATACATACGGTGGGGAGGAGACTGTCTATTAGGAGGGGTGGGGGTGGGGGTGTTTAGACATTTATGGTGGCCAGTTTCGAATTGCAGCCTCCCGTAGGTGCTCTTTATGAGCGGTTTTGAATGTGGGTAGGGATTCACATTCCTTTACAGCTTTGGGTAGGGCGTTCCACATTGATGTGGCATAATTGCGAAACGTGTTTAGTCCCTTGTTTGAGCCGAATCTGGGTTTAACATGATTTGTTGAGCTTCCTCTGGTGTGGTGGTCGTGGTATTCACTGACCTTTGGTTTAGTACCATGAGGTGCAAGCATAGTCGTAGTACCCTTGAATAAGTGCTCCTGCCAGAGTCTTCAGGGTATTCTTGTTTACCAGAGAGGAGATCCGGTACAAGAATCTAGTTCGTTGGTTGACTGATATTGTCACCCACTGTAACTGAGAAGCCGTCGGTCTTTCTGAGTTTGTTATTTGATCCGAAGAGAATGGACTCTGTTTTACCGAGGTGTAATGATAGTTTGTTATCAGCGAGCCAGGTGCAGATTCTGCCGAGTTCTGAGCTGAGTGTTTTTTCAACCTGTAACTTGTTCTTGTCAGAGACCAGCAGGGCTGAGTCGTCCGCGAACAAGAACAAGTTGCAGTCACAAGCTGACGACATGTCATTTGCATAAATTAGGAACAGTAGCGGTCCTAGTATGCTTCCTTGTGGAACACCACAGCTCACTGTGAGGGGGGGGGGATAGAGTACAGTTTACCTCCACCATCTGTTCTCTCCCCTCAAGGTAGGATTGCATCCAGCTCACTGATAAACTATCAAAACCAATTGCTTTTAGCTTGTCAATCAGAATGGAGTGATTGACAGTGTCGAAGGCCTTTTGTAGGTCCAGCATGACCATGCCGCAGTATTTGCCCGCGTCCACCTCTTGTTTGATGTGGTCGTTCAAATAGAGAAGGCATGTGTCAGTGGAGTGGGATGTTCTGAAGCCAGATTGGAATTCGTAGATTAGATTTTTTTCCGCTAGGTACTTTTCTACCTGTTCGTAGACCATTTTTTCCATGACTTTCGAGATGGAGGTAAGAATAGAAACAGGGCGGTAGTTGACTGGGTCTAATTTGCTGCCCTTTTTGTGCAGAGGGGTCACTCTCGCAATTTTGAAGTCCTTGGGGACGTGTCCCTGTTTTATGGAGAGGTTTATTATGTGTGTGATGACTGGGGTGATGGCGGCTGCTGAGTCTCTGAGGAATTTGGAGGGGATGTTGTCATGGCCAGTGGCCTTGTTAGGTTGGAGGGCGCTCAGTTTTTTGAGTACCTCATCTGTTGTTACCATTTCCAGTTTGAAGTTGTCTTTGCGGACCCCTAGGTGTTTGTAGTATGCTATTGTGTTCTACCCCATAATGCCCTGAGTGGGAGGGTAGTTTGTTTACCAGTGTTGTGGCTATGTTTGTGAGGAATTTTTTTTAAGTAATTGGCTACATCCAGCTTGTCTGTGATGAGCGTGTTGTCCGTCTTTATGTTTATGTTTGAGAATCCGGTTTTAAGTTTTTTACTGCAGCCTAGTTGATTATTGAGTCATTTCAAAAGTTCACGTGGTTTGTTTTTGTTTTCCTCAGTTTTGTCATTGATGAAATTTTTTTTTTGCGGTTTTGATCATGGTGTTTACGTCATTTCTTAGTCTGTTTCTTTGAATTTTTTTTTCAACCACGTGGGCTTGGAGTTCACTGTTTGAGCTTTTGGAAAGCTTTGTCTGACTTTTATGAAGTTCAGAGCATTTTTTGTCTCTGGTTTTCATAAAGGTCAGTATTTCAGTGTGCGTCCATGGCTCAGCGCGATTTTTAACCCTGGTGGTTCTTAGGGGTGCCATGTTGTTAAGTATTGTTGTGAATTTGGTTTTGAATCCAAGCCATGTTTCTTCAACCTGTGTACCACTGAGCTCATCTGACCAGTCCATGCTCTCCAGTTCTTGGTTAAAGAAAGGCCTCTCTAGAGTAGGTTTTGAGGTCCATAGATGAGACTGTTTTGTGACAGCCGGCCTTTTGTTTTAGCTTTTTGCGGGTACAGAAAATCATATAATGATCAGAAATGTACATGGAAAAAACATGTTAACTATATTCAAGGGAAAATATCCAAGTCAGTAGCAATCTTGTATAAATGTAAGGATATATTAAACTATAAAGCCTTGCACATAATTTACTGCTCACTTATACTTCCTTACATATCTTACTCTGTGGAGTATGGGCGTTGACATTTAAAAATACTGTAAAGAGTCTTCCTGCTAAAGCGGGCCATTCGGAGCCTTCATAAGGCTGGTTACTATGACCACACAAATCCACTGTTTATAAAGTCACATGTTATGAAATTTAATGATTTGGTTTATTATAAAATTATGCAAATAATGTACAGAGCTAAAGCAAAGTTACTCCCGGGCGGTGTGCAAAGGTTTTTTCAATACATGAAAGACAATATGATTTGAGAGACATTTGTAAATTTACTGTTTAAAAAGCTAAGAAAGGGATTAAAAGGAGGTGTATTTCTATTGTTCGGGTTAACTTGTGGAACAATGCTGATATACATTTAAGAATGAGTTTGATTGATTGATTGAATTGATTGATTGAAAATGTTATTAACAGATTGCAGAATGGGTACAATACAGTACGGCTCAATACACACAATTGTTAAGGGGATGGTGTGAGAGTGAGTGAGAGTGTGTGTGTGTGTGTGTGTGTGTGTGTGTGTGTGTGTGTGTGTGTGTGTGTGTGTGTGTGTGTGTGTGTGTGTGTGTGTGTGTGTGTGTGTGTGTGTGTGTGTGTGTGTGTGTGTGTGTGTGTGTGTGTGTGTGTGTGTGTGTGTGTGTGTGTGTGTGTGTGTGTGTGTGTGTGTGTGTGTGTGCATGTGTGTGTGTGAAGGTTGGTTTTATGAAGATGTTGTGAGGTTTTTGTCTCTACTGGCCATTTTTTTGTTTTAATAAAGAATATCAAAAGTCAAAAAAAGAAAGTCTCTCTCTCTCACACACTCACACGCACTCTCTCTCTCACACTCTCTCTCTCTCTCTCACACACCCTCTCTCTCACGCCCCCTCTCTCTCTCTCTCACTCTCACACACTCTCTCTCTCTCATCCTCTCTCTCTCTCTCACTCTCACACACTCTATCTCTCTCACCCCTTCTCTCTCACTCTCACTCGCACTCGCTCTCTCTCTCTCTCTCTCTCTCTCTCTCTCTCTCTCTCTCTCTCTCTCTCTCTCTCTCTCTCTCTCTCTCTCTCTCTCTCTCTCTCTCTCTCTCCTGTGCGCATGCGTGTGAGTGGAGCGGAGATTCGGAGTTTGGTGAGACTGCGTGTGAGTGAGTTTCTAACTTTTTCTATCTTTTCTATTTATATGTTGTTTTGTCAAGTTGTGAATTAGAGTGTTACTTATTTATTGTTAGGTTGCTGTTGTAGTGTGTGTTGTTGTGTTAAACGGAGTTTAGAGGTTTGTTCTCAGTCCGTTTGGCCAAAGCCGACCAGTTGGGGCTGGTCGGCAAGACACCGGGCGCGCAGGATGGCTGATTTGAACAAATTGAGTAGGAAACACGGCATTAAGATTGGCACCGTGTTCCCCTGCTCAGTTGAAGAGGTTAGTTTAGCGGTAGGTAAAGTTGTTGGTTACAACAGTATTAAGTCTGCAGGGAAAATGAATTCTGCTGTGGTAATCTTTCTCGATCGAGTTGAGAAAGTGAATGCAGCAATTGAACGTGGTATTATTGTTCGGGACCTGCACGTTCCCGTGTTGCCACTTGCGCAACCATCAACTAAAATCACGTTGTCTAATGTACCACCATTCATCTCTGATGAGTTTCTGATAAAAGAACTGTCCAGACATGGAAAGATAGTTTCTCCCATTAAGAAGGTGCTTACAGGATGCAAATCACCTTTGTTGAGACATGTTGTTTCTCATAGACGTTTTTTGTATATGATTCTGAATAACAGGAATGATGAGTTCAATATGAGATTCCATGTTAAAGTGGAAGATTTTGATTATGTATTGTTTGCATCATCAGAGACCATGAAGTGCTTTGGGTGTGGGGGGGGGGGGCATGTAATTAAAGCATGCCCTAAGAAGCAAGCTCAAGATGCGCATGCAGACCTTGGGGAGGGAACTAGTGGGCAAGGAAGAGAACCGTCAAATAATGAGACTGTGGTTTTAGAAATTAGTGGTAGGGGACAGTCAAGAGTGGCTAGGGAAGAACCAGCTGCTGTAGACGGGGCTACAGTTGAGATACAAGCAGAGGTGGCCAGGGATAACCCAGCTGAGACAGACAGGGCTGCAGGGGAGCTACAGGAAGAATTGGCCAGGGTTAAACCGGCTGCTGCAGAAAGTGCTACAGGGGAGCTACAGACAGAAGTGGCCAGGGTTGAACCAGCTACTGCAGAAAGTGCTACAGGGGAGCTACAGACGGAAGTGGCCAGTTTTAAACCAGCTGCTGCTGAAAGTGCTACAGGGGAGCTACAGACAGAAGTGGTTGGGGTTAAAGAAGCAGCTGTAGACAGTGCTACAGTTGAGATACAAACAGAGGTGGCTAGGGATAATCCAGCTGAGACTGACAGTGCTAAAGGTGAGCTACAGGAAGAAGGGGCCTGTGAGAAACAGACAGACAGTACTACAAGTGAGATGCAGGTAGAAGGGGCCTGTGTGAAACAGACAGACAGGGCTACAGGAGAACTGCAGCTGGAAGGGGCCTCGGAGAAACAAACATACAGTGCTGCTGTGTCTGGGGGGAAAACACAGGAGAGTAGCAGTGGTTTGTGTGGAAGCAGTGCGGGAGTTATTGACCAGACTAATGAGGTGGAAATGGAAGATGAGGATGTTTCACAATCTGCACCTCATGAACGCAAAGGAATGACTTCACAGTCAGACCAGAGTGATAGTGAGGAGTATGCGTCAGATTGTAGTGACATGTCTGAGATAAAGAAGTCACAAAACAGAAAATCACTGTCAGTCAAAACCATCAAAACTTTGCTACAGGAAAACAAGAATGTTCGGGGCTTCAAAATAGAGGAACATATTACTGATACAGAGGCTTTCTATACGTCTGTCAGGTTTCACATGGGAAATAACAGCTTTACTAAGCAGGAAGTGTATAGACTAAGGAAATTACTGCCAAAGGTCAGAAAACAAATTTATGAAAGGAAAACAAGGGGCAACTTTTAATTTATTGTTATTGTGCGTTTTAGTCACTCCTCTTCTCTCCATGGAACATTTTAAGGTTGGAACTTTGAACTTGAATGGGGCAAGAGATGTGAGAAAACGTGCAACGCTGTTTGAACTGGTCAAGTTAAAACACATTGATGTTCTTTTTATGCAGGAGACACACAGTGATAAAGTAAATGAGGTAGAATGGAGGAAAGAATGGGAAGGTGATTTAGTGTTGAGTCATAATACTACAATTAGTAGTGGAGTTGGTTTTTTATTCTCAAAACGTTTTATTCCTGCTTCCTATACTGTAGAACATGTTGTAGAGGGTAGGTTCATTGTAGTGAAAGCACATTTTGAAACATTTAATGTGGTTTTATTGAATATTTATGCTCCTTCTAAAGGGCCTGAAAGAAAGGCTTTTTTAGATATAGTGTGTACTAAATTGTCCGATTTTAGTCCGGATGATTTCTTATTTTTTTCTGGAGATTTCAATTGCACAGAGAATAACAGTTTAGACAGGAATCATAATGAACCCCATCCAGCTTCTCAAAGTGCATTAAGAAAGCTTGTACACACACACGGCTTGGTTGATGTGTGGAGGAGGTTTCATGGGAATGAGCGCCAGTATACATGGTCTCATTGTAGGGATAATGTTGTCTCCTTAGCTAGACTTGACCGTTTTTATTGTTTTAAACATCATTTTAATGTTTTTAAAATGTGTAAAATATTGCCTGTTGGTTTTACAGACCATTCATTGGTAATGTGCAATGTCTTTATTAAGAATCTGGTGCCTAGAAGTGCATATTGGCATTTTAATTCAGCTTTGCTCCATGAAAAGGATTTTAGGGATGTTTTTAGTTTTTTTTGGGTCCTGTTTAGGAGTAGGAAGAATGAGTTCTCTTCTCTTAGGCAGTGGTGGGACTGTGGCAAAGTAGAAATTAAAATGCTTTGTCAACAACACACTCTCAATGTGACTAGAGACATCACTACCTCCATGAGAGATTTGGAGACTGAGATAGTGGACCTTGAGAAAATGTTTGGGTCCACAGGAAATCAAGGACAGTTTGAAGTCCTTAATAAAAAAAAAATGGCTTTAGCTGACCTGCTAGGTGTGAAGGCTCAAGGAGCTTTGTTAAGGTCTAGATTTATGAATGTCAATGCTATGGATGTGCCTTCCAGTTACTTCTTCGGTCTGGAAAAGAAGAATGGACAGAATAAATTCATTCACTCTCTTCTGTCAGAGACAGGGCAGGACATCACTGATGCCAGTCAGATCCGGAGACGGGCCGTTGAGTTTTATTCTGCTTTGTATAGCAGTGAGTACACTGACAATGATGTCCTTCTACAGTCTTTTTGTGAAGGATTGCCCACAGTATCACGGGAGTCGAATGTGCTGCTGGAAAGACCTTTGGACTCGTCGGAGCTCTATTCTGCCTTACAGAGCATGGGTGGCGGGAAAGCCCCTGGTATTGACGGTTTGACGGTGGAGTTTTACAAAGCCTTTTGGGACATTGTGAAAGACGACCTTCTCGAGGTATTCAATGAAAGTCTGGCTGAGGGTGCGTTGCCGCTTTCGTGTCGCAGGGCAGTGATAACCTTACTGCCAAAAAAGGGGTCTTTGCAGGACATAAGGAATTGGAGGCCTGTGTCAATATTATGCAGTGAATATAAGATTTTGTCAAAGACCTTAGCAAACCGTCTGAGAGAAGTGATGGATCAGATCATACATCGTGATCAGACGTATTGTGTACCTGGCAGGTCAATATTAGATAATGTATATTTAATTCGTGATGTTTTGGGTGTCTCTGATTCATTGGGATTGAATACTGCTCTTATTTCAATAGATCAGGAGAAAGCATTTGACCGCGTTGAGCACAATTATCTCTGGAGTGTTATGAAGAGTTTTGGGTTCAGCGATGGTCTCATTGCTATGGTGAAAGTTTTGTATCAGAACATTGAGAGTGTGTTAAAATTCAATGGTTCTCTATGTGCTCCTTTTGAGGTACAGAGGGGTATTAGGCAAGGCTGCGCTCTTTCTGGCATGTTATATGCAATTTCATTGGAACCCATGTTACAATCATTGAGAAATGAGATGAGGGGGTTAGCTATACCTGGGTTCCAGGATAACATTGTTTTGTCAGCTTATGCTGATGATGTAGTTGTTTTTGTAAAAAATCAAAACGATGTAAATATATTGGAAAGAATTGCTGACAGTTTTAGGGCTGTGTCTTCTGCCAAAATAAATTGGAGGAAGAGTGAGGCGTTAGCTGTGGGAAACTGGCATAGTAGATTACCTGTGTTACCTCAAAACATGATCTGGAAAAGGGATGGTTTTAAATATTTGGGGCTATACCTTGGGAATGACACGATTGTACAGAAAAATTGGGAGAATGTGGTGGAGAAAGTAGAAGGAAGGCTGTTTAAGTGGAGATGGCTGTTGCCTCAGATTTCCTATAGAGGCAGAGTCCTGATAATAAATAACCTTGTGGCTTCTACCTTGTGGCATAAGCTGGCATGTGTGGAGCCTCCTTCAGGCATGTTGGTGCGGTTGCAGGCAAAGATGGTTGATTTCTTTTGGGATCGCCTGCACTGGGTTCCTCAGAGTGTTTTGTTTTTGCCCAGAGAAGAGGGAGGGCAAGGCCTGGTTCATTTAGCGAGTAGGACAGCGACTTTGAGGCTACAGTTCATACAGCGATATCTGTTAGGACCAAGAGATTTAGTTTGGAGAGAAGTTGCCTCTTTTATTCTTCGACAAGTAAATAGTCTTGGACTTGATGTATCTTTGTTTTTAACAGACCCGACGACTTTAAGGTTAAATGCACTTCCTCCTTTTTATCAGGGGGTTTTTAAATGTTGGACACTTTTCAAGTGCACAAGGAATACTTCTATTAAATCGTTGCACTGGTTACTTGAGGAGCCTCTTGTTCACGGTGCAAGGATGGATATAGGCGACTGTGCAAATCCTGGGCTGACTGGACTGCTGTGTGCTGCCGAAGTGGTACGCCTGAGACGGCTGGCAGACACAGCAGGACCAGAGTTAAAGGATGCTCAGGCTGTGTGTTCATTATTGGGCCTGAGGTCACAGCGCTACGCAACCAGGGTGCTGGATCTCTGGAGACAGAGGTTGACTGTTGAGGAGCTGGGAATGCTTAGATTATACAGCAGTGGAGCTTTAAAACCAGATAAACAGGATGAGTTTCCAAATATCTACCTGAGCCCTGTACTGGGAGAAATGTCTGGTCCTCTACTTTTTGTAAAGGGTTCAGCTTTTTACAAAATGGATAGGAAATCGTGGTACAGAAACTGTGTCAAAGTAATTAATAAGAAATGGCTAAACAATAGAGTGGACACTGTATGGAGGAGTAGGCTGTGTGCAAGTAATGACACTCAACCTGTGTGGAGAGTTTTATATAAACCTCCTTTAAAAAAACAAACGGCTGACCTTCAGTGGAGGATTCTGCATGGTGCTGTGGCAGTGAACGCTTTTGTTTCCATCATCAACCCAGAGGTGGATAATAAATGTCCTTTCTGTGGGTTGACTGAGACTGTTTTTCATGCGTTTTTAGAGTGTAACAGGCTTTTAGGGCTGTTTGAGCTGCTCACCGACGTTTTTAGGCTTTTTGGTGAAACCTTTTCTGTTATTGGTTATATTTTTGGAGCAGGATATAAAAAAGACAATAGGAAAAAATGGCAACTGCTTAATTTTCTGGTGGGGGAAGCTAAGCTTGCAGTCTATGTAAACAGGAGAAACAGAGTGGAAGATAAACCGGACCAGGATGCAGTGTTAGTGTGGTGCTGTAATGTGAAGGCTAGAGTCTGGCTGGAGTTCAGGTTTTATAAAGCTATGGGAAATTTGGAGGTTTTTGCTCAGGAATGGTGTTATGGAAATGTGATTTGTGATGTCTTTGATGATGAATTGGTTTTTAACAACATTATGAATATGTGAAGCTCTATTTATTTATTTGTTTGTATTGTTTTTTTTAATCTTGAAGATGAAAAGTCTTTTTTTAAAGGCTTGATGTAAAGTTTTTTGTTTCATACAGTACAAAATAAAGTACTTTAAAAAATCAAAAAAATCTCTCTCTCTCACTCTCACACACACTCTCTCTCACACACTCTCTCTCTCTCTCTCTCTCTCTCTCTCTCTCTCTCTCTCTCTCTCTCTCTCTCTCTCTCTCTCTCTCTCTCTCTCTCTCTCTCTCTCTCTCTCTCTCTCTCTCTCTCACTCTGAGTACAGTGATCTCCTCCTCTGCCTCAGCAGTGGTTTCCTCCAGCTCAGTCCTGGCCTGGGCCAGCTGGCTCTCCAGGGCGTGGCGGGCCGCCTGCAGGCCGCTGATCTGGGACTATCGCGCTCTCTGCAGGTGGACAGGGTCAGCTCCGTCTCCTGCCTCTTTATCTCCAGCTTCTGCTCCTCGTGTTCCAGGCCAACCTGGACAGAGAGAGGGGGGTGAGGAGGTGTGTGGTGTGGTGTGTGTGTGTGTGTGTGTTGTGTGTGTGTGTGTGTGTGTGGGGGGGGGGGGTTCCCCAGAGAGAGGAGTTGACTCAGCCAAGGGAGCTGTGGCAGTCAGAGATGCTGACACAACTAAACTCCCTGCAGGGAGGAGAGGGCATTTCTCCTGACACCTCACCCTGTCTGACCCACGCAGGGAGGAGAGGCATTTCTCCTGACACCTCACCCTGTCCTGACCCACGCAGGGAGGAGAGGGCATTTCTCCTGACACCTCACCCTGTCTGACCCCGCAGGGAGGAGAGGGCATTTCTCTTGACATCTCACCCTGTCTGACCCACCTCTGTCCCGCTGCCGTATCTGCCAGCGTATATTTGATCATCTTTCTTTCTTTCTTTCTTTCTTTCTTTCTTTCTTTCTTTCTTTCTTTCTTTCTTTCTTCTTTCTTTCTTTCTTTCTTTCTTTCTTTTTCTTTCTTTCTTTCTTTCTTTCTTTCTTTCTTCTTCTTTCTTTCTTTCTTTCTTTCTTCTTTCTTTCTTTCTTTCTTTCTTTCTTTCTTCTTTCTTTCTTTCTTTCTTTCTTTCTTTCTTTTCTTTCTTTCTTTCTTCTTTCTTTCCTTTCTTTCTTTCTTTTTCTTTCCTTATCTTTCTTTCTTCTTTCTTTCTTTCTTTCTTTCTTCTTTCTTTCTTTCTTTCCTTTCTTTCTTCTTTCTTTCTTTCTTTCTTCTTTCTTTCTTTCTTTCTTTTCTTTCTTTCTTTCTTTCTTTCTCCGAGTCTGTCCTCACTGTTCTCTAATAGTTGAAGTGCATGTCCATACCTCTCGGAGCGTGGTCTCCAGCTCCACCACGGGCTCTTGTTGCTCTGCTCCTGCTGGCTCATCTTCTCCAGATGTTCCTCCAGCTTAGCGTTCTGAGCCTCCAGCTTCCCAGCCTGGGATTCCAGGTAGAACTTCTGTTGACGCAGCTCCGAGATCATCTCCTCCTGTGCTTTCCTGCCAGGATCACAACAAAACACACATTGTCCTTGACCAGGGTACTGGCGTTACAACTGGAGTTACAACTGGAGTTGGTCCTTGGGTGCTTGTGGCTGCCCACGGCTCCTAAGTGTATAGGATGGGTCAAAAGCAGAGGAATAATTTCCCCACAGGGACAATAAAGTACTGTACAACTTAACTTAAAGGAACATGCCAACATTATGGGAAATGTGCTTACCGTTTTCTCCAGAGTCAGACAAGAAGGTAGATACCAATTTCCTCTCTGTGCGTTCAGTAGAACGCTATCCGGCTGCAAGCTAGCCTAGCTTAGCACAAATGGATGGATGTCGATACGGATCAGCTAGCCTAGCTTAAAACTCCGGGAGAGGTGTTTTTGGCCAGCAGCTAGGCTAGTGGTCCATATCTGCTTCCATTCATTTGTGCTAAGCTAGGCTAGCTTGCAGCCGGATAGCGTTCTAATCATACCACAATTTCAATAAGGGATACATATAAATACATATATAGTATTTATCTGCGCTTACATGTTCTTCTGGGTATAGATGCTGCTGTTGGCTGCCAATTTGTTGGCCTCCAACAGCTCAGAAATCCTCTGCTCCAGGCTGTTCATCTTAGAGTCCATAGCATTGATAGTCTGGGTTGAGGAACCGTGGAAAACACAACACGTTTGTTAGTAAACCATCAAGTCACTTCCTAAGGTGACTGATCTCCAAATTTGGATCTGATATTATGGTACATAATTTGTGGTTTCACAGTAGCCATAGCAACAGACCATGCAAAATAAGGAACACGTGTCGGTGTGATGAATGTGAAAGCAGGCCACGCCAGGATGTCGCCAGCAGGCCACCCAGCTCTCACCGCCTTCTGTTCACTGATGACGCTGTATTTCTCGCGCACCTCCTCCTCGTACTTGTTCTGACTGGACTCCAACATCTCCTTATCAGCCATTTCCACCTTCATCTGGGCCTCTAGCACCTGCTCAGCACCACACAGAACCACAGAACCACAAACGGGTCACAATAAGACTGGTGTGAAGGCCGCAGGGTTCCCCCATCTAAAGGTGTAAGGTTCAACGATAGGACCGGTTTCTTGGGGTGCTGCATAGGTCAGCGATTAGTCAACCGCACACACAGGACTCAAGCATACATGAAGTGCCCTCAAATCTCAAACACTCACTCTTGCACCCTCAAGAACAGCAGTCTTAATTGCCATATAAGCCCTCAGCTGAGTTGATTGAGTGAAGCAGAGCAAGAAAGCAGAGCAAGAGAGAGGTGTGGAGTGAGAGCAAGAGAGAAGTGGGGAGTGAGAGCAAGAAAATTACAGAAACTAAACTTGAGTTAAGGAAACAAAGAAAGCAACAGGTCGGTTTGGAGGAATCGGTAACAGAGTTCTCTTGTATCCAGTGGCACATGATAGGGCCGATCAGAGATCCCTGCATCACCATTGAAGAGAAGACACCAGGCTGCCAAGCTGATTTGTGGAAGGTTACAAATTCTGTTAATTATC
Source organism: Notolepis coatsorum (assembly GCF_963971535.1). NCBI lineage: Eukaryota > Metazoa > Chordata > Actinopteri > Aulopiformes > Paralepididae > Notolepis > Notolepis coatsorum. The sequence continues at coordinate 153,126,162 of NC_140165.1, read as the reverse complement.
ACCTTCCTTTTTCACATCAACTACTTCACTTCTCCTGTCTTCAAATCCCCAAACATCCCGGACTTGACCACATTGCTCTTTGAATCACTCAAGCTCTCCATTGTCCCTGTTCTCCCAGCTTCCACTACAAACAATCTCCAAGCTCTCCCCCAGCCTGCTACCCCCCCCCCCCCCCACACACACACACACACTCACTCAACACACACAATCACAATGGATTGGTCCCCGGGGCGCGGCTCACGTTGACGCCCTATCTGCTCCCGGCTGCCCATGGGGGGAAGGACAACGGGATGGGAAAAGTGCAGAGAGACACACATGTGTGTGTGTGTTCCTGTGGGTCGCCCATCTCGTGTGTGTGTGTGTTAAACTGCATGACAAATAAAGACTTCTAGTCTTCTAGTCTTCTAGTCTATTTTACTGAGGCTTGTCTGTTTTTTGTTTTGCTTATTGCTGTTTTGCACTTGTTATTTATTTGATTTAATTGATTGATCGATCACTGATGGTTATGTTTTATTTATCTGGTTTGCTGTATTTAGTTTCATTGATGTATCCCCTGTCTAATTGACTGATTTTCATTATTGAACTGATTTATTTTACTTGAGTTGAATACAGTATATATAATTTCAAATAAACTGTTTGCCTGCCTCTTCTTCAATTCATCACAAGCACATTTTTGTAGTGTAAAATATCTATAAATATATCTATCTATCTCTATCTATCTGTCTATAATTATATCTATTGTAAAAGGACTATGAAACAGTGTCTATAGGCCATATCTGTTGAGGTTCCATGGTAACCGGCATTCCATTTGTAGGCCGACCATGAGAGTTCTCTCTCTCTCTGTCGAGGGAGGGCCAGGAACTCCTACGTTTATGACAGACTCACTGGACAGACGGGAGCTTCTTGGGGCAAACTGCTGGACAGCTAACTGGACCCACCAGTGTGTGTGGCATTTCGTCTGGCTCGAGAATATATTCTGTTGTCTTTTATTTTTCTGCATCAACTGCTCTGTTATTCTTATTAATTTTGTATAATTAAACTATAAACGAAATCCACATCTGAATAGAACAAAATTATTTGTTGCGACGGATCCCCCTCTTTCAAAGAGGATCTGAGCACGGTCGGAATCCCCGACAGTAGTGGAGGTTACTCCTGAGCTAACCGGTAGATGATGGTAAGCATTCATTTGGTTTATTTAATTTGTTGATAGGCTGTCTGGCGCCCAAAACCATAATTGCATTTTTTTAGATATTGGATTATATTGGGCTGACCACCACTACAATACCCAAAATAGGCCAACAAGCAATAAAACACCTCAATTTAATTATGCGTATTAACAGTTCAAGTGCAAAAAGCAGTAGAGAAAATGATTCCTCCCAGAAACTAAAAAAATCCAGTCCTAATTTTCTTTTCAATAAATCTTCTAACCATTGATCACATCAGAGGTGGAGACTCAAGTCAGATTTGATTACTTTTGACTTGACAACGTATTGGGGGAATTAATCGAGACTTCACTTACAGTATGTCCCAGTGACTCGAGACTTGACTGACCTGTTATATGATGATTCATACTCTTATATTACAATTATTTCACACCAATTGAATACAACTGTAGAAATGGAAGGAACTGGAAGGAACTATCACATTGAAAATGTATATAGGTTTTCTGTTTTCTTAATATTGGAAATTTGACTTGTTCCTTGACTTGGTGTTCTGCACTGAGACTTGAGATGTGACTTGAAATTTGATGTCAATGACTTGGGACTTGACTCGTATGAGCACAGTTCTCCCGGCTGAAACTAAATCCAATGGGGCAACTGTGCAACAGTCAACGAATGTTACCAAAAACACAAAATAAAGATGTTTTGACTGTTGGATTAATCCATTGGATTAAACTGCAGCTGCAAAGAGCAACAGGCAGCCAACTCGATTGAACTAAACAAATTGATCCATGCTGCCAAATAATAGGAAGAAAATGGGTCTGGGATGAAAATAACCACAGTCGTCCTTTAATTGGCAGATATCTGTTAATAAACTGAACCTTGATCTTGTCTCCATAGAGCTTCTCTTTCTGCTCCAAATGGGTTTCTGTGCGCTGGGCTGTGGCTTGAGCCCCCCTCAAACCTTCCTCCAGTTCCTACACAAACAAACACAACTAGATTCAGTGCCAACTTACAGTACTAGGGCAAAAAGCTAGACTTATAACACAGCTCTGCTAATTACAGGGAAGATGAAAGGCTGGTTAGCAGCTCCTCTGCTTTAGCCCTCACCAATATTTTATTTGCCATCTGCTGGATCTGCTGGGCCTTGCTGTGGATGTCCTCTTTCAGCTTAGCCTCTCGACGCTCCACAATCTCCAGCCTCTTCACTTGGTTCTCCAGAGTCTTCCTGCCATCCTGCACACACATACACACAGAGCAACATATACACACATACACACAGAGCAACATATACACACACAGAGCAACATATACACACAGAGCAACATATACACACACAGAGCAACATATACACACACAGAGCAACATATACACATATACACACAGAGCAACATATACACACATACACACAGAGCAACATATACACACACAGAGCAACATATACACACATACACACAGAGCAACATATACACACATACACACAGAGCAACATATACACACACAGAGCAACATATACACACATACACACAGAGCAACATATACACACATACACACAGAGCAACATATACACACATACACACAGAGCAACATATACACACACAGAGCAACATATACACACATACACACAGAGCAACATATACACACATACACACAGAGCAACATATACACACATACACACAGAGCAACATATACACACATACACACAGAGCAACATATACACACATACACACAGAGCAACATATACACACATACACACAGAGCAACATATACACACATACACACAGAGCAACATATACACACACAGAGCAACATATACACACATACACACAGAGCAACATATACACACACAGAGCAACATATACACACATACACACAGAGCAACATATACACACACAGAGCAACATATACACACATACACACAGAGCAACATATACACACATACACACAGAGCAACATATACACACACACAAACACAGAGCAACATATACACACATACAAACAGAGCAACATATACACACACAGAGCAACATATACACACATACACACAGAGCAACATATACACACATACACACAGAGCAACATATACACACATACACACAGAGCAACATATACACACACAGAGCAACATATACACACATACACACAGAGCAACATATACACACATACACACAGAGCAACATATACACACATACACACAGAGCAACATATACACACACAGAGCAACATATACACACATACACACAGAGCAACATATACACACATACACACAGAGCAACATATACACACATACACACAGAGCAACATATACACATATACACACAGAGCAACATATACACACATACACACAGAGCAACATATACACATATACACACAGAGCAACATATACACACATACACACAGAGCAACATATACACATATACACACAGAGCAACACATACACACACAGAGCAACATATACACACAGAGCAACATATACACACATACACACAGAGCAACATATACACACACAGAGCAACATATACACACATACACACAGAGCAACATATACACACATACACACAGAGCAACATATACACACATACACACAGAGCAACATATACACACATACACACAGAGCAACATATACACACATACACACAGAGCAACATATACACATATACACACAGAGCAACATATACACACATACACACAGAGCAACATATACACACATACACACAGAGCAACATATACACACACAGAGCAACATATACACATATACACACAGAGCAACATATACACACATACACACAGAGCAACATATACACACACAGAGCAACATATACACATATACACACAGAGCAACATATACACACATACACACAGAGCAACATATACACACACAGAGCAACATATACACACATACACACAGAGCAACATATACACACATACACACAGAGCAACATATACACACATACACACAGAGCAACATATACACATATACACACAGAGCAACATACACACACACAGAGCAACATATACACACATACACACAGAGCAACATATACACACATACACACAGAGCAACATATACACACACAGAGCAACATATACACACATACACACAGAGCAACATATACACACATACACACAGAGCAACATATACACACACAGAGCAACATATACACATATACACACACAGAGCAACATATACACACATACACACAGAGCAACATATACACACATACACACAGAGCAACATATACACACATACACACAGAGCAACATATACACACACAGAGCAACATATACACACATACACACAGAGCAACATATACACACATACACACAGAGCAACATATACACACACAGAGCAACATATACACACAGAGCAACATATACACACATACACACAGAGCAACATATACACACATACACACAGAGCAACATATACACACATACACACAGAGCAACATATACACACATACACACAGAGCAACATATACACACACAGAGCAACATATACACACATACACACAGAGCAACATATACACACATACACACAGAGCAACATATACACACACAGAGCAACATATACACACACAGAGCAACATATACACACACAGAGCAACATATACACACAGAGCAACATATACACACACAGAGCAACATATACACACAGAGCAACATATACACACACAGAGCAACATATACACACAGAGCAACATATACACACATACACACAGAGCAACATATACACACACAGAGCAACATATACACACACAGAGCAACATATACACACATACACACAGAGCAACATATACACACACAGAGCAACATATACACACATACACACAGAGCAACATATACACACATACACACAGAGCAACATATACACACATACACACAGAGCAACATATACACACACAGAGCAACGTATACACACATACACACAGAGCAACATATACACACATACACACAGAGCAACATATACAGACATACACACAGAGCAACATATACACACATACACACAGAGCAACATATACACACATACACACAGAGCAACATATACACACACAGAGCAACATATACACACATACACACAGAGCAACATATACACATATACACACACAGAGCAACATATACACACATACACACAGAGCAACATATACACACACAAACACAGAGCAACATATACACACATACAAACAGAGAAACATACACACAATATACAGTACACACATGCACATACACACACACACAGAGCAACATATACACAATATACACACATACAAACACAGAGCAACATACAAACACAGAGCAACTTACACATCACATACAAACACACACAGCAACACACACACAACATACAAACACACACAGCAACACACACACAACATACAAACACACACAGCAACATACACACAACACATACAAATATACAACAACATACAGTACACGCAACATACACAAACGCAAAGCAACATACGCACAACACACACACAAAGCAACATACACACAACACACACAAATACCAAGCAATATACACACAACATGCACACAACATACACACATACAGGGGGAAAAAACACACACACACACACACACACACACACACACACACACACACACACACACACACACACACACACACACACACACACACACACACACACACAATTATCTCATATTATACATCCAGGTCACAAGATTCAGAAGCCAGAAGCCTGTTAAAGAGCATCAATGTATTATATTATTTATAAATATATTCACGCTGGATATTTTCACTTCAAGGCAAAACTGATGATATAGCTGAATATGGGTCGGTCTCCACTGTGTTTATGCCTCATTACTTTAATTTAACCCTATGAAGTCCCCACACAATACTATTCCAGTACAAATAGGGCTTTGGTCTCTAGCTTCTGGGCAGGAAGTTTCACAAGGCTTTGATAAACATAAATATTGACATAAATATATGTTACTTTAGACAAGTTATAGGAGTTATAAAAATGCACATGTAATGTAACATCTACAACATCTCAGAGTCGGCTATCATGACATGGTACTGATCTCATCTGATAGCTCTTCTGTTACTTTAGCTTGCTCTAGAGTCTGGATTTAGGGAAAGACTACCAACATGTGTGCTTTCCAGAGGTGTGTTCCCAGTGGTTACGTTTTTACTGAGCACTTGGACAATCTAGCAAAGGGTTAGGGTTAGGGAAAAAAATATATAAAATAAAATAATATACAGCAGAGGTTTGCTCCTGGGGAATCCTCCTGGGAGAGCTTGTATAAACCTGTTATGTCCAAAAATACATTGAACTAACCATCCCAAACCTTTTCAGAATATGAAATATGGATGCTCACCCTTAGAGAGTGTGGTTTTGGGAACACATTAGCGCATGGCCGGAAAACCCGACACCCTTGTGGTTCCGTAATGAGCATTTGCATTCATGTGTGATGATGCAAGAATACTTAGAGCAACCTGTAGTGCTATTTTTGGGAGAGCGCACCTACTGTCTGACTATGATTATATAGTGTAGACACTAGACAGCAGTGCCTACATTTAGCTATCCTATCATTTGAAAATAGAAAGAAGTGTGTGTGGGGGGCGCACACAACTGATCTATCTCAAGCACCGCCTTCTTTGTCCGAAGGAAGCAACAGTTTGGAGGATCAAGAAAAGAGAGCAGGGTTTGAGATAGGTCACCTACACCGCTGCTTGGAGTCCCTTTGAATCTGACAACACCCCATTCATAAAAAAAAAAAAATCGTTTTTTTTTTTCAAGTATAGGTTCAACAGTATCTTCAGGTGTGTAAATAAGCACTTTTACTCAAGTACTGTACTTAAGTGCTCAATTGCAGAATTACTGTATTTTTAACACTAGCCCTATTTCTTACTTACAAAGTAAGTAACTTATTGTACTTACTTAAAAAGTCTTTTATCAGCATAATATATTCATACTGAATACATTTGTGTATTATACACAAGTGAATGCAAAATCAATGGGGTCATGCTCCTGTCTGTACAAGTTCAAGTTTCTTTATTAGTTGTCATACAAAAATACAGAATACTTTTATATGAAATGCTTTTTTTCTGCTCCTGAGAGTGTGCTAGATAAAAATTAAGGCCGGGCCGATGTATTGTCCTTAAATACTTGCCGTAGTTCCCAGCGTGACGTTGTGGTACCCGGAAGTGATTGCACAGTATGTACCTGAGCTGTAGTCGGAATAATGTGTCAAACTAAAGTAGTGGTCTGGTAATCATTTGGGTCTCATTCTCCAAGGACTTACGACAAAAAGGGCTTTCTCTTAGGGCCATTTGAGACCTTTTCGGGCCGATTTAGGGATTCACCAACCGTCCCAATAAAACATATATAATTTATATTATATTATAATATATTGTCTATGCATGTCTTGCCCGAAAAGGTGTCAAATGGCCCTAAGAGAAAGCCCTTTTTGTCGTAAGTCCGTTGGAGAATGAGATTGTTATACAGGTGAGGTTAAGAAGTCCTCAGGATAACACAATTAGGCGATGAGGACGTCTGAACGCAATGCAAGAAAGAAGAAGTCCGTCGGGACCTTTGTTTACCATATTAACGTTAAATAGACGTTAAATAGAAGTCCAGTGTATTTTAAAGAGAATACTGACAGAGGAAACATTGTTGTCTCCTAACTGAATGACCTTTTACTGCTCAATAAAAACAGGAGTTATACGCACTTCAGTCTCACGCAGGCGCCTGCGCAGACTGTCGCTGGAGTCCTCCTTGTTCTGCAGTCTCTCTAGCTCCCGCTCCATGCGCTCCTTGGCCACCCGGATGCTCAGCAGCAGGTCTGTGGCCTCAGAACTAGCCTTCGCTGCCTGGAGGAGAAGAGAAAACCAAACATTCTGAACTAGCCTTCGCTGCCTGGAGGAGAAGAGAAAACCAAACATTCTGAACTAGCCTTCGCTGCCTGGAGGAGAAGAGAAAACCAAACAATCTGAACTAGCCTTCGCTGCCTGGAGGAGAAGAGAAAACCAAACATTCTGAACTAGCCTTCGCTGCCTGGAGGAGAAGAGAAAACCAAACATTCTGAACTAGCCTTCGCTGCCTGGAGGAGAAGAGAAAACCAAACATTCTGAACTAGCCTTCGCTGCCTGGAGGAGAAGAGAAAACCAAACATTCTGAACTAGCCTTCGCTGCCTGGAGGAGAAGAGAAAACCAAACATTCTGAACTAGCCTTCGCTGCCTGGAGGAGAAGAGAAAACCAAACATTCTGAACTAGCCTTCGCTGCCTGGAGGAGAAGAGAAAACCAAACATTCTGAACTAGCCTTCGCTGCCTGGAGGAGAAGAGAAAACCAAACATTCTGAACTAGCCGTCGCTGCCTGGAGGAGAAGAGAAAACCAAACATTCTGAACTAGCCTTCGCTGCCTGGAGGAGAAGAGAAAACCAAACATTCTGAACTAGCCTTCGCTGCCTGGAGGAGAAGAGAAAACCAAACATTCTGAACTAGCCTTCGCTGCCTGGAGGAGAAGAGAAAACCAAACATTCTGAACTAGCCTTCGCTGCCTGGAGGAGAAGAGAAAACCAAACAATCTGAACTAGCCTTCGCTGCCTGGAGGAGAAGAGAAAACTGTGCGAAAAAAGGGGGCAGCACCCAAAAGACGCACAAGGTGAGTAGACCGCGGGACAGGAGGCCCCGCGTCAACCTCACCGCGTGTCCCGCTTGCTACCAGGGAAACGTACGCAAAGCATAAGCCTGTGTTACCGCTCCCACACCTCCTGGGGTCGGATTTGTTGAACCCTGACGCTGCCCGCGAGGCGTCCCGTGGTTCGGGGTTCCAAACCCTGACACGCAGGCGCAGCCTTAGCAGCGGGGGCGCGGAGGAGGTCCCAGCCCCATGGACCACTCAAGGCAGGCTTGCCGCCAAGTCCAGGAGCCAGGACCTGACAAAAGGGACCTGGTGAGGTCAACCTTTACACCGCCAGCGCATCGGACAGGGCACAACAGGTGATCCCGTGGGGTCAGCTGGCATACCGGGGAGACAAGCACTCCAAGAGAGGAGGTTGATCCCTTAACCCAGGCCGACAGGTAACAAGAGCAAAGCTCGACCTGTGCCCGGAGGACTGTGAACTACACAGGAGCGCCTAGGGGGGCGCGTGTTCTGCATGCCGTGCACAATGTCACAATCTCGTGGGGTCATAACCTCGTGGGGTCGGGGTATATAATATAATGCATTAAGATGTTTCAGGTCTAAAATGTCTTGTTTACATCAGGGTCCCCCATTTTCAACTCATAGTGACATTTAGGACACACACAACATTCATGACATCAGCCCCTGTGGGGTCCGGTCCGCCCTGGCATTTCCCCCCCGGAAAAGCACAGGGCCCTTCGGTTAACAGAATATATTGTACGAGCAATGCTCGCCTGTGACCCGGCGGACACCGAGTTGAACTGATCCGGTCCGGCGCGACCAGGATGAGTCCTGTGTCCTTCCACGCTGCCGCACCTCTCCAAATGAGAGGGCCCTGGCCCACCAACGCTTCCTGGGGTTTGCGAACTTCTATCGACGTTTCATCAGGGACTACAGCCGGGTCGCCGCACACCTCACCCAACTCACTTCGCCCTCCGTGTCCTTCGTCTGGTCCAATAAGGTGGACTCCGCCTTCTCCCTGCTGTGTAGGCGCTTCACCTCCGCGCCCATCCTCGTCCAGCCGGACACGTCCCGCCAGTTTGTGGTGGAGGTGGACGCCTCCAGTACCGTGGTGGGGGCGGTCCTCCCCCAGCGCTCCGCTCTCGACCAGAAACTACACCCCTGCGCCTTCTTCTCTCGCCGCCTGACCCCGGCCGAGGTCAACTACGATATTGGGAACCTGGAGCTCCTGGCGGTCAAGCTGGCCTTGAAGAATGGAGACACTGGCTGGAGCATTCCGAGATCCCCTTCCTTGTCTGAACGGACCATAAGAACCTCGCCTACATCCAGACGGCCAAGCACCTGAACTCCCGCCAGGCCCGTTGGGCGCTGTTTTTCGGTCGGTTCAACTTCACCTTGACCTACAGGCCTGGTTCCGAGAACGCTAAGCCAGACGCCCTCTGTCGGCGGTTTGTCCCAGAAGGGGTTCTCTCTCACCCAGACACCATCCTCCCCATCTCCTGTTTGGTGGCTTCCGCCACCTGGGAGTTCCAGTCCGTCGTCAGGGAGGCCCAGCTCACCCAGCCTGATCCAGGTAACGGCCCACCTAACTGGCTTTTTGTCCCCGGCCTTGTCCGCTCCCAGGTGCTCCAGTGGATCCACACTTCCCGGTTCGCCTGTCATCCTGGGGTCGACCGTACCCTGTCCCTGCTGAAACGGCACTTCTGGTGGCCCTCCATGAGGGAAGACACCCACGCCTTTGTCCTTGCTTGCTCCATCTGTGCTCGTGGGAAGGCCTCCCACCGACCGCCTGCCGGGCTCCTCCGTCCACTGCCTGTTCCTGGCCAGCCCTGATCACACATCGCCCTGGACTTCGTCACCGGTCTGTCTCCTTCACACGGTAACACTGTCATTCTAACCATTGTCGATCGGTTCTCGAAGGCCGTTCACTTCGCTCTCCCCAAATTCCCCTCTGCTTCAGAGACCGCGGACCTGATGGTGCTTCACGTCTTCCGCTTCCACGGGATCCCGGTGGACATCGTCTCTGACAGAGGGCCTCAGTTTATCTCCCAGGTCTGGAAGGCCTTCCGCCGAGCCCTGGGGGCCACGGTCAGCCTCTCCTCCGGGTACAACCCACAGACCAGCGGTCAGTCGGAGCGGGCCAACCAAGACCTATGGTCCGCCCTCCGCTGCGTCACGACCCGGGACCCCTCTGGCTGGAGCGCCTTCTTACCGTGGATCGAATACGCTCACAACTCCCTGTCCTCCGCTGCCACAGGTCAGTCCCCTTTGAGTCCTCTCTGGGCTACCAGTCTCCACTGTTTCCTACTCAGGAAGAAGAGATCTCAGTCCCCTCGGTGCAGGCGCACCTTCGCCGCTGCAGGCACACCTTCGCCGCTGCAGGAGGATATGGAAGGACACCAGGGCCGCGCTGCTCCGCTGACCGGAATCGCCGATTTGCCGACCACCGCCGGACCCCGGCTCCCGACTATCAACCAGGTCAGATGGTTTGGCTCTCGTCCCGAGACCTTCTTCTAAAGTCAGTTTCCCGGAAACTCACCCCCCGTTTCGTTGGTCCCTACGAGATTCTGTCTATTATCAACCCCTCAGTCGTCATTCTCAAGCTTCCTTCCCATGTGCGCGTTCACCCCTCTTTTCATGTCTCACAGTTGAAGCCGGTGGGCTCCAGCTCTGGATCCTCCTCCTCCGCTGATCATTGATGACCACCCCGCTTACACTGTCTGGTGGCTCCTGGACGTGCGCCGCCGCGTACTTAGTGGACTGGGAGGGCTATGGTCCGGAGGAGCGCAGTTGGATCTCCCGCCAGCTGATCCTGGATCCTGCCCTCATCCGGGACTTCCATCGGGCCAACCCGGACAAGCCTGGAGGGTCGCCAGGAGGCGCCCGTAGAGGGGGGGGTCCTGTCACAATCACAGCGAGAGCCTCTATCTCTCCGCCTGCTTCCACGCCCTTATATGGGCAGCTTCCGACTCCATTTTCCCCACGCTGTCATCTGGCAACAATCAGCCCAGCTGAGAGTCATCAGCTCATCACCAGCCCGGATATCAACCCTACGGATCCTGCTCCTGATCGTCTCAGTGTTATCCTATCAAACGTAGGTACGAGGACGTACCCAACCTTGCTGCTCTGTCTGTATTGCCTGCCATCTCCTAACCTCTGTTCTCCCTGTGCCCAGGACCACCACTCTCGGCCGACGCTGTCTCCTGACGTACCACCCGCCCGGACGTACCTGAGAAACTCAAGCAAGAGTCACTACTCGTCCAATGTTGCACATTCTTGTATATTCTCTATTGCCTTGTCTGCTCAGTACCCAAAGGAATTAAAACCTACCTAAAACGCTCCATTCTCTATCTCCCTGTGTTCTGCTATTGGGCTCCGCCACCGCTGCCCTAACAAAAACATGCTTTTGGTCACGATCACATTTTCGTAAAACGAAACATCTGTATGATATATACCTTTGATTTGGAAATAATATAGGTTTCAGGCGTCATATGCATACACGTCATATCTCACTATCTAGAAAACGAGACTGGATTATTTTGAAACGGGGCAATGTTTAGCGTGGAATAGCGCACAAATGAAAGTATGTAGAAATGAACTGGTTTGTCAATACTATTGTCTCCATAGCTATAATATAGAATATACGATGGGTCCGCAAACATCGTAAACATTTTCAATAACGCTGGCGCCAGGCAGTACAGATGGAAAAACAGCGTGGCACTCAATGAGTTAACAGGAATGGTTAAATGATTCTCAACATCTGCATTTGCTTCATGACAAAGCAGAGCTTGTATTAATCACTAGCAAAAAGAGAGAGAGAGAGAGAGAGAGAGAGAGAGAGAGAGAGAGAGAGAGAGAGAGAGAGAGAGAGAGAGAGAGAGAGAGAGAGAGAGAGAGAGAGAGAGAGAGAGATTTTCACACCTGTTGAGATTAAAGCGCAAAACATTATTCTACCTTTGCCAGCTTGTCTTGGAGTTCCTGAATCTTAGTTTGCTGCTCAGCATTAGTCTGAAACGAAAGAAGAAGAACATTTACCATATGGATATTTATTAATGAAGATTTTATGTTTAAAGTTTTGTTGCTTTATCGGTGAGTGCCCTTTTCCACCGATGGGTGATTATATCGAGTCCTTTCGGTCCCTTAACCACATCACTTAATATGTAGCTCGCTCTTTCATTTTCAGCCGCAATGACTAATTTTGAGTTTTATTGGAATCATTATTTCTCTAGGTACACGTAATATCAAGTGAGCAATGTTCTTTTGAATAGCTGAGCTTCTACCAAGCAATGTTTTTTCACAGGTTGACACACTGGAATAAGGCCATAGTGAAGTGCTACCAACTAAATGTAATTATCAATGAGTCATACAGATTATTATGATAGCTCAGAAACTGCTTCAGTGAAGGCGGCTGAGTGGCGCAGTGGGCAAGGCGCTCGCCACTAACGCAGGAGATGCTGGTATCGAGCCCAGCTCTCGGCGTTGCTACCGGCTTGGCCGGCCGTCATATTAACACAATTGGCAAGTGTTAGAGGGTGGGAAAGCCGGTGGGTGGGGATTTGACGTTGTGGACAGCGACTCCTACAGGTCGGTTGGGTGACGCCTGTACAGCAGAAACAGGAAGTATCGGGGGCAGCGTGAGCCTCCCACGCGTTACTCCTCGCCACTGAGAGTTTGAGCTGTCTGGTAAAAAGATGCGACAGGCTGCCTCCTCGTGTACCGGAGGGGACACGTGATGCAAGGCTTCTATCCTCACTACAGCCGACCAGTCGGAGGCATAGTCTAGCAACGTTCAAGACAGGGGAGGGAAGAATTGGAATAACGAAATTGGGATGGGAGAAAAATTGAAAAATAGGAGAAAAAGTGGATAAAAAAAAGAAACTGCTTCAGTGAAAATGTGACCTCCTGTAACAAGTAAACTTTTCACTTGTTGTGATGTTTTTACATTGTGACTTCCAACTGAACATGATAGCAACGGTCACATAAAGGCAATAAACTCTATGAACCATTGGCCGAGTCAACTACCTTTTCTAGCTTGGCAAGGACCTCCTCCGTTTCTGCTTTGCCTTGCTCTTTGGCCTGTGAAAACATATGGAAAGCTGTTACTTCCCCCACAAAAAGTAAAACAAGAAGAAAAAAGCTTTTAAGTAAGTAATAAAATAAGTAATTATTATTTGGAGCTTAGTATTGTCAGGCTATTGACTGGGCTTTGTGATTCATTCTTGTGATAAAAAATAATAATATAAGAGCATCTGCTAAATGCCTAAAATGTAAATCAGGCAAGTCTACATTCCTTCACAACGACAAGTGACTTAACACCTTGTGCATCTTCTGTTGGTAGTCTGCAGACCTCCTCTTCAGCTCCTCGCTGCTCTGACGAGACTCCTTCAACTCAGCCTCATAGAGGTCGCTACGACGACGGGCGGCAGACAGGTCCTCCTCCAGCTGCCTGATGCTGACGCGCATCTCCTCCAAGTGAGCATGATATTCCTACACACAAGAGACCACAAGATACCAGGATGACAGAGAGGAGAGGAGAGAAGAGGTAGAGAGGAGAGGAGAGGAGAGGAGAGAGAGGAGAGGAGAGGAGAGGAGAGGAGAGGAGAGGAGAGGAGAGGAGAGGAGAGGAGAGGAGAGGAGAGGAGAGGAGAGGAGAGGAGAGGAGAGGAGAGGAGAGGAGGAGAAACACGTTTGATTCCCCACAAGAGGACTTCTACGAGGCAAAGATATCCAAGCGTTAGGACGGATAAATCCACAACCTTGGGTTTGTTTTCTTTCATTACTTTTTTCCATCTTTTTTAAGAATGATGTATGACTAGTAAACTGGGGAAAAGAGTCTCCGATAGCCGATGGGCAGTGTTATTAGTTCATTAAATCATCTTCTTTTATGGAGGCCATATGGGACAAACATGAACCCTTGCGCTGAAGAACCATATCAGTAAATGCTTTAAGTTTTTGGACAGCCCATTTGCAATTTTTAAATCAATCCAAATCACTTGGAGTGTGAATGTGATATATCATCAGAAAATACTCAGCCTCTATTCTCTTTAACTATGAATGAACACAATACTCAGTATAACTTAGTATCTTTAGATAAAACATTGGACCTCATTCTCGAACGTAGTTACAAAAAAGTTCTGAGGAAATCTCTTCTTAACTCCACTTACGAAGTTCCTGGCACAATTATGGCATTCCTGAATGGTTTCTTACAGTAGGATTTGTTAAGAACAGGATTTAAGAACTCAGAAAAGCAGTCGTAGATAGGCCAGATTGGAGTGCGCCTGTGTTCTTAAAGGCTTAATTTGTGAGAAATCAGCGATTCTACAGATATCGGATTTAAATAATAATAATAATAATAAAAGCAAGAATATTTGTATCATTAACAATTACGTTTTACATTTATAGTCATGATTCAACGAGGCATTGTTGAATAAAAAGCACTACACAAATACTGCTAATGGACACATCTACATTCTGTTATCACCACAACCCATTCCTTTCATGTAGGCTATATTTGCCATTTGCCAATAGTCCATATATCGTTTTCTATATTGTTATTTTTTATAGTTGGTTTAATTCTTTTACCTTCCTTAGTGTGCACATTGTAAGACCCAGTGGAGAAACATTCCACTGCTCATCTCCTTTGTCCGGTTTCATCAACCTCAAGTCTGCCTCAACCAGGAACACTAGAGGTGCGGCAAGGGGGGACTGTACAATCCCTTTAAAAAAAAGTGTATTTGGCCAGGTCGTCTTTTCATACAGAGCATCCCACCAATGGAACTCAATTCCTCAAACAATTAGAGTCTCCACATCATACCATTCATTCAAGTGCAGGGTTAGGGAATGGCTCATTGAAAACCAGCACTGTCAACACTGAGGTGTCTGTGTGTGTATGTGTGTGTGTGTGTAATATGTCATGATGTGCTCTGTCCTTGTGTCCATGACTGTATTGTGACCTGTATCCCTATCGTATGGCTATGTGCTTTTGTTGTGTTTTTATTCTAATGTTATTTATTTTGATTTTATTCTGTTTTTATTGCTAACCCCTTTTTCACACAGGATTTTAGCCTGTACCTTCTGGCAGGGGGACTGCCAATGGAAATTAGCCTTTTGGCTAAAATTGGGTGCATTTACATCTGTAAAATGTTTTATTAATGTACACTGTCCCCCTTGAACAAATAAAGTAAACCTAAACCTAAACTGCTATGATGTTACATGTGATGTGACAATAAAAACTTTTACTTGCATGTCATGTAAATGTAACCATGCCATCCAATAATCAGTGATCAATCACACTATTTAAAGGGGCCAAGTCTGCACCTACAGGCCTACACACACATCTATTGCTGCTGGAAGATATCGCTGATTGTGCACTGAGAAGGGAACGGAGAGCGATGAGTACCTGGAGCTGTGCAATACCCTGGAGCCAGCACTGAGAAGCCGGAACAGAGGCCCAAACCCTGTGCAACCACACGTCAAGGCACACTTTGGGCTTTTTAGCCACTGGGACATTCCAGCGGGAGCTAGGAGACAAGGTGGGCATATCGCAGCCATCCATCAGCCATGCCTCCATCCATCAGCCATGGCCTCCATCCAGTGAGTCATGGATGGAATCATACAATTGGCCACAGAATACATCCAATTCCCATATACTGAACAACAACAGTCAAGAGAGGATTCCATGCCATTGGCGCAAATTGACTGCATGCATGTGCGCATCAAGGCACCCTCCCCAGATGCGTTTCCATATCTCAACAGAAAGCAATACCACTCCATCAACGTTCAAATCATCTGCAATGCCCAGAACCACCTCCTCAACATGGTTAACTGTGTACATTGGATTATCGACGAAATCTTACTTGGTCCAAAGAAGAGGGTCTCGTGTATTATTGGGTTTAATAGGACATTAGAGGGGGTTGTGTTAGGACATTTACAGGGGCCAGTTTCGAATTGCAGTCTCTCGTAGGTGCTCTTTGAGAGTGGTTTTGAAAGTGGGTAGTGATTCATATTCCTTTACAGCTGTGGGTAGGGCGTTCCACATTGATGTGACGTAATTGCGAAACGTGTTTAGTCCCTTGTTTGAGCCGAATCTGGGTTTAACATGATTTGTGGAGCTCCCTCTGGTGTTGTGGTCGTGGTATTCACTGACCTTTGGGAAGTATTTTGACATGTATATGGGTACCTTATTCAAGTAGTGTATCTTGTAGAACAGGCCCATTACAAGTTGCTGTCGTCTACTCTAAGCCATCCTAGGTTGTCAAAGTGGGCAGGGGTGAGGTGGGTTCTAGGAGTAAGGTCAAGCAGTAGTCTGACCAGTTTGTTTTGAGATGTTTGTAATTTTGTTTTTAGCGCCTTTGAGGTGCTTTGGTACCATGAGGTGCAAGCATAGTCGTAGTACCCTTGAATGAGTGCTCCTGCCAGAGTCTTCAGGGTATTCTTGTTTACCAGAGAGGAGATCCGGTACAAGAATCGAGTTTGTTGGTTGACTTTTTTTATTACATTGGATGCCATTTTGTCACAGGAAAGATTTGCCTCTAGGATGGAACCTAGGTATGTCATTTTACCCAGGTGTAATGATAGTTTGTTATCAGCGAGCCAGATGCAGATTTTGCCTAGTTCCGAGCCGAGGGTTTTTTCAACCTGTAACTTGTTCTTGTCAGAGACCAGCAGGGCTGAGTCGTCCGCAAACAGGAACAAGTTGCAGTCACAAGCTGACGACATGTCATTTGCATAAATTAGGAACAGTAGCGGTCCTAGTATGCTTCCTTGTGGAACACCACAGCTCACTGGGAGGGGGGGGGATAGGGTACCGTTTACCTCCATCTGTTCTCTCCCCTCCAGGTAGGATTGCATCCAGCTCACTGATAAACTATCAAAACCAATTGCTTTTAGCTTGTCAATCAGAATGGAGTGATTGACAGTGTCGAAGGCCTTTTGTAGGTCCAGCATGACCATGCCGCAGTATTTGCCCGCGTCCACCTCTTGTTTGATGTGGTCGTTCAAATAGAGAAGGCATGTATAAGTGGAGTGGGATGTTCTGAAGCCAGATTGGAATTCGTAGATTTGATTTTTTTTCCGCGAAGTACTTTTCGACCTGTTCGTATACAATTTTTTCCATGACTTTCGAGATGGAGGTAAGGATAGAAACAGGGCGGTAGTTGCCTGGGTCTAATTTGCTGCCCTTTTTGTGCAGGGGTGTTACTCTCGCAATTTTGAAGTCTTTGGGTACGTGTCCCTGTTTTATGGAGAGGTTTATTATGTGTATGATGACTGGGGTGATGGCGGCTGCTGAGTCTCTGAGGAATTTGGAGGGGATATTGTCATGGCCAGTGGCCTTGTTAGGTTGGAGGGCGCTCAGTTTTTTGAATACCTCAGCTGTTGTTACCATTTCCAGTTTGAAATCGTCTTTGCGGACCCCTAGATTATTGTAGTAGGCTATGATGTGTTTTACCCCAAAATGCCCTGAGTGGGAGGGTAGTTTGTTTACCAGTGTTGTGGCTATGTTTGTGAAGAACATTTTTAAGTAATTGGCTACATCCAGCTTGTCTGTGATGAGCGTGTTGTCCGTCTTTATGTTTATGTTTGAAAATCTGGTTTTAAGTTTTTTACTGCAGCCTAGTTGATTATTGAGTAATTTCTAAAGTTCAAAGTTCAAAGAAGTCTCCCACTTCCCAGGAGGTGCACATGACTCCTACGTCTTACAGAACAGCTCTGTGGGTGTGCACCTTGAGCAAGGAGATGCTGGAGACGCATGGCTAATTGGTAGGTATTATGTGCGTAATTAATCGTTCCAAGTCAAGTAAATTTTATTTATATAGCACATTTCCAGGCAGCGGCAGCTGGCACCAAAGTGCTTCACAGGCAGGTTGATAAAAACTAAATAATATGATGCAAGATATAAGATTAAAAACATAGTAAAGCAATGAAAGTAATAAAAACAAAATAATATGATGCAGGATATAAGATTAAAAACATAGTAAAGCAATTAAAGTAATAAAAACAGGTAGGGCACAGTAAAACAAAGAGGATAGAAGGGCCAGGGGTCTAGTAGTGATTAGTGGGGGGGAGGCCAAGGAGAACAGGTAGGTTTTTAAAAGTGATTTAAAAGCCTGCACGGTCTGGGCGGTCTGTACGCTGAGGGGGAGGCTGTTCCACAATCTAGGCGCTGCAGTGGAGAAAGCTCTGCCACCCCTAGTATTGAGCCTAGTTCTAGGCACCACCAATAGCAGCTGGTCAGCTGATCTGAGGGATCGGTGGGGGGTGTGGCGGTGCAAGAGCTCAGACAGATAGGGAGGAGCCGTGCCATTTAGTGATTTAAAAACATTTAGGGCTAATTTAAAATCGATCCTAAAGCAAACAGGCAGCCAGTGGAGCGAGGCCAAAACTGGGCTGATGTGTTCATGTTTTTTTGTTTTGGTGAGGAGGCGCGCGGCTGCGTTCTGCACCAGTTGTAGGCGGCGAAGCAGGGATTTGTCAATGCCCGTGTAAAGGGCATTGCAGTAGTCGAGGCGAGTGGTGACAAAGACATGTATCACCGTCTCTAGGTTACTTTGGGAGAGGTATGCCTTTGTCTTCGCCAGGAGTCTAAGGTGGTAAAAACTGTTTTTGACTACGGCGCTGACCTGTTTGTCAAATTTAAAATTGCTGTCGAAGATGACCCAGAGGTTCCTGACAGAGGTGGAGAGGTTTGGACCCAGGGGACCAAGTGCATCAATGAGGGGGGCCGGGGGGGCACTATTAAAAACAATGACCTCAGTTTTCCATTCGTTTAGTGTCAGGGAGTTTTCAGACATCCAGCACTTGATTTCTGCCAGGCAGTCAAGTAGTGGTTTTATTGTTTTCCCTTGGGTGGGTTTTAAGGGGAGGTAAAAAACAGTAGGCTTCTATTCTTCTAATGATTAGTTTTATTAGGAGATTGCGAATATGCGCTGCCCCCTGGTTGATGACTCCACTCACCAAACCTCAGACAGAGCACCGAGAGCAAAGAAATCCACCGTCGAGCACAGCATTGGCCTGATGAAAAGATGCTGGAGGTCTGGCAAAACGGCGATGCGCTGCTCCACCTCAGACAACCCTGAGTCCACTGTTCCTCCTCCAGTGGCCAGCATCTCTCTCCTGCGTCTCTCCTGAATATGTGTTTGGCCTCATGGATTTCACATCAGCCTATTTCTTTTTCACTTCAGCTGCTGTGCGCCCCTCTCCTGACACTACGTAACCTCACCTGTTACCCCGTGCCATGCCTCTTTTCTTGGGTGCCTTGTACCCCATAATTTTTTTTTATTAATATAAATCAACTCAGTAGATCATCCTCCATATGTGTGTGTGGGTTTTACAAAGTTTAAACAATGGGAAAGCATTAAACCGATCATCTGTCTAAACCTCCTAACTCTATTCGCCCTCAAATCTGTGTTCGTTTTTTTCATCTGCTGGAAAGTTGGGTTTTTGGAGTTATGAGGTTTTGTCCCGCCAGCAGTGATATATACTGTATATTTATTCTTACCGTATATATATCTATCCACATCTGTCTACATACCTGCATATAATCCTCAAATTTCTGTAGATAATATATCTATATCTGTACCTTACCTACAGTACGCTTACTAGTTATGCTGCTGGTCAATATGGCTTACTACCATAGGGTCTTTATACCTGTATCACTGTACATATTAATACTACAAACTCTGTATATACATTTGATTAGCACTATTACTCAGTAGTACTAATTTATATATTTCATACTTTTATTCACCTGTACATTGTATATTACTATTGCACTTTACTGTTACATTTGCACTCTGGTTGGATGTCAAACATCTTTTCATTGTACTGTACTTGTGCTGTATAATGACAATACATTAGAATCTAATCTTATCTAAATTGCTTTTGCGTTGCCTGTGGATTCTGTGTGCACACGGTCCTGTGGTTGCATGCTCTTATAAGGAGCTGGCAGGGTGTTTATGTATGCAAATTCAGGTGTACAAGAATGCGCATTCAATCAACATTTTCACGCGTTCATGAATCCAGCTGGGATCTTTCTAAGGTTTGTTCGTACGAAGTTTGTAAGAAGATATTTAAGAAGACGCTAAAGAAAATATTCGAGAATGAGGTCCATTGTTACTCTGGAAACGTCAAATGTATATGGCTCTTCATCTAAGGTACTATCATGATGGCAGAAAATGCTGCTATAACAGTTGGAGTTATATCCACATTTTCTGACTGAGAGGGGAGGAGAGAAGAACAAGACTGTACTTTTCCCTCAATCAACACTGGTGCCCTGCATGAAACCATGAACTAATTTACAGGCCAACTCACCTTGTGACATATTTGAGGGAATTGTATTGGCTTGGTTGTCGAGGGCCAATACTGATGTGTTTGTACCTCTAGAATTTTTTTTCAGAGGTGGGTGGCCTGTGTGGTGAGGGGACAGCTGGTTTGAGGCTTTTCATTTTATTTTCTAGTTCAGGTTGTGCAGCATTTTATATTCCAGTTTGTTAATTGTATGGATATATAGGGTAGGTAGCATAGTACAGTATATTGGGGGTGCGCTGTGCGGTTTTGAGTGAGATATTTGCGGGACGTGCAGTTGGTTTGAAGAGCATTACATGTCATTTTTAGGATGATCAAAATGAATCAAGATGAGTCATTGAGTCACCAAGAGTGTGAATCAACAGGAACCTGAAAAGTGTTAGATGTTCGAAAAGTGTTAGATGTTCTGGTCGTTTCTAGCTTCAAACACCCATTTTTCTCTTAAGAGCAATTTGAGCATAAATCATATATTGTTTTCCACTCAAAAGTTTAAAATCTCTCCCGGAACTGCATTGTGCACCTTTAAGAAAGGTGTTATCGCTGTATTTTTACTAGGTTTAGGCTGATTAACTCAGCAGGACAGTGTTGTGACACTGTGTTAGGTGTGAAAAGAGTGTGGGAGTTCCTGTTATGGCAGTTGAATTTACATGTTTTGTGATGTGGCTAAGCAAACTTATCTGGAGCTAGAAAGGCATGATTAATGCTGGGAATAGAGGGGAGAAACTAGTCCAATGCTAGATCAGCAAAGACTATAGAATCTTTTATAAAAGAATATGGAATTGTTGTCCCTTGGTGATTTAAAAATCCATCAACCCAAAGCTTTCCTTTCTTCTCCATGCCCATACTCACAGATTGATTATTTTCAAATAGATCAAAAACTCCTGCCACAGGTCAAGAAATGTGAATATGAAGCTATTATAATTTCGGAGCATGCCCCCGTTTACTTCAGTTGTCACGCTTAAAGACAAATCGGCGGCTCCCTCCTGGCGATTTAATAAATAATAATTATAATCGTTGACACACCTTTGTTGAGTTCATTTCTGCCCAACTAGAATAATTTATGGCTATGACAATGAGGTAGTATCTAAAGGAACACTTTGAGAGGCTCTTAAGGCTTATATCTGATGCCAAATAATTTCGTATTCTACTTCTTCAACATCTGTCTGAGATTTCGTCAACACTCAATAGTGCCCTCTCCAGATATTTATAACAAGAGGATTTCCCTCTAGGCATATTTTGATCTCCTTTCCATTGATGAATCAGAAAAGCTAATACTACAGTCCAGACATAGATTGTATGAGCAGAACAAGAAGCCTGACACCTATTAGCTCATCAGAAACATCAAACCATATAGAGGAAATGTGTACAACCTCTGGTGAAATTCAACAGGAAATGAATAAGGTATTAAAAAAAAATCTTTTTACACAAACCTCAGAATCCAAATGTTTAATTAATTAGGGAATTTTGAGATAAATTACAAATCCCAATAATAGAAGATAGTTACAAGGGCAGCCTAGAGATGACCCTTTCAATAGAATAGTCTCGGACCCCTCCCATGTCTTACATGCAGAGTATGAGCTACTGCCATCTGGGAGGAGGTTTAGAGTTCCACGCTCTACTAAATAGGTTTAAAAACTCCTTTATTCCGATCTCAGTTAAACTTTTAAATAGTGCCAGATAAAGGGCAACTATCGAATAACTGATATTTGGTTGTTATATTATCGATATTCGATAACCGATATTTGTTTTTTTTGGGTATACTATTATATTATATTATACTAGTATATTTGGGTATACTATTCTAATGTGGTGTTGCCAGACATCCTGCTGTGCAGGTACTTTACTGTATCTTTTATATTGTGTATCTCCTCTGTTTGGAGTCAGTTGTGTTGTGTCATGTCTGTATGTATGTGTCTGTGGCTGTAGTGGGTGTAAGCCCAAGACAAATTTCCCAGCTGATGGGACAATAAAGTGACTCTTGAAACAGCTGTCAGTTTTTCAGTTTTTTCTTTTGATTGTTATTTTTTTGTCCTATTTCTTTTCTTTGAAATGTCTTATTTGTGTCTGTGTTGTTGTTGGTAAAAAAAACTAAACTTAAATAATAACCACAACAACAACAACATCATGCGGTTGACTGTCTTAAGGAGCCATGATGGAACAGGGAAGGGGGGTGGAGGGGTAAAAAGCAGACCAGTCAGAGCCATTTAGCTCACTTGTCTGTTAATGCATAATTAGCCACATCTAACAGCCTTCATTTCCAGACCCATGTCGGGTCACAGGGCATCCTGGCCTGTCTATCAGGCAGGTTGAGGACAGCTAATGAAAAGTAGCAGGGCTCTGTGCCTGGGGAGACTGATGCTCGGCTGACAATACAACACAACAGGCGAGGCAGATAGCATCAGTTCAGGCCTTTCACACCCATCTCTCCCAGCCCCCCCCCCCTCTTCAATTAACAGTGCTCCTCCTGTTTTTCATTATGTTTCAGAACTTGTGTTAAGTATAGAGGCCTTGCACCTTGTTTGTGTGGTTCTCTTTCTTCCAGTATGGCTGCCTGTAACCACAGAAGATGGCTAATTTATGTGCAGTGGTAGAGTAGGTAAAACACTGGCAAAGCATGATATTACTGGTTTACAGTTTTGTCTTGTTTACAAGATCCAGTAATAATAAGACACCAAATTATTGTGTTTTTATTTATGTATTTCTCATATATCAACAGATAGCAGCCTTTGTTTTGCACATAGCAACTGCTGTTTATTCCATTGCCATGTACAAAACAACACAACAAACAACAGCCATGTTGGAAGACAGAGAACTAAACAAACATTCTGTGCAAGGCCCCTATACTGTACTTGAGTACACTAGAGTGATTCTTACAGGACTGCTGCTCATCATCTGTTCTCTCACGATGACTCGCCAATACCGAGCCAATACAGGGAAGAGGAAATTCATATCAAATTTCAATTCCCACTAATTTGTCAGAAAAACAGTGACACGGGTGTAGGAAATGAGAGAACAGGGAATTTGGCATTCAGTGTGATTCCTGAGAATTTGTCTGTTGAAGCATTATTGTTGTCGTTCATCACACACTAACAGTTTCCAGCACTGTGTCTTTGACTGATGCAGTCGTACACACTTAGAGGAGTTATCCATCTGTAGGAGTGAAGAGACCAGATCAGACAGAGAGGTGGTGTTACGGTTTCACCTGCACAAACCGTGTCTGTCTCTAACCCTGTGTCTGTCCCATTCTCACCCTGCACGCTCTACAGGTTGATAATCATCACGCTGATGGATGGAGACTCCGCACCTGCTGTCTAATCACCACACCACCTACAAGAAGACCAGGATCTCCATGCATCAGCGTCAGATCTTGGTTTATTGATGGCCTGGCAAGTATCTTGACATTACCTCCACTGCATATGTTTTTTTCGTCGTCATCGTCATGTTAACCTTACTCCCGTTGTGTTTTTGTGTATCCAGTTCACCCGTTCCATGATTTTTGTACGTCTCATGTTTTCCCCATGTGCTTCCCCTCGTTTGTTCTGTGAAGCCTTACCCCGTCTCTCTCTCCGTTGTCTTCACAGTTTCACCCCCCTGCTTTCCACACGGATACCCACCCACCAGGCTCAAGACACACACACACTGCACTGGAATGCGTTCACTTTTGCAATGTATTATTAAATGCCCTTCGGGGTTGAACTGTCTCCCGTGTTGTGCATTTGAGCCCACCTGTTACCGGTTCCTAACAGGTGGAAGATAATGTGAAGAGAAGAAGAGAGTGAAACCCTTGAAAAACTCACTCCAACAAACACACACACACATATACATTATACACGTGTCGCAGACACACTCCTGCAAGCATATACATATTCATAAACATCAAGCAGAAACACACACACACACACAAGCAGGTGTAGTGCAGGCACACGCAAGCAAACATATACACAAGTGAACACACACACACACACACACACACACACACACACACACACACACACACACACACACACACACACACACACACACACACACACACACACACACACACACACACACACACACACACACACACACACACACACACACACACACACACACACACACACACACACACACACACACACACACACACACACACAAATATCTTTCCCTATTGCCCTGACCTGCTTGCTGCTGCTGTGAGCTTCAAAGGAGGTGGGTGGAGCCACGTAAAGTGACAGCTCTACCATAGCCTCTTAGGATAGAATGGACCTGTCTCAAACCCTGCCCTCTTTTCTTGATCCTCCAATCACAACTGTCGCTTACCTCGGACAAACTTGGTTTGTCCGAGGTAAGCGACAGTTGTGATTGGAGGATCAAGAAAAGAGGGCAGGGTTTGAGACAGGTCCATTAAGCATTACATCACGTGCAGGAGTGGGTTGTGAGAATTAGACCATGCCTAGCAGCTCGGAAGTGCATCCAACTGTTCTCAGTAAGACACCCAACAAACTAAGACATCCAACTGTCTCTCAACTAAGACATCCAACAAACTAAGACATCCAACTGTCTCTCAACTAGGCATCTAACAAACTAAGACATCCAACTGTCTCTCAACTAAGGCATCTAACAAACTAAGACATCCAACTGTCTCTCAACTAAGACATCCAACAAACTAAGACATCCAACTGTCTTTCAACTAGGCATCCAACAAACTAACACATCCAACTTTTCTTTAGTTTTGAACCTACTTTCTATAGAACTTCATTCTTAGATGCTTCTATAGAAAGTAGGTAAAACAAATAAAAAAAAGTTTTCTTTGCCCTATATAGGGGATGGAAAAAAAAGTTTTCTTTGCCCTATATAGGGAGGGCTTTATTTTTTTTATTTTTTTTATTTTTTTAAAACCTACTTTCTATAGAAGCAGCTGGGAGGTGCGCTGTTTTAAGTGAGCGTGGGTTATTGAATTGATTGATTGATTTATTGCTAATTTTATTACTGTCCTCCTTGTTTCCAACTGGTTAAGTTTAGGCACTCTTTCGAAGTCGCTCTCTTTCGAAGTTGGTTAAGGTTAGAGTTTGGAATCAGGGCTGGTGGTCTATCGCCCTGCTCTAAAGACAAACTCTAACCTTAACCAACTTCGAAAAAGAGCGACTTCGAAAGAGTGCCTAAACTTAACCAGTTGGAAACAAGGCGGACAGTAATAAAATTAGCGATTGATAGATTGATTGCTAATTTTATTACTGTCTGCCTTGTTTCCAACTGGTTAAGTTTAGGCACTCTTTCAAAGTCGCTCTCTTTCGAAGTTGGTTAAGGTTTGGAATCAGGGCTGGTGGTCTATCGCCCTGCTCTAAAGACAAACTCTAACCTTAACCAACTTCGAAAGAGAGCGACTTCGAAAGAGTGCCTAAACGTAACCAGTTGGAAACAAGGCGGACAGTAATAAAATTAGCGATTGATTGATTGATTGCTAATTTTATTACTGTCCGCCTTGTTTCCAACTGTTTAAGTTTAGGCACTCTTTCGAAGTCGCTCTCTTTCGAAGTTGGTTAAGGTTAGAGTTTGGAATCAGGGCTGGTGGTCTATCACCCTGCTCTAAAGACAAACTCTAACCTTAACCAACTTTGAAAGAGGGCGACTTCGAAAGAGTGCCTAAACTTAACCAGTTGGAAACAAGGCGGACCCTAATACAATTTGCAATTAATCAATCAATCAATCAATTCGCGCAATTTTTATTTTGTTCCACAATGACTCATGACCCATCAATTACATCATCCAACATTGTTTAAGCAACTAACACATTCGCCGTGACAGAATCGTTTTTCATTTAGTCTTTATGACCCTATTGATCCATATCCTTTCGTAATGTTTACTGTCCGGCTTGTCCGCCATCTTGCTTTCACATCTAAAAACTCGCATGGCGGAGTGATAGTAATGCGGTTGTGGGCGGGTCCTGGGACCAAGAGCGTGGGGTTGTTACAAATACCCACGTGTAAGTTGACTGTTTCAGCCAATCAGAATCGAGAAATTTGCATGCCGTTGTATAAGAAACTAATCCACCATCCTTACCCTATCTATCTTTCTCTCACTCTCTCTCTTTATTTATTCTTTCCCCAACCAAACTGATGAAAGCAAGCCTTTCACTCATCATTAGATAGTCTTGTCCCGATAGAAGAAAAGCACTTCAAAATAGGAGCTCCTTATGCCAGTGATAGAAAGCAGATGCCTCACACAATATAAATATCAAGACATCAAGAATCTCAATATACAGTACAATAAACAATATACCATATACTGTAACTGCTGTGGATCCAGTGTTCTCTCCTCCAACTACACCCTGTCCCTACAGTTTCAGTAATCTTTCAGTAAACTCTCTTGATGACTCTGATGCTGTTGATCCAATACTGCATACTGTACATTCATCATGATAAACACTGGAGTCATAAGACATTGCGTGGAAGATGATTTGATTTAGCTGGTCTAAATTTCCTGCTGATAGGCACCCATGGGAATATTGTATAACAATAGTGTCTTAAACGATAGAATGAAATTACAATCTAGGAACATTAAAGGGGAACACTCAAATCCCAAATTCGAATATGTTATTTCCATGGCCTAAGACAGTTCAATCAATATTTGTGATCATGAGCTACTCCCAAAGCCAGAAACCAGAGAGGTGAGAATCAAACTTGTGATGTCATCATTTAAAGTCTGGAGCTGCTCCATTGATTGACTGATTTTGTGGACCCACAGAAAGTTTGTTTTATTTTGTATATCCAAATGACTTTATTCTATAGTAGTGTTCTCGGTTTTGAAACAGAAAATGTACCTACTGTATGAACTCAGAACATTCCCATATATAAAATCTTTCCCAATTAATTCATTGTCTATGGAGCAGTTTCAGACTTTATACTTGATGATATCACAAGTTTTAGAACTCTAGTTTTTGGATTTGGGAGAGAGTTGCGTATTTTGAATAATATTTCCTCTTAGACAAGAGAATAACATGTATGCATTCTGAAATTGGGCGTAGTTCCCCTTTAATTAAACAAGAATCTGTATGACGCTGACTAGGTTATATCAACTAATCTCGAGGTTTGCTTAATTCTTCCAATCCCCAATAAGAAGTGACAGGAAGTAATGTATGTCCAGGACATCATTGAATATATACTGTATATCTGCTGCGGTTCCTATAAGCTGTATGATCCAAGGCTCCAGCATCACGACAGCCTTCCCACAGCACCAGCACGCTCACCACTTCTAGGTATAGGGCTCTCGTTGCCATGGCAACCATTGCACAATATATTCAGTTCCTAGTAACCAATGCCAGCATACACTGAGGGAAACTAAGGGTTGCTTTTCCATTACATTTTTAAGATGATGTGCAGGGTGTCATCTTCCTTTCCTAAGATTGGCAGCTCTTGATCAAATACTGTCTCAACATGCACACAAACACACAGACACACGCACGCACGCACACACACACACACACACACGCACACACACACACACACACACACACACACACACACACACACACACACACACACACACACACACACACACACACACACACACACACACACACACACACACACACACACACACACACACACACACACACACACACACACACACACACACACACACACACACACACACACACACACACACACACACACACACACACACACATAATTTGGGTAATGGCTGACTGGGCGTAGATTTCTCCTGCTTCTCAGTCCATTGAAGGTATTCATCGTGCCAAACTGAATTATATTGACCCATGGAGAGACACTTTGAGGCACTGCAGGAGTACTGCCTTTCTTATCCATATTGGTCTGTCTGCTGCAGACTCTCCAGAACCTGATTCTGTCGGTGCTGAGCTATACTTTTTTCTGATTGGATGAGAGTTATGAACGCTTTTTAATAATACCAAGTCATGTAAATAGGGTATTGCACCATGCTGCAGGAGAGAGCCAGTTGTAGGTGTATGGTATGTGCCCACACACATCACGCTATAGGGGTCTCACGCCATGTGCCTGGTACTGCTGTGATGAGGGACAGTACTCTCTCCTCTTTCCCCCTCTCCTCACTCTCCCCTCACTCTCTCTCTCCTCTCATTCTCTCCACTCTCTCTCCTGTCATTCTCCCATCTCTCATGACTCTCTCCTCTCATTCTCCTCTCCCTCAGTTCTCTCTCTCCCCACTCTCCTCTTTTCTTTCCTCTCTCTTCTCTCTCCTCACTCTCCTCTCACTCTCCGCTCCCTCCTCCCTCTCTCTCCTCTCCTCACTCTCTTCTCTTTTTTATTTCCTCTCTCCTCACTCTCCTCTCCCTCCTTTCTCTCTCTCCTCACCTTTCTTTCCTCTCTCTCCTCTCTATCTCCTCTTTTCTTTGCCCTCTCTTATCTCTCTTCTCTTTCTCCGCTCACTCTCCTCACTGCCGTGAGATTTTTTTGTCTCTACTGTTTTTAGTTGTTTTAATAAAGAATATCAAAAGTCAAAGTCTCTCTCCTCACTCTGTCCTCTTTTTTCTTTCCTCTATCTTATCTCACTATCCTCTCTCCTCACTCTCTCCTCTCACTCTCCTCTCCCTCCTTTCTCTCTTTCCTCACTCTCCCATCTCACTGTCATGTAAATAGGGTCTTGCACCATGCTGCAGGAGAGAGCCAGTTGTAGGTGTATGGTATGTGCCCACACACAGCACTCTCATCTCCCTCCTTTCTCTCTCCTCTCACTCTCCTCTCTCTCCTCTCACTGGGTGTTTACAATTTTATTTTATTTCTTTCATATTCTACATATATAATTTTTGTTTTTTGTTTTGAATATATATTTGTTTTGTAAGGTTTTAAATTAGTACACTGATTTGAACATTGTAAATTGAGTTATGTTTTGCTTTTGTTTATTTATAATTTCTTTTCCATTTATTTTCTTGAGATCAATGATTTGTTTTGATTTTATATTATTTGTATTTATTTGCATGTTCGAAATAAAGATCACTCTCTCCTCTCATTCTCCTCTCTCCTGTCTTTCCTTCCATCTCACTCCTCTCACACCCATCTTTCTCCTCTCACTCTCCTCACTCTCTCCTCTCACTCTCCTCTCTCTCCTGTCTTTCCTTCCATCTCACTCCTCTGACACTCCTCTTTCTCCTCTCCTCTAACCTTACTCTCACTCTCTTCTCTCTCTCTCCTCTCACTATCCCCACTCTCTTCTCTTTATCTCCTCTAATCTTCTCCTCTAAATGTCTCCTCAATCATCAATCAATAATAATATTGACCACACGACCAATTCACAGACAATATTTACAAGATTGAAGATTGAAGATCTGTCAGGGTTAGTGAGAAATGTTTAGAGTCCTTATTGCAGTGGGATATATATATGTATTTTAAACAGGATGATTTAATAGGAAGGGACGTATAGTGCCTCATAGAAGGCATCCGCTGGAAGAGGTGGTGACTGGTGAGCAGGGTGAGAGGGGTCAAAGATTAATTTTTTACTCTTTTGACTGTGTGTAGCACTTGTGTCACTAACGTTACTGTTAGTGACACAAGTGCTACCTACACACAGTCAAAAGAGTAAAAAAGGACCAGTTGTAGATTCGAAAGAGGAGAGGAGTGATATACCCAGTAAAAGGAATGGTAGACCAGAGACAAGGTTATAACAGTGAACGGTATTTATTCTTAACAGCAGCGCTAGCTAGACAATTGCAATACATACAATGAGTAACGTGAGGTGGTGTGAAATATCCCTTTTTAGGTTCTTTCTCTAACCACTCCTTCTTTCAGGAGGGTTAGTTTGATATCATGTTATAGGTTGATTGGATCAACCCATTTGGTTCGGAACGACTCCTTCTCTCAAGAAGGTTAGTTCGGTATCAGGTTCTAGGTTGATTGGATCAACACATTTGGTTCAGTTCAGACGTCTCTGCGGTTATCACTAGCTAAAAGCTAGGTTTAAGGTTGAACATTTTTTGTGAGTTAACTCGTTATCCTTTCTTCTGCAGATGCAGATCAGTAAACTCTATATCTCTATATTGGTTTATAATTTCAGTAAACTCTATATCAGTTTATCATTTTCAGTTCGGTAGGTAAGTATTTAAACATATTAATTTAAACCTTTAAGTGTGCAGGGAATGCAAGTACCTTATTAGGTGCAATGACCCTTTAAACTCTTCCTTTGCAGGTGTAATACCAACAAAGTACCAATAGAAATATTCAATGTTATAGGAATGCAAGTACCTTATTAGGTGAAATTACCCTTTAAACTATCTTTCTTTACAGGAGAACCATCAGCGATTCAACTATAATCAATGTGTATCAAAGTGGTTCAAGTATCTTATCGGGTGCATTGACCCTTTAACTCTCACTCTATACAGGAGAGGTATCAGTATTCAAGTATCTTATCGGGTGCATTGACCCTTTAACTCTCCCTCTATACAGGAGAGGTATCAGTATTCAAGTATCTTATCGGGTGCATTGACCCTTTAACTCTCCCTCTATACAGGAGAGGTATCAGTACCCATATATACAATGTGCATCAATCAAATATCAAAATACAATATCAAAATACAAAAGGTGAAATCGGGTCAAAAGCCCTTGGAAGTCCTTGTGTTCAAGTTCAATCAGTTCGTATCATAGAAAAGGATAGTATGACCTTCATATCCTTGGAAGTTCTTGTGACTCAAGTTCAATTAGTTAGTTAATTCCTGATCCACTTCCTCACTGTGAGGAGTGAGGAAGGCAATTCACAATCCTACCCGATTGTTGAGGCAACAGGGGTAACAGATCAGGCTCCTGGGTATAGCCCTGATCTATATCTGAGGTTCTTAGGGTTGGCTCGCCATCTTGTGTCGGTCCGGCACACTGCCTCATCCCGCGTGGGCACACGTGATGAGTGGTGGTCGGTCGGGACTCCTGGGAACTCTTCCCGGGGATAGTAAAACCTGGCCTGCATAACACGCATTCAGAAAATAAAAGCTATTTATCATCTTTCATTGCTTTATCATCTTTCATTGCTTTTAGAATGGATAATCAATTAGGCAACTTTTGGCTATGCTAAGCTAAAGTAGGCTACAATGTCACAGCAAGTGGGAACATCCATTTGGCTTATGCTAAATTTGGCTAAAGTGCACTAACACATGGAAACATTCCATATTAAACTCTCAAAAGCAACCGAAATGTATATAGACCATGTTCTTATCATACAGCACATCAATACAATTATAAGTACTTCTGAAGTGGTTTCTTTCTAGTTTTCATTTAACCAAATTGAGCTTGGAGCTTCGCTATCATGACTCAGGGTGAAGCTACATTGTTAGCTAGCAATACAGTTTGCCGACGTAGCTCGTGTCGTGTGGATAGCGTTGTTAGCCGATTAGCATTGAGCTAGCGATATTACACATTCGACAATGAAACAGCACAATATTGATGAAACTCACCAAAACCGTCTTTGGAAGTGGTATGTTCTTTAACAGCAACAACCTTGTCGGTTTTGTAACTGGGGGAATCTTTTATGACTGTTTGATAACTATTTCGTGGTGCTACTTCATTCCGGTTCTATCAGCATTCAGTATCTGCGTCAGTCTCCGTCAATCTATGATCTCCTTCTGCGTAAGGTGAGGCGCGAACTGCTCACCTGATTGATTGATTGATTGAAAACTTTATTAACAGATTGCAGAATGGGTACAGTACAGTACAGCTCAATACATACAATTGTTAAGGGGATGCAGACCAGAGAAAGATTTTCGTCTTGTTTACATCAGGGTCCCCCATTTTCAATTCATCATAACATATATGACCTAACTCACTTTCTGAGGTAACTTAAAGGGGCAGTAAGGCAATTCAAAGGATTTGGTCAAAACGTTGTTAACCTCACATGAATATATAACCAAATAACATTACTGTTTATGTTCTTACTGTGAGGGCTGGCCCAGTACTGCTCGCTTCCAGGTGCCAATTACCATCACGCACCTGAGAGGAGTTCCAATCAGCTCAACGGGAGCCCTCTTATACACGGTTTGCTGAACATTCAGTGTCGGGTCGTTTTGGTCACCACCAGCTACTGCTTATTCCTCTTGTGTTGTTTCTCCAGTACGCCCTTGGAAGTTGCCGCTGTTACCTCTCTCTGCCTCCGTGGACCCGTGCCTCGTATTTACACTTTGCCCTTGGTGAGTTTTTGGAAGTCTATTTTTTGATGCTCTGATATCCTCATTTTTATTCCTGGACTCAATACCTTCATCTGTTTTTTGTGTGTTCCTTAACACTGAAGAATTGTCGCTTTGTTTTGGGTACTGGACTCTGCCTTGTTACTGGACTGCCTCGTAATCCCTACATTTCTATTAATGACATTCTCCATTTTCTTTTTCTCCATGAGTGGATTATCAATAAGCTGCAGAGCCACAGAGCCACAGAGCCAACTACTCTGCTAAAGGACATTCCCCCCGAATGCATTTACGTTATTTTTGCTCATTTCTGTTTGTGAAATAAATACACCCATAGTTTTTGGCTAACTCTGAACTACCTGTCTGTGTCATGCTGTTGGGGTTGTTTACAAACCATAACACTTACACAATAGCATTAACTGTTTATGTTTTTTTTTCTTCTTTTTTTATCTTTTTCTCCCTCCTTTTTCCTCCGATTTTTGTTAGTCGTTATGCCAATTCCCAATCACCTTCCTGGTCGCTGCGCACTTACCCCCCACAGTCGGTCTGGGAGAGTGCAGGCTATCACGTGCTTCCTCCGACACACATCTAGCCAATCAACCGCTTCTTTTCACCTGGCAGCGCGGACTCTCACTGAGAGGGTGTAACGTGTGGAAGGATCACACTACCCCCCCCTTAGATCCTATCCGCGCTGAGCAGGCGCCCCGACCGAACTGTAGGAGTCGCTGTTTACAACGACCCGGACCCACCCCGCCAGCTTTCCCACCCTCTAATACTGCCAATTGTATTAGTGTGAACGGCCAGCCAAGCTGGTGACAACGTAACTGTTTATGTTCTTATTCAATGGCATTAACTATTTATGTTCTTTTTTTTCTACTTTTTTCTCCTCCTTTTTCTGTGATTTTTCTCCCCATCCCAATTTACCTCTCGTGCCAATTCTCCCTCCCCTGTCCTGACCGTTGCTCGCATATGCCCCCCACTGGCCGGTTGTAGGGAGGATAGAAGCCTTGCATCACATGTCCCCTCCGATACATGTGGAGGCAGCCTGTCACATCTTTTAACCTGCCAGCGCGGACTCTCATTTGGCGAGGAGTAACATGTATGAGGCTCACACTGCCCCCGCAATTTTCCTGACTTTGCTGTGCAGGCGCCCCAACCGACCTGTAGGAGTCGCTGTTCACAACGACCAGACTACCACCCTTCGACTTCCCACCCACTAACTCTGCCAATTGAGTTAATATGACGGCCGGCCCAAGCCGGAGGCAATGCCGACAGCCGGATTCGAACCCGGTGTCTCTTGCGTTGGTGACGAGCGCAATGTACGCTGCGCCACCCAGACGCAACTATTTATGTTCTTATAACTAAATAGTTATGAATCTGAAACCTGGGTTACATGTGCATTTGTGATATAGTGATTCAACTGATGGGAGGGGGGTGCCAATAATCATGGATGATTTATTGACTATGCGTTGCAGTCTTTTGCATGTGCATCCATATTCACATACAGTACCACATACCAAACTGTTATGGATGAGGTGAGTATGCTCTCAATGGTGGTTGTGTAAAACTGAAGGATGAGGCTTTGTTTTACTTTGAACTTTTTGAGGTGTCTTAGGAAAAACAGTCTTTGCTAGACTTTTTATCTCCAGCAGTTGGTAGCCTGGGGGGATTATGTATTTGTGTATGTGTGTGACTGCTGGAATATTCTCTCTCTCTCTCTCTCTCACTCACTCACTCACTCACTCACTCACTCACTCACTCACTCACTCACTCACTCTCCTCACACTCCTCTCCTCCTCACACCTCACATGATGGCGCCTCAACCTCTGGGATGGAAATTGTATGTCCTAAAACTAAATTATAAAAGCCCCACCAGTGCCCCCTAGTGACTGTGTCAGCACTATAGATACTATTTGGGGGGTTGCTTGGTTGGTCAGCGTGTCACAA
This sequence comes from Notolepis coatsorum, assembly GCF_963971535.1. Classification (NCBI taxonomy): domain Eukaryota; kingdom Metazoa; phylum Chordata; class Actinopteri; order Aulopiformes; family Paralepididae; genus Notolepis; species Notolepis coatsorum. The sequence continues at coordinate 153,091,002 of NC_140165.1, read as the reverse complement.
TTGACAACAGACATCGTATTAATTGACAACACCTTGCATGCAAGCCAGCGTGGCACCTGGCAGCCTATATATTAAAGGCAGCCCAAGAGTGCTTCCGCGAGGCAGCCCAAGAGTGCTTCCGCGTTTCTCTGATTGGCCGCGACGTCCCACGTGACAACGCCTAGCACGCCCCGCGGCAGAGCGGAGCGGCAGAGCGGCAGCAGCGCATAGGTTGCCGCGGCATTATGTATTCCTAATCCCCCCTGTTTTAACATCAATGGTTAGCTCAACTCGTTCCTCAGCTTGCTGTGGATCCTGCGGTCAGTTGGTGACAAGTTTGAATCACTTCAATTTTTTTCTTTTTTTCTTTTACGTTTAATTAATTGATCATCTCTCTATATAAACGTAACTAGCGTCTGTCTTTCTTTCGCCGGTTAAGTTTAGGCATTCTTTCGGAGTTGGTTAAGGTTAGGGTTAAGTTTAGGCATTCTTTCGGAGTTGGTTAAGGTTAGAGTTTGTCTTAGAGCATGGCAATAGAATGCCTGTCTTTCTTTCGCCGGTTAAGTTTAGGCATTCTTTGGGAGTTGGTTAAGGTTAGGGTTAAGTTTAGGCATTCTTTCGGAGTTGGTTAAGGTTAGAGTTTGTCGCAGAGCATGGCAATAGAATGCCTGTCTTTCTTTCGCCGGAGCAGCAGCCTATTTCAGCTCTGCCGCTCTGCCGCGGTCACATGGGCGTCGTGGCCAATCAGAGAAACGCGGAAGCACTCTTGGGCTGCCTTCAATATAGACACCACCTGGCATTGATTGACAACACAGCCCTTTGAATGACATGCTTGATGTCTCAATGTGACCAATCGCAAGGCAGCAAGCTCAAGCCCCACATGGGGCTTCTACACAGCCATTCACAGTCAAAAACATGCAACCTCTGTACAACTCAGATGACTGATGTTAAATACATAACATATGTGAATTGCTAATTCATTATTATGATGTTGATGAGGCGAGGAAAATGTTGTACTTCTGAATGTAGTAGGTTCAATAGATTAACCCATTTCTACTAGTCTTGTCTTCGACATATTGCATATTATCACCTAGCGACAAATGTGCTCATCCATCCCTGCTGATGTCCAGTGTCAAACCATCCCTACCTGCTCTTTGATCTCCTGCAGCTTGTTGCTCTGCTCCCGGATGTCGTGGAGAAGCTGCAGCGCCTTGTCATCTTCCTGGGACACCTCCATACGGGCCTGCTCCAGACTGTGCTTCAGACTCTGCAATACATCAGCAGAGATGACCTGTCAGAGATAACTGGGACACACACACGCACACACACACACACGCACACGCGCACGCACATGCACACGCATGCACACACACACACACACACACACACACACGCACACGCGCACGCACACACACACACACGCACACACATAAAAGACAAAGACTCATTCACCCCACTCACTCTATTGTTTTTTCAGATATAACTTAAAAAGGGGACATGCACTGCTATTCCTTTCGCTATTTGGGCAACTTTACACAATTCCTGTGAGTCTATGGAACACATCTGTAACGTTTTTTTTTCATGTTTTGTATTTCTAATCAAGTACTCTAAAGCAGCATTTTTCCACTTCAAGATTTCAAGCTGTTTTGGGTTGGGCTCCGCTCATAAGCGCAATGAGTGACAGTCACCCACAGTCTGCACTGGCAGACCGAGAGAGATATAGAGAGATAGAGGAGGGGGATACTAATTAATTTGGCGCGGGGGGGGGGGGGGGGGGCATAATCCCACGGGATAATGCATTGGTAACTTGTTTCAAATGACAATATATACCCCTGTGAATATTATTGCACGGATTGGAATACGGTATTTTGACAGTGATATGTGAGTGGAGAAGCTCCATCCCCGCGTGCACACACATTTACACACACACTCCCGCGCACGGGGCTGGAGGTTGTGTGTAAATGCTTGTGTCCCTCTCTCTCTCTCTCTCTCTCTCTCTCCCTCTCTATCTCTCTCTCTCCCTCTCTCTCTCTCCCTCTCTCTCGCTCGCTCTTTCTCTGCTGTTTCTGTCGGCACCCGCGCACGTCAACCCGTTTGAGGAAGTAATTCCACTCGCTCTGTTGTTGAGCGAATTGTTGATTGTGGGCGGTGACTACAACCAGTGCCTTACTCACGTCAGCAAAACAGTCAAATCAGAATGGATTAGTTGAGTGAGGGAGGATCTCATGAACTCGAGACTAGACTGATGAGTCAAAATGAGAATTAGAGACACAGACCCCATTGATATAAACCCCCATTGCTAAACACTGGAAAAGGCCATTTATAAGACACCTTTAAAAGAACATGCCGGCGGTCGGATGGCGTGGCGGAGATTGCGCTTGTCACCAATGCAAGAGGCTGCGGTCTCGACTCCCGGAGTCAGCATTGCCTGCGGCTTGGGCCGGTCATCATACTAACTCGTTTGGCTGAGTTAGCGGGAGGGAAGTCGAGGGTGGTAATCTGGCGTTGTGGACAGCGATGCCTACAGGTCAGGTCTGGGCGCCTGCTCAGCGAAAGGCAGGAAATGGTGAAGGCAGCGTGACCTCCCACGCGTTACGCTTTACCAATGAGAGTCCTCGCTGCCAGGTGAAAAAAGAGCCACTGGCTGTCTCCACATGTGTCGGAGGAAGCGCGTGGTAGACTTCAGGGTTCCCTTGTACCGACCAGTAGGAGGAACATGCGCACAACAACCAGGTAGGGGAGGGGGGGAATTGGCATAACAACTAAATTGGGATGGGGAGAAAAATAGAAAACCAGGCAGAGAAAAATAGGAGAAAAAAAAGAAAAAAAAAAGAAAGAAAAAGAACATGCCAACATTTTGCGGACATGGCCGGTTAACCTTCGGGAGAGGTGTTAGTTGGACAATGCCTAGGCTAACCGGTCATGTCCGCTTCCATTCATTGTGCTAAGCTAGGCTAACATGCAGTCAGGGCCGCCTCAGGGGGTGTGCGAGCAGTGCGGTCGCACAGGGCCTCGCGGGAAGGGGGGCCTCGCAAAATAATTTTTTTTTTTTTTATTATTATTATTATTATTTTTTTTTATTTTTTTTTGCGAGGCCCCCCTTCCCGCGAGGCCCTTTTTCACCACAGACCTAAAATCTAGTTTTGCTTATATGCTTATATATTTCACATTAGACACGTTTGTAGAATGTGTCTGACTTGTTCCTGGGTCTGCAGTGACATACTATTGGTTTCAACGAAGGGAGCTATGGGGCTCTGCAGCAGACATACTATTGGTTTCAACGAAGGGAGCGGAGTGGTTACTTACATCGCCGGCGTGAGTCAGCTGCGTTTGACTATTTCGCGCGTGCAGCTTTTGACTATTATGCTTAGTTATGCCAGCCAACTCGAAGAGGTCGGTCATTATCAGTCGGTCGGTCACCAAGGAACGTTGACGAAAGGCGGGACAAATGGCCGGAGCCTTGTCATGATGCAGTCGGGATATAGCCATGATGATGTCGGCTAGTAGCTAGCTTAGCTAAAGGCTAACTAGCGTTAGCTAACCTAGAGACATGCAGCCAAGATGAAGAGGATGGTCGTTTGGCAGATGAACTTCGTCAACTCCACGCGGTTGTCTCCATCCTCTTGGACGTTTGGTGAGTTTTTAACCTATTCTATTAACTCTATTCTATTCCCGCCGTGGACATCGCTCTCTCTCTCTCTCTCTCTCTCTCTGGAGCTAAACTGGCCGACTAGCTGTTGTAGTACTACTAGTAGCTAACGGTGTATGGCCTGGTGTCAGCACCTGTATGTAACCGCATAGCTTGCTTCTGCGTTAGCTAATGGTTAGCGATAGCCTGGTTGAGCTAACTGTTAGCCAGTTAGCTGTTTAGCTTCGACGTTAGCTGCCGGCTGCGCTCGGCTGGGAACGTTCGTTTGATGCTATCAGTTAGCCTTGAGTTAGCTGTTAGCTTGTGCTACGACCATTGACATTAGCCGTGAGAATAGCAGGGGGTTCTGGCACTCTGACTACGACATCATCTTTGACAGAAGATGTAGTCGGGCCTGCACCATGACAAGGCTCTGGCCATAGCTTATTTTTGTCCCGACAGCGAGAGGCCTTTCGTCAACGTGGAGACCTGTGTTGCGGCCTTTCGCCCTGCGTTCCTTGGTGCAGGTAAGATTAATGAAAATGTCATGACATTACCCCACTCTTCCTTCCTTCCCCTCCCGAATGTTTTGTTAATAACGATGTTTTTTTCCAGGCAAAACATATGCTACTTCACAACATTTGGAGATACGACATGTGCTGTGTGTGAATGTCTTGGTCGTTTGTGTAGCTTGGGTAGCGTTGGGCCGTTGGCCAAAGCTGTGTGTGGCCTGGTGTCACAGTACCTGGCTAGCCTATTTAGCTGATGTCGGCCATTGGCTCCTTGCTGCTTTGGTTTCTCTGGTATAGACCCTCTTCTCTTTGGATTTAAGTGTTGATCTTTGTCCTTTTGGATCTCTCATACATGCTCTCTCTCTAACACACACACACATGACAAACACACATGCTCTCTCTCTCTCTCTCTCTCTCTCATACATGCTCTCTCTCTAACACACATGCTCTCTCTCTCTCTCTCTCTCTTTCTAACACACACAGTCTGCCTATGGCGGCCTTTCTCGATGGCTAGGCTGTGCTCGCTGAGTCTGTACATAGTCAAGGATCTTCAGTCACAGTGCTCAGGTATTCTGCCACTGTGTACTCTCTGTTTAGGGCCAAATAGCATTTCAATTTCTTTCCAATGTGTCTCTCTCTCTCTCTCTCTCTCTTGGATTTAAGTGTTGATCTTTGTCCTTTTGGATCTCTCATACATGCTCTCTCTCTAACACACACACACATGACAAACACACATGCTCTCTCTCTCTCTCTCTCTCTCTCTCTTTCTAACACACACAGTCTGCCTATGGCGGCCTTTCTCGATGGCTAGGCTGTGCTCGCTGAGTCTGTACATAGTCAAGGATCTTCAGTCACAGTGCTCAGGTATTCTGCCACTGTGTACTCTCTGTTTAGGGCCAAATAGCATTTCAATTTCTTTCCAATGTGTCTCTCTCTCTCTCTCTCTGTACACTGTATATTGACTGTAGAATGGGAGCTCTCTCTCGCTCTCTTTTGCTATATGTTGACTGTATCATGCCCCGCCTCGGGCAGCGCTATTATTTAAGAATATGTTGACTGTATAAAAAAAAAAAAAAAAAAAATGTAATTTTTATTTTTATTTTTTTACCTTTTGGGGGGGGCCTCGCGTTAAATCTCGCACAGGGCCTCGCATTTCTCCCAGGCGGCCCTTCATGCAGTCAAATAGCTTTCTACTGAAAGCACAGAGAGGAAATTGGTATCTATCTTCTTGTCTCTCTCTGGAGAAGACGGTAAGCTAATTTCTCCAAATGTTGGCGTGTTCCTTTAAGGCTCAGCTAAAGCGTCTTCAGGGCCACTCACACTGCACTCAGTAACATAGGTGGCCAGGTCCTGCTCCAGGATGGTCCTCTGCGTCTCCGAGGCCTTCAGCTCCACGTCCTTCTGCTGCAGCACTGACTCCAGGTCTGACATCTTCTCCTGTTCCATCTGGAAACAACCACATCCAACAGGAGGACTGTGACACCATTATGCTATAACAGCCATTCCTAACATACAGCAGTGCAAGTGAATGACAGTGTTCCATAAATAGCTGCCGATAGTTTCAGTGGAGCTATCCAAACGGTGAGCAGAGTGAGCGGCATTGTTATAGAGTAGCTAATGATGGGCGGCTACATGGTGCAGTGGGCAAGGCGCTCACCACGAATACTGGAGACTGGGCTCGAGCAGGTTCGCCTCCCTGTTCGAGCCCAGCGCTCCACATCGCTTTCAGTTTAGCTGGTCGTACGCACTAATACACATTGGCAGTATTAGGGGGAGGGAAACTGATGGGTGGGGATCGGGCGTTGTGGACAGCGACTCCTACAGGTCGGTTGGTGCGCCTGCGCAGTAAAATAGAAAATGGGAGAAAAAGTGGATAAAAAAAAAATAGTAGCTAATGATTAGTTTGTAGTGGTAGACACAGGACTGGGTAGCATAATTCACAAACTCTGTATGTCATTCTCTTAAAATTTCACTGTATGCTATGCCGTGACAAATAAAACTCTTGACTTGACTAAAAGGGGCACTTCACCAAAAACAATGCAGATTTATTTTGCACATAATCTCACACACATCCAAAAACTACACCACACACATCTAAACAGTTTTGCACACATTAATTTAGTTTGAGAGTTAGAATATGGCCACTAATGATGTCATCTGGGACACTGAATCCTTGTGTTGTGTTAATTACAGCTCAATTAAATTATGAGGGAGCAGTCCCTATAAGTAATTGCTATTTTTTCATCCACATCATTTCATGGTGCTGCATTTAACACAACACAAGGATTAAATGTCCCAGATGACATCACTGGTGGCTCATTTATTTTCAATAATACAAAATGTATATAACAGCTTTGGCTAAATTGTTAGTACGACCAGTTTGTAGTTGTCCTTTGTTTCCCACTACAAGTTAATGATGAGTTAATTGAAAAAAGACTGTTAGGAATTATGTTAATAAACTAATATGTAGGCTAATTAATTGTTCATGGGTATCTGTGAATCCTTATAATGTTTTTACTTAATGCATAGTTCTTGATTACTTCTGAATAATGCGCTAAACAACATTTAACCAATAATAAATATGAATTACTATTACTAATTAGTTACCAAATAATTACTATTTTGTGTCTCCTCATGCAAAGTGATTTACCACACAGTTGTTATTGTTTAACACCAGGGTTGGGTCATCGTGTGCAAAGCTTCATGGGGGGGGGGGGGGGGGGGGGGGGGGGGCGACGACGACAACGACATAATGAACATAATGATTCAGTGCTCAATAAAAACAAATAGAAACTAAAAGGTGGGTAATAATAAAGTAATGATGTTATTGGTTAAGTGCCATTTATTGCATTATTCAGAAGTAATCAAGAACTATGTATTATTTCCAATGATGACAAGTAACAGTTCAAATAAATAAGACAATTAAAAGTAGTAACACAACAAGATAAAAAACAAAGATAAAAACGGGGGAAATCTAAACAGCAAAGGGATAAAACCAAAGAAAATATGCTAAAACAGTTACAGACTGATACACAGTGGTTAGTGATCATTTGAACTTTGCATAGGTTGGAAGAGTATTGATCTGAAGTGCACTGAAGGATGTTCCATGAGAGCATCAACAGAAAAAGCAGACCTTCCAAACTCAGAACAAGCTCAAGGAAAGCAAAAGCCAGTCATTTGAGCAAGTAAGATAGAGTCCAACGTTCCAATCCAGTGACATTGTGATTTAAGGTGATAGCTCACCAATAAGGGCTTTGTATATAAACAAATGATTATTGCACCTCTCTGCACAAACCCGGATTAACCAACAAATTAGTGACGAGGGGCCTCCACGCTCTGACTTGACCAAATCAAAAAAGACTTGCAACTCAGATGTCACGTGACGCGGTGAAGAAGATGGCCGCTTGAGAGAGAGCTGCTTGCAGCGGCATCTAGATTTATATCCGAAAACAGTATCCTTAGTCGGCAAATAGACACAACAAAGTCATCATAGAGGAGCGATCATCTTGGGAGTCTGAAAATGGCGAGCAAACAGAAAAATCCACCTCAGAGTACCACTAAAAAGGAAGGTTTACGCTCGGGGGGTCCCAACGTGGACCAAGATGGCGATGATGAATCTCCTACGACAGAGAAAGTGCGAATTCGACGGCGGAGGACATAGCGAATAATTTTATAATCCTGAAGAAAATATCTAAAGAGATGCAAAGCTTGGGTGAAATTCGCAAAGCCACCATGTCGATGGAAGGGAAACTGACATCACTCGTGTCAAGGATCAGTGACGTGGAGGGGAGACTGGGCTTTCTGGAGGACGCCGACAAACTACAGCTACAGGCTGAACCACCCGCTACCAGAGCTGAGATGGAGGCTATCCGTGATAAAATGGACGACATGGAGGACAGAAGCAGACGCAATAACCTACGCAACTACCTTCCTCGAGAATCTCATACCGGAGCTGCTGGGCATCACTACCCCCGCTAAGGGGTGGTACATCGAGCGTGCTCACAGACTCACTCCCCGCTCCGCCCCGGAGGACCGAAGCAGAAGCCGCACATTGATAGCAAGATTCTTTCGCTCGGGAGATAGAGACAAGATCCTAAGCGCCTCGCAGGAGAAGGGAGAACTGAGATGGAATGGAAAACGAGTCATGAGTTTCCCTGACTATTCCAGGGGCACACAGGCTAAGAGGGATGCCTTCAAAGACTGCAAGAAAGCCCTACATGAACGGCAGGTTAAATTTGCTTTGCAGCGCCCTGCCACGCTCAGAATTGACACCGGCGAGGGATCCAGGCGCTTTGACAACCCGAAGAAGGCCATGGATTTCATCCGAAGCTCGCTGAGCAAGCTGGCTGGCTAGCTCGCTAGCTTATCTGAGGGCTGCTAGCCTGTTCAAGGTCCAGCTGAGTGCAGCGGTATGAAAGGGAATCATCCTAGCCGGTAAGGTGTAGTATATTGACTGTGAGCCAACTGGGGACTAGCCTACAAGACTATTGAATAACGCAGTGACTTGGTTACTTGCTACTTCTCCCCCACGTATGACATTTGCGGTATGACTTGTTCTATATTCGCTTGTTATGGATGAGCGGGGTTGATATTTTAATTTTTTATTTTGTTTTCGTCTCCTTTCCTTTTACTAGCCTACCGGCTGTCCTTCAATATCCCGTTGGCGTTCCTTTAGCGTTAAACGAGCTGGACTCTCTCTAATTCATTGAGAATGAATGATGTCACTTTATGACAAACGTGCGCAAACTTTTGCCAAAACAATGCCGCGAGTGGGCGGCGCTCAGAGCGAACCACTCTACCGACGGGTCATGGACCAGAATCGTATCTGTCGGTGTTTTTGTTTTAGTTTTTTGTGTGTGTTTTTTGTTTACAGCGTGTCATGGTGGTTTTTATAGTTTTTTGTCAAGAGCCCTGCATTTGTCGGCATGGTTAAAAATACTTCACTTAGTTGTCAGGATATCATCGGTCATTATTACTATTCTGCACGCCCATGTCTGCTCAGAATAATAATAAACTGTGCCTCGCCACATGGAATGTAAATGGTTTGGGTAATGTAATCAAGAGGAACAAGGTACTTTATAAATTGAAATCCTCCAGGTATGATATAATGTTTTTGCAGGAATGTCATTTGTCATTGGATGAATCAAAGCGCTTATGTAAGGGATGGGTGGGTCACGTGTTCTGCAGTGCCGGTACCAGTCAAAGTAGGGGAGTCATTATACTAGTGAACAAACAGCTGTAATTTAAATGTCTGAGAGAACTCAAAGATGAAGAAGGGAGGATTGTTATTATTTTGGCTGAGATTCAGGGGAAAGTATTTATCCTAGCCAATACATATGCTCCTAATGGGGATGTCCCAATGTTTTTTACTGACCTGGAATGTAAATTAAATGACATGGGTGACTATCCAATCATGGGCTGGGGACATGAATATTACTATGGATGCTGTTCTGGATAGAAGTACACCAACCACTGCTAGACCCCCCAGATCAACCTCCACAGTGGGAGGAATGTGTTCTGCCTTGGGGCTGGTAGATGCTTGGCGTACTCTAAATCCTAAGGGGAGGGACTATACTTTTTTTTCTTCGGTTCACGGTGTATTCTCAAGGCTTGATTATTTTTTTATCTCTAAAGATCTGCTCCCATCTACATTGGCCTGTTCAATTGGCAACATTATAGTGTCAGATCATGCAAGGGTGACCCTTGAGCTGTTCCCCATTGACAGTGCAAAGAGATCCTCTAGATGGAGATTTAACTCGTCTCTACTGCAGGATATAAACTTTAAAGCCATGCTGAAAAATCAGATTGATATGTATATAGAGACAAATGTTCCTTCTGCGCCATCAGCAGGGGTTGCTTGGGAAGCTCTGAAGGCTTTTGTGAGGGGTCACGTAATTCAATATGCATCATATAAGAAAAAGCAGAACGCCAAAAAAATGGGCGATTTAGAAAAAAGGCTGCTGGTTGCGGAGGGTCAGCTCAAACAAAAAATATCACCAAATAACTTAAGGCTTGTAACTCAATTAAAGTATGAGTATAATTGTATCCTTTCACAGAAGATCGAGTTTGGATTGTTTAGGGCCAGGCAGAATTTCTTTGAATCGGGGGACAAAGCCGGGAAGTTGCTGGCCAGGTATATTAAACACAAGGAGTCATCATCCACTATTTCCCTGTCCCTGTCCCCAAGTGCCCGCGTCCCAGCACGTCCAAGGACTACAGGCCGGTGGCTCTAACCTCTCATATAATGAAGACCATGGAGAGGTTAGTCCTGGAGCAACTCCGCCCGGTGACCAAACCCCACCTAGACCCACTCCAGTTCGCCTACCAGCCCCGACTGGGGGTAGAGGATGCTGTCATCTACCTGCTGAACCGAGCCTACACTCACCTAGACAAGCCGGGGAGCACTGTGAGAATCATGTTCTTTGACTTCTCCAGTGCTTTTGATACCATAAGGCCTGGGCTACTGGGTGAGAAGTTGGAGGCGATGCAAGTAGAGGCCCCCCTGGTGTCCTGGGTTGTGGACTATCTGACGGGAAGACCACAGTACGTGCGCCTACGGAGCTGTGTGTCAGACAGACTGGTCAGCAACACCGGGGCCCCACAGGGGACAGTCCTCTCTCCCTTCCTCTTCACTGTCTACACCAACGACTTCCACTATCGGTCAGAGTCCTGCCACCTTCAGAAGTTTTCTGATGACTCTGCGATAGTGGGATGTATAAAGGACGGTGACGAGAGGGAATACCGGGAACTGGTAGTGGACTTTGTCACATGGTGCGATAAAAACCACCTGCAGCTAAATGTGGCGAAGACCAAGGAACTGGTTGTGGAGCTGGGGAGGAGGAGGAGTGCACCTGTGACCCCCGTTTCCATCAGGGGAGTTGATGTGGACATGGTTGAGGTGTACAAATACCTTGGTGTGCACATCAACAACAAACTGAACGGGTCAAAACATGCAGAAGCACTATACAAGAAGGGCCAGAGCCGACTCTACTTCCTCAGAAGGCTGAGATCCTTCAATGTCTGTACAAGGATGTTGAGGATGTTCTATGAGTCGGTGGTGGCGGGCGCTTTGCAATGTAATTATCAATGTAATGTGGGCAGTCAGTAGCGATAATGAACCAACGGCCGCCATCTCACTGGATGCGGAAAAGGCGTTTGACAGCGTAGAATGGGAGTACTTATTTTCAACCCTGGAGGCGTTTGGTTTCGGTCGGACCTTTATAAAATGGGTGAAGTTGTTGTATAACCAACCGGAGGCAGCGGTGCAAACAAATGGGATAATCTCCTCATATTTCAAACTAGGCCGCGGGACACGCCAAGGGTCACCCCTTTCTCCTTTGCTCTTCTGTTTAGCGCTTGAGCCCCTGGCAGCAGCTATACGTAAGGACCCAAGTTTCCCTGGAGTTACAGTAGGGGGCACGGCCCAAAAACGTATGCTTTATGCAGATGACATTTAGCTTTTTGTTACAGACCCAGGCAATGCTGTACCCGCACTACTCAAGACAATAGATACATTCTCAAGATTTTCAGGGTATAAGGTTAATTGGTCGAAGTCGGAGGCTCTTCCCCTAACGTCCTACTGCCCCAAATCACTATTAAAAGATGGCTCCTTTCAGTGGCCTGAAAAGGGTATTCGGTATCTAGGGATTATTTTCCCCAAGCAAGTAAACGACATTGTTAGTGTCAACTTTGACCCACTACTAGGCAAAATCTCAGCGGATGTGGAGAGATGGGCTCCCCTTTTCTTGTCACTATGGGGCAAGGTTAATGTTCTTAAGATGAACTGCATTCCCAGAGTAAACTACCTCCTCCAGTCACTGCCGATAGCAATACCTAGCAAGTATTTTAAACAATTTGATAGAATATGCAACACATTCCTGTGGAACGGTAAAAGACCCAGGATGCGTATTGGTAAACTACAACAGCCTGTGGACAGAGGTGGCCTGGGTCTCCCCAAATTATTACTATATCATTATGCTTACAGTTTCAGACATATGACACAGTGGGCCCTGCCCCCGGAGAGAGCGCCTCCATGGTACATAATGAAGCAGTCGGTATACACACGGCTGCCCCCACTGTCGTATATTACAGCTAAATTACCACCAACTGCCCGAACTCACCCTATTATCTCTCACTTACAGGCTGTATGGAAGAAGGTGTCTTGCATCTTCCATATCAACCCACATTTAAGCCTGTCAGCAGGCTTATGGGCCAACCCAAAATTGTGGATGGAATGGATAGACAAAGGCATCCTCACCCTGGGGGACCTCTATGAAGACGATGCATTAAAATCTTTTGAAAAACTGATTCAACAATATCAAGTCAAGTCAAGTCAAGTCAAGAGTTTTATTTGTCAGGGCATACAAGTATACAATGAAATGCGGGTGGTCTTGCCCGCAACAATGTGCAATACAGTGGTACAACATATAATAGAATCCAATAAAAAACAACATTGTGCAATAAACAGGTAACAGGTAACATGGTGGGACATCTCGGTATCTGTACATGGTTATTTACAGAGCATATAGGACATGCTAGGTCCTTTGGTAGTGCAATACACTGTTACTGTTGTTATACTATTTTTAAAGTGACCTTTCCTTTTTGGCCATAAGTGTGGGCGTGTGCGGCATGAGTGTGTGCCTGCTCATGTTAAAGTGGCTGCTAGGGGTGGTGGGGGTCTTTCATTATTCTGCAGGCTCTGGATTTGCACCTCTTGTTGTATAGAACCTGCAGGGGAGGTAGTGCAATACCTGTAATCTTATGCTTATGGCAGATCAATCAGCATGGATTGTCTGTAAACTTTAATACATGGCAGTTTGGTTTGTTAGAACAGACTGTAATCTTCACTTGCTTATGGCAGATCAATCAGCATGGATTGTCTGTAAACTTTCACTTGCTTATGGCAGATCAATCAGCATGGATTATCTGTAAACTTTATGCATTGTTGTCACTTGCCATATCTTACTATGCTCGCTCATGCCTGTATTTTTTTATGTCCGTTCTATTTTATAATTTTTATTTTATTTTATTTTATTTTTATTTTACTATTTTTAAACTGAATCATTTTAAACTATTTTTACTATTTGTGTTACTGAAAACTGTAAGCGGAGAGCCTATTGGGATGCTAGATCCTAATGTGAAACACTGTGATTCTACCTGTCTATCTTTTTATGCTCGCTTATGCCTGTATTTTTTACTGTTGTGAAGCACTTTGAACTGCAACCTCTGTATGAAAAGTGCTATACAAATAAAGTTATTATTATTATTATAATACCCGTGGTACGCTCGGCTGAGCGCACCACTCTCTGTAGGGCCTTCTTGTCCTGCACCGTGCTGTTTCCATACCAGGCAGTGATGTTTCCAGTCAAGATGCTCTCTACAGCTCCGGAGTAGAAGGACTGGAGTATCTTCCCCGATACTCTGAACTTCCTTAACTGTCTCAGGTGGTAGAGGCGCTGCTTCGCCTTTTTTACGACTGTGTCTATGTGTGTTGACCATGTCAGATCCTCTGAGATGTGGAGCCCCAGGTACTTAAAGCTGCTCACCCTGTCCACGGTAGCCCTGTTTATCCTCAGTGGTGTGTGTGTCTCCTGCTGTCCTCTCCTATAATCCACGATCAGCTCCTTGGTTTTACCAATGTTCAGGAGCAGGCTGTTGTCCTGGCACCAGCGTTCCAGTACCTCAACCTCCTCCCAGCTGGCCAACAATCAATTTTGGAGATATTTACAATTGAGGCATCTTCTCATAGGCACATTTGGCTCTCCACAGACCCTCCCCCAGGGTACAGACCTGCTGAAAAAGATTTTGGCTATTTCTGGGTTGGGACATGAGGCCTCGGTTTACTATTCCATGTTTATCGACAGGGAGGGCAGTGGGATATCCTCTCAAAATAGTCTGGGAAAAGGATCTAGGGGTCACATTTGAGCAAGAGGACTGGGATATAATCTCGGGGATCCCCAAACAGGTGTCCAGGGATATTAGAACAAGGCTAATACAATTCAAGATCTTCCACCGCATTTATTGGACCCCCTCTAAAATGTATAGACTGGGCCTGAAAGAGAACCCATATTGCTGGAAATGTCAGACAGGGGAGGGGGACCTAGTCCATGCACTCTGGTCATGTCCGAAAATCAGAGACTTCTGGAGTAACATACATGACTACATCACAGAGGTCACAGGGACGGAGTATGATTTCTGCTCTGGTTTATATATCCTGGGGGATCCCTGCAGTCTTAGCCATATTGCCAACCCCTAGCTGACTGGATACAGACTAGTATTATGATAGGCAAACAGATCATAATGAGAGGCTGGAAGGCACCAGAAGGCCCGTCATTCCGAGAGTGGAGTGGAGAACTGGGTAGGGTAGCTGCCTATGAGAAAATATCTTTTAGTTTAGGAGAGAAAGGAGACAAACATATTAGCAAATGGGGGAAATATTTGCAATTTCACTCACTATAAAAGGAGGGGGGGCACACTTGTCTAAGACAGCGACAATGCACATGAGTATATAATACCTGACAAATGCACCATGTTTATGTCGACAAGAATGGCTCTATGTTTTAATGTAGATTTATTTTTTCGTTTGGTGTTCTCTTTTTGTTTCGGTATTACTTCCCATTTTATTCTCGGCATAGTCTAATTTTTTTTTTTTTTTTTTTTTTTTTTTTTTAGAATTTTTCGTTTGTTTAGGTTTACTTATTCTTATGTCTTTATTTTTATTTTTATTTTTTTTCTGTCTTCCCCCCCATATGGGGGTTATCAGTATAACCTAGACGTTAGGGGTCTAGGTGTCTGTGTTGTCCTTCAGGACTGACCCATGCTGATGCAAAATATGTCATTCATTGTATTGCCCTGAAGTACTGTGTGCAAAAAGAAAAAAAATATGCAATAAAGTATAAGTCATAAAAAAAAAGACTTGCAACTCGACTTTGACTTTAACACCAATGACTTGTGACTTCACTTGGACTTGAGCCTTTTGACTTGAGAAGACTTGATACCTTCCCCCATGCCCCTATTAAAAATTATGTTATTAAATGTGCCGTGAATTAATAAATTTTCAGCTGGCTCCTGTGTCACCTGCCGAGACACGCTGTGGGCGTGTTTTGTTTACCTGCAGTCTAAACTGTCATGGCGGCGCCCACTAGTCGAGTTTTTTCACATGGATATTGGATATTCTCACTATTTGTCTTTTGTTGAGCACAGAGAAAATAACGTTTTAGTTAAATGTAAATTGTGTCGCTTAATAAAGTAGTGTCCATCGCGAAGCGGCGGAGCTAGGCGTTCATGGAGTGAGACGTGTTTCACGTGAGCTCCCTTCTATCGTGCAAAATATACTTTTCTCCCCATTAGTCTTTATTTTTATTTGTTATTTGTCTGCTTGTTGAGTCGTCGAGTTTCAACTACTTTCGTCGACTTTTTTTTACTTCTGCGATGTCGGTGGAGACTAGATCCATGAGCACTCCAGCAGGCAAACTGCCACCGGATCTACCCTCACCGTCGCCCGGTATCAGTGAGATAAGTGAAGCTGTTCTCTCGGTCATGACCAAACTCCATGCAGACTTTGAGATACGCTTCGCTGAAACACAAAGAAAATTGCAGGCGGAATTTTTTGATACCCTTCATCGAGAGATGTCAGAAGAAATTAGGTTGGCGGTCGACCCGTTGAGAGAAAAGATGGAGTCGCTGCATGCTGTCTCCTCGGCTAATGCTAACGAACTAGCCACGCTAACGACAGAGGCCTCACTACAAGGCGAGAGGCTGGCGGGTCTGGAGACCTCCCTGCTGGCTAGGCAGGCTGAAGTTGCCAAACTACAGTCGGTAATTGTGGAAATGCAGTCCCGGGAGAGACGCTACAACATCAGGATTGTTGGTGTACCAGAGGGCAGTGAGGGAGGCCGTCTCTCGGAGAACATGCCGGAATTGCTGCAGAAAATACTGGGGAAAGATGTCCTCCCCACCCAGCCCTCCCGTATGTGAGTCGGCCTACAGAGCGGGCAAGACCAGTCCTGGAGTGAACAAAGAGCAGAGGCCCATCATTGTCAAGCTAAACAGGCTCCAACAGAGAGAGCTCATCATGCGGTCGGCCCGTGCCAGAAGGGGTAAACTAAGTCTCGGCGATCAAAAAGTGGCCATTTTCGAAGACTTTACGCCGGAGGTTCAAGCACAGAGAGGCAAATACAAAGCGGTCATGACCAGGCTATGGAAACTAGGCCTGAGGCCTACGCTATTCGCTCCCGCGAAATTATCTGTGCTGGGTAAGGGCGATGATCGTCGTTCATTTTGGTCGTTGGCTAAAGCGGAGGAATATCTCGGGAGGATAGCCGAGACTGTAGCTTGTTAACTATGTCGGGTGAGTGACTTGGCGATGTGGGCCTGAATACATTGATAGGGCGGACTACTCACAAATGCTTGTTGTCATGCCCAGACAGGCTAACTGTCCACTGCCCACCCAAGCTAGCGGGGCATCCCAATGACTTCTGTTACTCGCTAATGCTGACCTCATGGTCCTACGTGTGTGTCGCCTCTATGAAAGCTAGCGAGCTAGCTGGACAATGTACATAACAGATTCTAGCGTGCTAGCCGGATTCACCACTAGCTTACGCGCTAGCCTCGGGCTAGCTAGCAGGCTGTGTCTATCGCCCGCGCAGAGACATTCGAGACCCGTTAATGTTTACGTATTTTGGTTGTTGTTGCTGTTTAAGTGACATCGGTTTGCACAATTCAACAGTGATCGGTTCCTTAACTAACTTCTTGTATGCTTTTATTTTTATATCCAGGCTGTTTTGAGCTTTGGGCTCCAGTAGTAGAAGGTCGGTTGAATATATATATACAATATATGATAACAGGTTGTGTCAGGTATAGCTTATTACTATCCCCGGGTTAATGAAGGTGTTTAATTCTATTCTTATATAGGTTATGTCATTCCAGCCTTTGTGCCTGACCAGAGGGGCTGTTACATGCGTGCACCTTGACCAAAACCCTTTTTTCCTTTTCTTCTTATTGGCGCTGTTTAAATGACGTCTGTTTGCGCAATTTAACTGTGATCCGATCCTGCCTTAGACTATCTGCTGGTATGCTTTAATTTTGTTTTAAATTTTCCTTTATCCATTTATGCTATAACATTGCAACATTAATACGCAGATTCGGAGGTAGATGGTTACAGGGATGATGTTGAGTTATTATATAATAATGGCTATTTTTTCCCTTATAGTTGTCTCATGTTAGGGCCAAGGCTCACGGTGGTTTTCGACCGATATCTTTATTGAATTTAATTTTTATTTGTGTTTATTGGACTAGTGGGGGTTTAATCAGGGGTTTATCTAGAGAGGGGGTCAGAGTAGAGAGCGTCTTATTGGATCCATGATTCCAGTGGGAAATGATAGGAAGATGACCATCCTTAGTGGATGGGGCATAGGGAGGGGATTGGAGAGTGGGTATAGGAGGGTTAATAATAGGACGGGTGGGTTAGGGTTTAGAGTAGAAGGAGGGGGGGTTGTAACTGGGGTGGTATTTTTCTGTGTTTTATGTACTGTTGTCTTATATGTGTGTAATTGTTCCTCCTCTGAACTCCTGGGATTGACCGTCTGGGCCCGCCTGGATCAGCGTCTCTGTCCTCAGCCTGGCTGCACTGGTATGTTCTCTACGCATTTAGACAAATTCGACCATGGCTAAATTGAATATTTTAATTTGGAATGCAGGGGGTCTTAACGCCCCACACAAGCGTGCCAGTGTCCTTTGGTTATTGAAGAGAAGAAATATTGACATTGCTCTCCTTAGTGAGACGCATTTATTGGTGGGTGATGTGTCAAGGCTAGCAAAATCGACAATATCATGTTATCTCCTCATCCTTGGCCGATGATAAGACGAAAGGAGTCGTCATAGTTACAAGACGTAAACTTGATATCAAAGTCCTGGATGTGTGGTCGGACACAGAGGGAAGGATTACTATAGCAAAAGTTGAGTTCTCTCATAGGAAGATGGCAATAATAGCATTGTATGCCCCTAAAAAATTTGATTCAGCGTTCTATAATACAATCACGAAGAATATGTTGGAACTTACTGGATACGCTCTCATTGTGGGTGGCGATTTTAATGCGTGCTGGGATGCGGAGATGGATAGGTCCGGGTCCTCTGAAACAAGCGACTAAAAACGGTCCTCTAAGGCCCTCAGGATGTGGGCCCAGAACACGGGGCTCGCAGACCTATGGCGCATATCCAATCCCACCCTCAAGGATTACTCTCACCTGTCAGCCAGACACAAAACCTTCTCTCGAATAGACTATGCATTCGCGTCCCCTAATATGTTTGATAGTTTCGACGTCTCATTGGTTCCCCTGGCTCTCTCGGACCACAAGGGGATCTTCCTTATGGCAACCTTTGGCAGGCTCTCCACGAGAGCTCCCAGGTGGCGTTTTAACTCCACCTTATTAAAGAACGATGATTTCTGTTCTGAGTTCAGGAGTAAACTAGCTGAATTCTTGCAGATCAATGTTGGCACGGTCGATGACCCCAGGGTCCTGTGGAATGCATTGAAAGGATTTATCAGGGGTCATGTCACACTTTTCGCCTCCAATTTGCGTAAATCCCGGTCAAAAAAACTAGAAGGACTGGAAACATTATATGCGGACCTATACGCATCTTTGCAAACTAACTATAGTGAACGACTAAACACACAACGTAAGATAGTTAAGAAAGAAATAAACTCCATACTTAAACAACAGTCTGAGTTCTTGATACATAGGACAAGGCAAAATTACTACTTTCACGGCTCCAGGCCTAGCCATCTATTGGCAATGAAAATACGCTCGAATGATCATTTCTCGGATATCCCCTCGATCAAGACGCGACAGGGTACAGTCACTACTGATTCGAAAAAGATCAACGACACTTTTAAAGAGTTTTACTCACAGTTATATAGCTCAGAGGTTAATCTCGACAACTCTAAATTTGAATCGTTCATTGGCGGGCTTGAGATACCCCACATTTCTGAGGAAGAGGCTAAGGAACTTATGGAACTAAGGGAGACGATTGCTGAAATGCAGAGGGGTAAGGCACCAGGCTGGGATGGTATTCCACCCGAGGTATATTTAGCTTTCTGGGACCAACTGGGTCCATTGATGCTCGATATGATCAATTACGCTATCGAACAAGGGGAGTTCTCAAGAAATGTCAACATGGCGTTGATTTCTTTACTTCTCAAGAAGGACAAAGATCCCAATGATTGTGGTAGCTATAGGCCCTTGAGTCTTCTCGGGGCCGATTTAAAAGTGTTTGCCAAGGTGCTGGCCCGCCACCTGCAGAGATTTATGACGGTATTGGTACACTGCGATCAAACTGGTTTTATCCCGGGGCGCCTGGCTGCAGATAATCTTAGAAGGCTGTTGCATGTAGTCGATAACAGTAAAGACAATACAGCTCCGTCCACAGTTCTGTCTTTGGATGCCATGAAGGCGTTTGACAGACTAGAATGGTCATACCTGTGGAAGGTACTTGAGGTTATGGGTCTTGGAAAGAATTTTATTCATATGATTAAAGTCCTGTATGCCTCGCCGTCGGCAATGATACTGACAGGCAAAAACTAGGGGTGGACGGTATGGTCTAAAATTTATATCACGGTATAATTTGAAGCATAGACGGTAACGGTATATATCACGGTATCATCGTTTTTGATAAAAAAAAATTTTTTATTTTATATAATTTTTTTTTTTTTTTATAAAATATATATATTATATAATTAGACTTGTACTTGTATTATCTGCGAGACATCGCCACCACGCAACAAGCTCCACTGTCTGTGTGTACTCTAGTAGCCTCCAGCTACGGCCAGGTTTCCCCGGAGCTGCACCTGGACCTATACTCAGTAGCCTCGAGCAGAGCTACGGCCAGGATTCTCCGGCGCTGCACCTGGACCCTATTATATTGGAATAACGTTAGCAAGCCCTCAGCTCGAATACGCATCGAATCAGTGTTATAAGACATTGATATCAGGAGCTATCCGGCTAAGCCGGATATATAACGTTAATACAACGCCTCAGTGAATTATTTAGTTCAATGGGACATTTCGTTTTGAACGGTGAACTAACTCGCGTTAACGTGAGCTAACGGCTAACAGGTAGCACACACACGTCTCTCTCTACTAGACTTTGTGGAGCGTTTGTTGATGTCAGGAGCTATCGGTAGCTGGCCGACTAGATACCGTTCGGTTAGACAATGCCTCATCATGTATTAAACTAAAAGTGAATAGTTGACTGGGTCATTTTGTAACGGTAGCTAAGCTAACGTTAGCTCAGGGAGACGCCGCCGACAGCTGAGCTCCCGTGTCCCGTCCCACTAGACTACTAGATCCGTGTTTACATGCGTGCGGTAGGGGCTGGCACGCCCACTGCGCGAAGCCTCCTAAATAACTTTTTCCAGTTCGCACATATCTATTATCTATGACTAATTCTATCTATTTTTAGGGGCAAATGCGAGTGAAATAGTCGCGCTGTGGTTACATGACGTCATTGGTATTTTAGAGCTGCACTACCGGTTTAGACGGTATAGTCAAAATCCATACCGTAGAGCAAATTCATACCGTTTATACCGTATACCGTTTATACCGTCCACCCCTAGCAAAAACTGTTCCACACTTTTCCCAGTCTCCAGATCTTCTAGACAGGGTTGTCCTCTGAGCCCAGGACTATTCGCGCTTTCCCTCGAACCATTGGCCCAATTTATTAGGCAATCGGAGGACATCGTCCCCATAATGATCAATAATACACCACACAAAATTGCTCTCTATGCAGATGACCTACTGATTTTTATGGATGACCCTTCCCGGTCGGCCACAAAATTATTGGGAATAATCGACGACTTTGGTAAATTGTCAGGCTTTAAGATTAACTGGAACAAATCAGCCTGCCTACCTCTTAATGAGCTGGCCAAGGTGGTGCGACTACCAGCTGATATCCCCATAGTGGAACATTTTAAATACTTAGGCATAGAGATATTCTCCACGCTGAGTCAAACTACTAAGTACAACTTTACGGGTACTTATGATAAAATACGCCAGGATCTAGACAGATGGTCGTCCCTTCCTAACTCCTTACAAGCCCGGGCTTCCATAATCAAAATGAACGTCCTGCCTAGGATAAATTTTGTTAGCTCAATGCTCCCCCTCCCCCCTCCAATAGACCACTGGCGCAAGGTACAATCGATGGTATCTATAGTTTATCTGGAATAACAAACGCCCGAGAATCAAAAGAGCTACTACTCAACGTAGGAAACAAGATGGGGGCCTCGCAATCCCTGATTTTAAGCTTTATTTCTGGTCCTTTTCACTGAGACCTCTGATGTGCTGGCTAGACCCTGTAGATGCTGTATCTTGGCGCTCCTTAGAATCGGCGGCGGTCTCACCGCTAAGATTGCAGGATGTGGTGTACTCCACTGTCCCTATTTCGAAATGCCGACTGAGGTATGGACCGATCATAACTCACGTGATCCAAACGTGGCGTAATGTACAGAAGTCGTGTGGGGTTAAATGCCCATGGCACCTGGACTCTCCAATTTTTAATAACCAGCAATTACTTGTTGGGCACAAGCCGGTTAATATTCCTCAATGGCAAAGGAGGGGGGTTCATACTCTGGAGGATATTTATGATAAGAACGGCCTCCGTGCGTTTCAGGACTTAAGAGAATTTTATGATCTTCCCGGCGAGTCCTTCTTTCTTTACCTTCAACTAAGGTCAGCGCTGAGGGCGCATGGCGTGCCGTGGGCTCAAGCTTTGCAACCACACCCCTTCCTCAGGCTCATAGTGGACAGGACGACCTCCAGAGGGTTTGTCTCAGACTTTTATACGCTCTTAATTCAATCCACGTATAAAAATGTATCATTGGATACAATCTGGCGT
This sequence comes from Notolepis coatsorum, assembly GCF_963971535.1. Taxonomy (NCBI): domain Eukaryota; kingdom Metazoa; phylum Chordata; class Actinopteri; order Aulopiformes; family Paralepididae; genus Notolepis; species Notolepis coatsorum. Next base: position 153,068,995 of record NC_140165.1, on the reverse strand, counting down.
GTGGATATCCCGGAGTTGGACCCCGAGTTTGACTGGGATGATGTTTGGGCAAATGTGGCATTGTCTTCCCGCAACCCCAATCACCAGCAAATTAATTTTAATTATATTCATAGGACCTATCTTACACCTTGGAAGCTATTTGCTATGGGACTGATAACCGACTCTCGGTGCACTTTGTGCTCTCAAAAAGCCACTGGCACTTATATGCATATGTATTGGGATTGCCCACCAGTGGCCCGCTTCTGGAGGTCAATAACGGACAAACTTTCAGATCTGTGTGGCTTAACTATCCCATTCACAGCTGTTACGCTACTCCTGAACGATATAACAACACTACCCGTGTCCGTACAACTAAAAAGGGTTGTCCTAGCGGGCGTCACAGCAGCGAAGAAGCTAATAGCATTGAGATGGAAGGAGCCTGAGAAGCTCACAGTGATTAACTGGTCCCTAACACTGTTGGATGTGATTTATCTTGAGATATCCATGGCGCGGGTGATTGGGGTGGGGCAGGCTGGGATTGACCTGTGGTTCGCAGCAGCTGAGAAGGTTAGGACCGCCGTGTGCGGCTGAGCGGGGTTGGGGTGCTTGTTCGGGGGAGTCCGGCGGTCTCATGGGAGGGGGAGGAGGAAATGTATTGTCTGTCTTGTCTTTTGTGATGTCTTGAATTTAACTGGGGATTTTATTGGGGGGCAGCTATTTAGCTATTTCTTCACTATTTGGTCATTTATTAGATAGTACCCCTTGAATTTTGAATTTAAAATTTAAAAAGGTTGAACTCTGTTTTCTTTTCTTTTTGTCTTTATAATTTATAAATTGTTATTTCTGTATTATTATTGTTTTTGTGATTTTCCTGTGAAGTTCTGTGTATTGTGATTGTGATTAAAGTGTTGTCTTGTTTCATGTAAATAATAATAAAAAAAAATTGATAAAAAAAAATGTAAATTGTGTCTTGGCTCAAAGATCCTATCACTTTGTTTGAAACAATCTGACAACATCCAATCAATTTGCGCGAGAGAAGAAGTAACGTTACAATTCAGAACGACGGATCCAGTGGAAAATGATACCAAAGATTGCTTCGTTTGCTTATAAAAACGATGTGGTGGTCAACAAAAAATGAATTGCAGTACGCAAAACGTGCAGGTCGAAATCACAGATGGAGACGCAACAACTTCCAACTTCGTTCAACATTTTGCTGCACAAAGAACAGTAAGTAACTTGGCTTGCTACTGTAGCTACAGTAGTTAAAGCCATTGATACAGTCAGTGTGGTAAAATTATCATTACATCCAAGATTGATACATGGCTGGCTAGGCAGTTGGTAGTCATAGTCTTGTCTTATAAAATAAATAAACAATCAGCAATGTCTTGCTTGATGAATGGCCAGCAGTAGCCTAACAGTACTGATGTTCCTTAAAAATATTGATTGATTGGAGCTCCAGTAGCTCACCACGTACCGCGAGCGCTATTTCAGCGCCGTGGACAACCGTGCTCGTCACGGATCTGGGGTTTAGCGAGTTCGAATCCCGGACTGCAGCCGTGCCTTTCCCAGAGTGTCTTCCCCCCCATCTGAACCCTTTCAGCCTGTTTCTGTCGGTCATCCTTGACCAGAATAAATGTGATAAACACATAAAAGAGCCAGGGGAATGGCCAAAGTTTAAAAAAACTAAAATAAAAAAATTGATTGATTGAAAATTGTATTAATAGATTGCAGAATGGGTACAATACAGTACGGCTCAATACAAACAATTGTTATGGGGATGCAGACCAGAAAAATACTTTTGTCTTGTTTACATCAGGGTCCCCCATTTTCAATTCATCATGACACTGATTGATTGATTGATTGAAAAGTTTATTAACAGATTGCAGAATGGGTACAGTACAGTACAGCTCAATACATACAATTGTTAAGGGGATGCAGACCAGAGAAAGACTTTCGTCTTGTTTACATCAGGGTCCCCCATTTTCAATTCATCATAACATATATGACATACATGACATACAGATAGACAGTACTGCTACATCTATACATTTATGACATATCAGATTTGCAAATACAGTACTGTTTGTGATACAAAAGTGTCCAGAAAAGGAGTGTATATACATTTGGCATAGAAACTGTACATTGGAGGAGGTTGGTTGGGTGGGGTGGGGTTGGGTGGGTTGGGTGAGGGCTGTACATTGGAGGTGGGGGGGGGGGGGGGGGGGTGGGAAGGGGACACACACACATTTTACACTGTACATTGGAATATTGACAAAGCCTTACTTGGTCATTTACTGTACAACTAGGTTAGGACATTTGTAGGGGCCACTTATGACATACAACAGTATGTTTGGGTAAATCTGGGTTGAACATGATTTGTGGAACTCCCTCTGGTGTTGTGGTTGTGGTATGGTCGTGGTATTCACTGACCTTTGGGAAGTATTTCGATGTACATGGGTATCTTAGTGGTGTAGTGTATCTTGTAGACCAGGCCCATTGCAAGTTGCTGTACTCTGTCGTCTACTCTAAGCCATCCTTGGTTGTCAAAATTGGCAGGGGTGAGGTGGGTTTTAGGAGTAAGGTCAAGCAGTAGTCTGACCAGTTTGTTTTGTGTTGTTTGTAGGCTTGTTTTTAGCTGAACAATAAAGTATAATATATTGTGTGGTACCCTGTCAATAACTTTGGCAGACAGGGAATATAATACATTTTCAATACTTAAATTTTTTTTTTTAAATAAAGAAAAAGTCCTCTTGGGCGCCCCAGTGGCGAACCACATATCGCGCTCAGCCGCGGCACGGCCGAATGTCTTCCCCCCACTCTGTCTCCCGTTCCTCCTCTCTCTCTCTCTACTGGACTGCCCAGTAGAGAAAAGCGATAAACGATAAAAAAAGAAATCTAAAAAAAAAAAAAAAAGTCCTCAACTATACTTTCTCTCTCTCGATGGATAGCTGTTTGTTGACGTGTTAAAAACGCATCAGTAGCAGGATTACTGTAATTTTGATTACTGTAGTTTGCCTGGTATGTAGCCTTGGTTGGTGGCTGCCCCACCAATGTTTTACATATAAAAACGCCACTGTGCGTGCGTGCACATGTGTGTGTGGCTGTGGGGGCCTCCACAAGAGTCTGGCCCAGAGGCCTCTGAATTCTTAATCTGGGCTTGTCTCTGCAAGAGAAGACCAACCAACCTTATCACAGGAGAACATGGTGAGTACTTGTCACCAGTAATGAATCTGAGGGCAGAATGACAGACAGACAGAGTCAAGTGGTTTAAGAGTGAAGGCAGCAGCATGTCTATAAATTACATCACCATAGTCCATAACTGCAAACTGCTTCAGCAATCCTTTCCCTACAAATCAAAAGAAAGCTGGTTCTGTTTCTGTACAAGAAGCCAATTTTCTGTCGCAGCTTGCTGGCAAGGTTGTCTATATGGTATTTAACTGTAAATTCCTCATCGAGCCAGATGCCAAGATTATACTCTGTGACTCTCTCAATGCTAGAACCACTCTCAACCACCGGTTGAGAGAGTCAACAGCTTTAAGTACCTCGGAGCCTACATATCCGAGGACTTGACATGGACCACACACATTAACAGTGTTGTGAAGAAGGCACGACAACGCCTCTACTTCCTCAGGCGCCTAAGGAAGTTCCAAGTCAGCCAGAAGATCCTTAAGAACTTCTACTCATGTACAATAGAGAGCATCTTGACTGGCAACATCACCTCCTGGTTTGGGAATAGCACTGCACAAGACCAAAGCAGACTACAAAGAGTGACACGCTCAGCCGAACGCACAATTGGAGGGGGGCTCCCCACCCTCCAGAACATTTACTACAAGCGTTGCAAGGGCAAGGCTAAGAGAATCATTAAAGACTCCAGTCACCCGAACAACTGCCTCTTTGAACTGCTGCGGTCAGGCAAGCGATACAGGAGTCTCAAGGCGAGCACAGAAAGACTCAGAAGAAGCTTCTATCCCCAGGCCATCAGGCTGCTAAACGAACAATGAATGAACACTACACAACAACAACCACCAAACGCACATAGCACACACATCCACACGCACACACTCACTTTAAACAAACACACTGTAGCACCCACTCCACACACTTATAGCACACACCCACTTTAAACAAACACACTGTAGCACCCACTCCCCACACTTTATATTTATGGATGAAGGATTGCACTACAACTCGTACACCTTACTGTAAATTGTACCTAAAATTGTACCTCATCCCATTTCTGCTTTGCACTAGATAGTACTGTACATTAGTACACTGCATAGTATTGTGTATTGTATATTATATGGTAACTCAGAACATTGTACATATGTCTATACCGAACACTGTGACCTCATTTTCTTCTTCTAAATTCATGCTATATTATGTTATTATGTTATTTGATACTATCTTGTCTAGCACAGTCTCTGGAGCGTAACAGTAAGAAGCATTTTGTATGAAAGTATTCTGTACTTCTGTATGACAACTATTAAAGAACTTGAACTTGAACTTGACAGTGGATATACAGTACTGTATGCACACCACTAAACTCAATAATTCTGGCTCTAGTAAACAGCATGATGGGAGATGTGCTTACCGAAGAATATAGATACCAATTTCCTCTCTGTGTGATCAGTAGAAAGCTATCCGGCTGCAAGATAGCCTAGCTTAGCACAAAATGCTAAGCTAGGTTTAGCATTAAAATTCATTTAATGAATGGAATCAGATACGGATCAGCTAGCCTAGCTTAAAACTCAGGGAGAGGCCAACAGCTAGGTTAGCTGATCCATATCCCTTTCCCTTAATTTTTGTTAAACTATATGCTAGCTTGCAGGTGCCATGCCATAAATACAACGGTCCATTATTGATTGTAAAGCGACCTTGGGTTTCCTGAAAGGCGCTATAGAAATTGTATTTATTATTATTATTATTATATATATTTTTTTTAATCAAATCTTTTTTATTTTCCTTTTTTTACATGAAACAAGACAACGCACAATACAGTTACCACAATAATAACAAGACATCACCGGACAGATACAGCAATAATAATAATAATAATAATAATAATAATAATAATAATAATAATAATAATAATAATAATAATAATAATAATAATAATAATAATAATAATAATAATAATAATAATAATAATAATAATAATAATAATAATAATAATAATAATAATAATAATAATAATAATAATAATAATAATAATAATAATAATAATAATAATAATAGTAATAATAATAATAGTAATAACCATAATGACAAGACACTTAATACTTTAATGAATACAAATGAAACAGTTATAATATAAATCAAATATGTAAAGGAAGGAACAGGAAAAAGAAAAAAGAAAAACAAATATATATACTATATAGTGAAACATCTTGAGCCCCCGCTATCTCCAGCCACAACAGCCACAATCCCCATCCCGCGAGGACCCCGAGTCCGGCGCCCCAGCAAATCAAAGCATCATGCCTCTTTAACACCACGTCTCGCCGAGACCCCGAACCAGGGGCCCCCCCCAGACCGCGACCATCAGACCTGCAGCGACAGGGGCCCAAAATACCCCACCCGCACAGAAACAAGGTAGAATAGAAATTATAAAATTATAAAATTATAAAATAAGGTGGTCTTGATGGTCCCGGCTCACTTGCAGAGAGCCGTGCAGTGATCCCACAACATATACATAATTAAAAATACAAAAGACAAAAAAATATGAGCCTTCAGAGCTGCTCTTATTTGTAAATAAAAGAAAAAGGAAGTTCCGGGGAGCTCATATCCGTTGGATAGATCCTGGAAAGAGCGGAGACCAGAGTTATCGAAGATATCCCCCAACATGTGAATGCCTTTCTTTTCCCACCTACTGGGGTTCCCAAAGCCGCCGCGGGGGGGTCGCCAGATGATTAAAAAAAAAAAGAAAAAGGGACAGTGTTTCTAGTTGCAGCAGCACAATAGTTAGATAACCTAGGTGGGGAACAACCAGGAGATCACTGCAACTCACACAAGTTGGAGAACTATCTCTCTCTCTCTCTCTCTCTCTCTTGCTCTCACACACACACACACAAAAGGAGTCGCATGTGATTTGTGGCGGCGGGACCCTTACAAAAAACTGTTGTTGCTAATCATTGACACATGCTAGCCTGTAATAATCCCCCCCAGAAAAATCTACTTTGCATTTGATATATTGCAAATATATGCCATCACACACACTGGCATTTAAAGGGTTAGAATTATACAATTAATATGTGGTGTTATGATCAGGGCTGAAGTTGAATAAAATATTGTATTATTTTCAATCTGACATTACAAAAAAACTGAAAATCCATCTAAATCAGTGTTGTTGCTAATCATACATATATGCTAGCCTGTTTTTAACAATAATTTGTGATGCCATCACAAACACTGGCATTTAAAGGTTACAAATAAAAAAAATGCCTGCACCAGAATGCAGGAAATGAAGTCTTTGTAACAAGAAATGTCCTGGTGGGGGACCCCCAGACCCCCTGCTTAAAAAGTGGCCTGACTGGGGCTATATTTTGCACTATATTTCCTGGCCTGAATGATTTCCCCAGTCCGGCTCTGGTTAAAAGCCTCCAATGCTTATTAGTGTGTGCGCGTTTGAACGTGTGCATGTTTCAACCATACATTTCCATTTATAAAAAATAAATAAAAAAGTACTTTTTTTTATTTACTTTTTACCTCCTATAATAGTGGGGGTCGCGGCTCTCTGACCCTGTTATTTTTGGGTCGTGGCCTGAAAAATTTCAGACGAATTTATATGAGGCAGAGTGCAATTTCTGCCAGTAACCAACAGGAGGAGGAGGTAACGGGAGCATGGAGCTGATAAAGTAAATTCTGGGTAAAATATTCATTTTAATCATTGACGCACAGGCCTGTAATGGATTTTTTTATTTTGACCACCTGTTGAAGTCATTCGTAATCCTGTCACCCAAGCTGGAGTAATTATACCTTACCGTCTGGCTAATAGTGGGGAATATTTCAATCCCAAAACATTTAAAGTGCTCCACCATAAGTATGTTTGCAGGGAGAATGGTAGCCTTCGCAGTCTCATTAAGTGGAAGAAAGGCAGATTTTGGCCAGTTGATCTTAAAGCCGGATAGACTGCAAAAATCATCTATTACGCTGAGAAGATGAGGTAGAGAGATGGCGGGATTCTGCATAAATAAGAGTACATCATCTGCATATAAGCTGATATGGTGATGTGTGCCCTGAATTGAAACAGGAGATATAATCTGGGATTGTCTTATGTATTGAGCTAGAGGTTCGAGTGATAAGGCAAAAAGTCCGGGACTAAGAGGACAACCCTGTCTAGAAGAGCGCGAGACAGAGAAGAGTGGCGAGCAGAACTTCCCTGTTAAGATCATGGCTGAAGGCCCTGTGTAGAGAACTTTGATCATATGAATGAACCCCTCACCTAACCCCATCCTTCTAAGAACTGCCCACAAATAAGACCACTCCAATCTGTCAAAGGCCTTCATTGCGTCCAAGGACATGACAGCTGTAGGGATTGTGCTGGCATCAATCACGTGCAGTAAATGTCTGATATTGTCAGTAACCAGGCGGCCTCTTATAAAGCCAGTTTGATCAGGGTGAACTAGAGATGTCATATGCTTTTGAAGTCGGATGGCTAGAACCTTGGCATATAGCTTGAGATTGGCTCCGAGGAGACTTAGGGGCCTATAGCTGCCACATTCAGTGGGGTCCTTATCTTTCTTGAGTAAAACAGATATAAGCGCCATATTGACATCTCTGGAAAAATTGCCCTCTTCGATTGAGTGTAAAAACATTGAAAGTAATAAGGGACCGAGTACATCCCAGAAAGCAAGATAGAGTTCCGGTGGAATGCCATTCCCAACCGGGAGCCTTGCCCCGTTGCATATCAGCAATCGCCTCCCTAAGCTCATCTAGTTTGATAGGTGCAGCTAACCGCTTAGCGTCATCTTCTGAGATCTGTGGTAAGTTGATTTGCCCTACAAGTCGCCGTTGTTCCGAATTGTTGAAAAGGAAGCCCATTAGTCCCACGATCCCAAAAATACACACAGTCCATGGAGTTTTTTGTTCTTAATATTTAATGTATTTTGACGCGCAAACCATATGGTGTTGTTTCAGCAAAAGTCAAGGTACTGTATGGCACAATTAAAATAAAGTCACAAATCTATGTCTCCACAATACAAATCCATCTACATCTCTCTCACACTCACAATCCCTAATCCCCGACCTAGAGAGAAAGGTACAGAAATCCATTGGATGGTCGTAGCTGCTGCTGTCTTTGACACTGTCAATCACACCATTCTGATTGACAAGCTAAAAGCAATTGGTTTTGATAGTACATCAGTGAGCTGGATGGAATCCTACCTGGAGGGGAGAGAACAGATGGTGGAGGTAAACGGTACACTATCCCCCCCCCCCTCCCAGTGAGCTGCGGTGTTCCACAAGGAAGCATTTTAGGACCGTTACTGTTCCTAATTTATGCATATGACATGTCATCAGCTTGTGACTGCAACCTGTTCCTGTTCGCGGACGACTCAGCCCTCTTTGGATCAAATAACAAACTCAGCAAGACCAACGGCTTCTCACTTACAGTGGGTGACAATATATCACAAGGAAAGATGAAATTACATACCTGGGTTCCATCCTAGAGGCAAATCTTTCCTGTGACAAAATGGCAACCAATGTAATCAAAAAAGTCAACCAACGAACAAGATTCTTGTACCGGACCTCCTCTCTGGTAAACAAGAATACCCTGAAGACTTTAACAGGAGCACTCATTCAAGGGTACTAGTACGACTATGCTTGCACCTCATGGTACCAAAGCACCTCAAAGGCACTAAAAACAAGATTACAAACATCACAAAACAAACTGGTCAGACTACTGCTTAACCTCACTCCTAAAACCCACCTCACCCCTGCCCACTTTGACAACCTAGGATGGCTTAGAGTAGACGACAGAGTACAGCAACTTGCAATGGGCCTGGTCTAAAAGATACACTACACCACTAAGGTACCCATGTACATGTCAAAATACTTCCCAAAGGTCAGTGAATACCACGGCCACAACACCAGAGGGAGCTCCACAAATCATGTTAAACCCAGATTTGGCTCAAACAAGGGACTAAACACGTTTCGCAATTATGCCACATCAATGTGGAACGCCCTACCCACAGCTATAAAGGAATGTGAATCACTACCCACCTTCAACACCGCTCTCATCGAGCACCTATGGGAGGCTGCAATTCGAAACTGGCCCCTGTAAATGTCCAAACCGAACCCCCTCCAATGTACAGTTTTGACCCCCCCCCCCCACCTACCCAACCCCCTCCAATGTACAGTTTCTTCGCCCTCAAATGTATATACTCTCTTTTTAGAAACTCTGTCTTTTACTCAGTTTCCAACGCTAGGGTCTATGTGACAGGCATTGTACTCTTAAACAGTACTGTATATTTGTAGATCTGGTATGTCATAAATGTCTGGATGTAGCAGTACTGTCTATCTGTATGTCATGTATGTCATATATGTTATGATGAATTGAAAATGGGGGACCCTGATGTAAACAAGACGAAAGTCTTTCTCTGGTCTGCATCCCCTTAACAATTGTGTGTATTGAGCCGTACTGTATTGTACCATTCTGCAATCTGTTAATACAGTTTTCAATCAATCAATCAATCAATCAATCAGCCTCATCATAATAACTGAACTGATTCTGAACAGCACATACTGTTTGTGTGCGTACTAGACGCAGTGAAAGCGCATGAGCTCCTGTTGTCTGTGTAGCCTGGCTGCCTTGAACTTTGAAATAAATGGGTGGTGAACAAAAACAACAGGACTAAGCGCCCAACTCAACAGACTGATTGGCTGGCGGGCCGAGGAGCTTGTCTTACCTATCGTCTCATCTCTATTCAAAGCCCCCTCCCCGGCCCATCTTCGCTCTTTCTTCTCTCCATTAAAGGGCATTAAAAGAAAATGGCTAGTTCTCATTGGCCAGTTGTACAGAATCAGCAATACAATACACAATTGTGTCAATAGCATAAGATACCCATGAACAATTAATTACATATTAGTAACATTTTGAAGTCATATTTAATTAAGTTTATCTTTTTACACAAAAAATGAATACATATATATTGCCAAAATCCAATACAATATTGTTACGGTCCACCGTTCCCTGCCCAGACTCCTCTCCCTTCTCCTCACTCGCCCCCACCTTTGCACAAACTTCTACCTCCCTCTTACATTTACATTTAGTCATTTAGCTGATGCTTTTATCTAAAGCGACTTACAAGTTCTGTAGGACAAGTCATCAGGAAGGGCACAACTCTATCAGCTGAGTAACAATGTTCATCAAAGTGTTGAGTGCTACAGTATAGGTTAGTTTATTAGGACAAGTGCATGACAGTAAGGTTAGTTAGGGTTAGATTTTTTTTATTTGTATTTTTATTTAAAAAAAATATTATTTCAGATAATGGTTGAAGAAGTGCGTCTTTAGTCAACGGCAAAAGATTGGACGGGTTTCGGCTGTCCTAACTGGGGTGGGTAGTTCATTCCACCATTGTGGGGCAAGGACTGAGAAAAGGCAGGTTCTCCTTGATGACCCTCCCGGAGCTCGGATAGGAGTGGGTCTGAGACGGCCAGAAGATGCAGAGCGTAGGGGTCTTGAGGGTGTGTAGTTAGAGACCATAGACCGGAGGTAGGCGGGAGCGGTTCCCTTTGCCGCACGGTATACCAGGTTGAGGGCCTTGAAGCAGATTTGTGCAGCAATGGGGAGCCAGTGCAGGTCCCTAAGAAGTGGGGTGACATGGGCCGACTTCCGTAGGTTTGAGATCAGGTGGGCCGCTGCGTTCTGAATGAGTTGAAAAGGCTTGGTGGCAGTGGCCGGGAGGCCAGCAAGCAGTGCGTTGCAATAGTCGAGGCGGGAGATGACTGTTGATTGGACGAGGAGTTGGGTGGCTTCTTTTGTCAGGAAGGGGCGGATCCTTCTGACGTTACTCAGGAGGAATCTGCAGGTTCTGGTTGTCGCTGCGATGTGAGCAGAGAAGTTCAACTGGTCACCGAGGACAACACCAAGGTTCTTGGCGGTCGGGGATGCGGTCACAGCTGCATTCTCGACTGTAATGGAAAGGTCGGTCAGGGGGGAGGATTTGGCCGGCAGGTGGAGCAATTCTGTTTAGCTTCAGTTTGAGGTGGTTGGTCATCATCCAGGTGGAGATGTCGGACAGACAGGCCGAGATCCGCTCAGAGACGTGGATATCTGAGGGAGGGAAGGAGAGGAAGAGTTGAGTATCATCGGCATAACAATGATACGAGAAGCCATGAGATGTGATAATGTTACCCAGAGATTTAGTGTAGAGGGAGAAGAGAAGGGGTCCTAGGACCGAGCCCTGGGGGACACCCGTCCGCAGGGGGCCGACAGGGTCCCTCTCCATGACACTTGGTAGGAGCGGTCATTGAGGTATGATGTCAGCCATGTCAGCGCAGAGCCAGCCACTCCCATTCCTGCGAGGGCCGCGAGGAGGATCTGATGGTTGACTGTGTCGAAGGCTGCAGATAGATCTAGGAGAATCAGGACAGAAGAGAAGCCTTTCGCTTTTGCTAAGTGAAGTGCCTCTGTGACCTTAATGAGGGCCGTTTCTGTGGAGTGGCCAGTCCGGAAGCCTGACTGATTAGGGTCTACAGACCTGGGCAATTACGGGCCACGGGCCACTTCCGGCCCTTTGGGCATCCGTGTCCGGCCCGCGGTAAATTTTTACAATGGGAGATAATGAATATTGAGCAGAATTAAGTTCAATTAAGTTAGCATTGGTTCGGCCCTCCAACACAGTTCAGGTTTCTCATGTGGCCCCTTGTAAAAATGTATTGCCCACCCCTGGTCTAGGAGGTCATTCTGTAAGAGATAAGCAGTACGTTGGTTAGATACAGCAACAGTGTTTTAGAAAGGAAGGAGAGAAGAGAGACAGGACGATAGTTGCCTATGACGGTGGGGTTCAGAGTTTTTTTTTTATGAGCGGTGTCCCCACCTGTTTTAGGGAGGTGGGGACCACCCCCGAGTTGAGGGAGGAGTTGATGGTTGCAGTTAGGAATGGGAGGATGTCCGGTGCTATGGTCTGGAGGAGTGGGGAGGGTAGCTGATCCTGCTGGCATGTAGTCTGACGGTTCGACGTTACCAGTGTCAGGGTCTCAGCTTCTGTAATGGGAGAGAAAGATGACAGAGTGAAGGATGAGGTTCTCGATTCAGTATTTGGAATGGGTGGGGGTTGGGTGAAGGAGCTGCGGATGTTCTCCACTTTTTCCTCAAAGAAGATTGCAAAGTCTTCGGCAGAGAAAGATGAGGGAGGAGGGGGTGGGGGGGGGAGTGAGGAGGGAGGACATGGTAGCATGCAATTTGCGAAGGTTCTTGGCAGAGGCCTCGATCCTATGGTGAAAGAAAGAAGCTTTTGCATTAGTAATGGTTTTGGAGAATGTTGAAGAGGTTGTGATATGTGTCGGTGTCAGCAGTGAGGCGTGACGTTCTATACTTCCTCTCAGCCGCTCTCAGGACCTGTCTTTGTTCTCTCACTGCATCCATCAGCCATGGACTGGGTGGGGAACGGTGGGCAGGTTTCTCAACAAGGGGACAGAGCTTGTCGAAGGAGGTTGCGAGGGCTGAGAGGAGGGTGGAGGTTGCCATCTCTGTGGGAAGAGCAGAGAAGGTGTCACTCAAAGGTAGAGCGGATAGTATGTCAGAGGAGAGGGTGGAGGGGGATAGGGAGGGCAGGTTGCGTCTGAGTGAGACGGTTTGAGTTGGGGTGAAGGCCTTTCGGTTAAGCATGAGAGTTAGTGAGAAGGATATGAAGAAATGATCAGATACATGCAGGCGAGTTACCGTGGTGTTAATGATGCTGGAATTACGGGAAAATATGAGATCCAAGGAGTTGCCTGCTTTGTGGGTGGGAGGCATGGCAGTGGGAGTCAGGTCAAAGGATTGTAGGAGGGAGACCACTGTGTCCGACTGAGATGAGTCAGGCAGGTTGACTCGCCCAATAGAAGGAGGGGGGTACCATCTTCCGGTAAGGAGCTTAGAAGCATGTCCAGCTCATCTGGGAAGTGATCGAGCTGACCTGGAGGGCGATAGAGTGTAACAATGGTGAGATTGAAAGGATTAGAGACAGATACAGCATGATATTTGAGAGAGGAGAGTGATAGTTCTGGGAGTGGTGTTAAGTTTGTAGCCCATGAAGGAGATGTCATGAGGCCAGTGCCTCCACCCCGTCTGGAAGGTTGAGGTGTGTGAGTGAAGTTATAGTTTGTAGATAATGCTGCAGGTGTTGATGAGTTATTGGGGGTTATCCAGGTCTCAGTTAGAGCCAGGAGCTGCAGATTTGACTATGGGCGTAGGCAGTAATGAAGTCACCTTTCTTGACTGCTGATTGACAATTCCATAAGCCTCCCTGTACTGTGACAGGTATATTAGTGGCTGTAGGAGGGTAGGAGAGATTAGCCGGGTTGCTAGCAAACTGTCGTGGGTGGGTTAAATCTGTTCTGGAGGAGCAGATTGTGGATATAGGTATGAGACACATTGTGGTGTCAAGAGTGGTAGGGAGAAATGTGAAGGGAGTATGGAGGAAGAGGGGTAGGAGAATAGCAGAGTGGGGGGGAAAGGAACATTTTTCAGAGTGGAGTGAAAGATAGGATTATGGTATACTTAGCACTAAGGTGGGTTGGTCGGATCCCTCGGCGGAGAACTCCCAGGACAACTCCTCTTTGTCCCTCTTCGTTTCTCGACACTATTCCTATCTGTATACATGTCTGTTCTTCCCCTGGTACCTTGTCTCCCTGTGTGTCTCTGGCCCTCCTTGCTCTCCTGCTAGTGTCATGTTCTTATTCCTTGTGTTGTTCTATGTTGTTGTTTTGTTACTCTTGTCTAGTGTTCAGTCTTTTCTTGTGTCAGTTTCCTGTCAGGTTGTTTATCTCCCCATGTGTTTCTCATTCTGTTAATTAGCCCTCCTGTGTCCCATGTGTTAATTGTTCTCCCTATATCTACTGTGTGTTTCCTGTACTCCATTGTCGGTTAGTTGTTTGTGTTTGCCCTCCATGTTCCACGTCCATGTTCATGTTCCGTCTCCTGTGATCCTGTGCCTTCGTATAGTAAGTGTTCCTTGTGTTTAGTGTTTTGTCTGGTTCCACCTTTTGTTTTCATGTTACAGTTCGTCTTGTTTTTGATAGTGTTTGTTTGTAGTCAGTTTGTACCTTTTTCCATGCCAGCTCTGCTGAGGTTACCGTTCGTGTTTTTGTACCATTGCTCTCTGCCAGCATTGCTGTGCCTTTTTGGTTCATGTGCCTTTTTGAATATACCTTGTTTTGTCTGCTTTTAAGTAAAGCTATATTTTTTACCTCTACCCTCTGTGTCCTGCCTGCTCTCTCCTTGTCCTGTTCTGCGATTGGGTCCTTTCACAACACGTTCCTTAACAACAATAATACATAACTTTTACATGGGTTGCATTACCTACATGTGAATTACATACCTTTTTATATACATTATTAGTACCATGTCAAAGAAAAGAGAAACGGTGTCTATGACTTACAGTGTTTGTGAAAACAAAGCATGGACACCCTTTCTGCAGTAGGCCATCAAGATCGTCAAGGAAAGGTTGCCAAATGTTCTAAAAGAGTCATTACCCTTTAATATAGCACTGAGGTATTCCATAGGAAAAACCTTCAATGTTTCTTTATACCACTGTGTGATTGAGGGAGGTTTCACCCATATCCACTGGAACAGGATATATCGCCTCGCTAGAAGCAGAAGTTTACCCATTAAAGTCAGCTGTCCAGCAGATAGAGATAATTGCCCTGTGGCTATAGCGCTGCAGTCTATGTAATATAATACATTGGCTCTCTCTCAGTCTATTACATTTAAATGTTTTCCTTTCCCCATAATTGTTAGAATATGGTTGTCTTAGCCTGTTGTTGATCGTTATCAGCAATTCCTGGCCATCTCTGTGTTGTGTATTGTTTGTAGTTCATGGCGGCAATCATTCGGGGGAATTACACCCATGCGCTGACTGGATAAAACACTGTCTCTCTCCCCCGTTGCATCCGGAAAATAACGTAAAAAAAACCCAGAACTTAATGAACGGTCTACAACTCCCTTTTCTGTAACTCCTTTAAGGAATGTAGCTCTACAGTATATTGCTAGGCGACCGGCCCCCACTATCTGAAGTTGGAATGGCCTTGGCTCTGCCTCTGTCTTAGCCAGGCCAGGCTCTCTCTGTCTTGTTATCTGCTAGCTCTGTCTAATACAGATTTAGTCTAATAATAATAATAATAATAGATCAAATTTATATAGCGCCTTTCATAGAACCCAAGGTCGCTTCACAATCAGGACAAAAAAAATAGGGCTAGGGAAATAGGGGGGGAAAGGGGATGAGGGAAGGTAAGGGATAATGGATAATGGACCTAATCTAATCTAAACTAACTGATGGGGAAAAGCCTTGGTGAAGATGTGTGTTTTTAGAGCAGATTTGAAGGTGTCCAGGGTTGGGGCGTTGCGGATTTCGGGGGGGAGAGAGTTCCAGAGGGTAGGGGATGCCATGCTGAAGGCTCTGTCCCCAAAAGTCTGTAACCTGGTGCGAGGGATGGAGAGGAGACCTAGATCAGAGGATCGTAGGTTCCGGGATGGAGTGTGCTGGTGGAGGAGATCAGACAGGTATCGGGGGGCAAGGGCATGGAGGGACTTGTGGGTGAGGAGCAGGAGTTTGAAGGTGATGCGGAACTTGACTGGGAGCCAGTGGAGGTGGATGAGGGTGGGGGTGATGTGCTGCCAGGGCTTGGTGTGAGTGAGAACCCTGGCAGCTGAGTTCTGAACATACTGGAGCCTGTCCAGGGCTTTGCTGGGTACCCCGAACAGAACTCCGTTACAGTAGTCCAACCGGGAGGTGATGAATGAGTGGATCAGGGTCTCAGCCACAGAGTCTGAGAATGAAGGTCGGAGACGGGAGATGTTTTTGAGGTGGTAGAAGGCAGACTTGGTGACGGATTTGATGTGGGAGTGAAATGAAAGTGTGGAGTCAAGGGTGACGCCCAGGTTACGGACTTCGAGAGACGGGGAGATGGAACAGCCGTCAACGTGGAGGAGGAAATCTCCAACCTTCCCGAGCAGTGCCTTGGGGGCCACAACCATGAGCTCTGTCTTTTTGCTGTTCAGTTTCAGTAATTTGGTTGACATCCAGGTTTTTATTGCGTGGAGGCAGTTGACTACAGACTGTGGGGGGAGCTGGGAGGATGGTGAGGTGCTGATATAGAGCTGAGTATCATCAGCATAACAATGAAAGTTGAGTCCGTAGTGACATATAATCTGACCGAGGGGGAGCATGTAAATGGTGAATAGTAGGGGACCCAGCACAGAGCCTTGGGGGACACCGTGGTTGACTGGGGCCGGGGGGGAGGATGAGCCGCTGACGCTGACAAACTGAGATCTATTTGTGAGATATGAATGAAACCAAGACAGAGCTGTACCGGTGATGCCAAGGTTGTCGGATAGGCATTTGAGGAGTCTAAAAGACTAAACCCCACTTTGACAGAATTAAAAGATGTTTACCTATGTACTTTATGTACTTATCCTGTTATGATCATAATGAAAACAAGTCATATCTTTCAACTCCTTAGTTCTGTTGTCATTAACACAGTTAACAGAATATAGTTTTTCATAAAATATGGAAATTAATTGTTTATTGTTAGAAGGTGTTCGATTAAAATTCAGAAGGAAACTTTCAATTGAGCTTTTCATTGGTTGGTCTGTTGGGAGTATGATCAATCATTGAGAAAGAGTGGTGGGGGCGAGAGAAAAATCAAAAAGTCTTTCTCTCTGCGGCTGGGTGGCGCAGTGTACATTGTGCTCGTCACCAACGCAAGAGACACCGGGTTCGACTCCGGCTGTCGGCGTTGCCTCCGGCTTGGACCAGCCGTCATACTAATTTAATTGGCAGAATTAGCGGGTGGAAGTCGATGGGTGGTAATCTGGACGTTGTGGACAGCGACTCCTACAGGTTGGTTGGGGACACCTGCACAGCAGAGACAGGAAATGGCGGGGGTAGTGTGAGCCTCCCACACGTTACACCTCGCCAATGAGAGTCCGCGCTGGCAGGTGAAAAGATGTGACAGGCTGCCTCCTCGTGTACCGGAGGGGACACGTGATGCAAGGCTTCTATCCTCCCTACAACCGGCCAGTGGGGGGCATATGCGAGCAACGTTCAAGACAGGGGAGAGAAGAATTGGCACAATGGAATTGGGATGGGAGAAAAATAGAAAAAGAGGGGGAAAAGTGGATAAAAAATTTAATAAAAAAGTCTTTCTCTTGTGGATTCATAATTCTCGACACATCCAGTAGGTCAAGGTCTGAGAATAGCTCCTTTGTGACTCAAGCCATTTTGCAGAGAGGTAGGCTTTTAGGTAGGCTATGATCCAATTCTGGAGCCAGACCACAATTAACACTTTGAGTGCCAGCGACACTTTATATCGTTAGTTCATGCCGACCGTTGAATGCCAGCAACGCTATATAGCGTTTGTTTGTCTTTTTTTTTTATTAGCGATTTGAATTCATATTTCATCAATCGAGCCCCACGCTAGTGCAGCAACCTCTCTGAGCTCCATTGGGAAAATACCGCCCCCTATCGTCTCTCCCTGTGTAACTGCACCCCATTGGATTAGACTGATGGGGGGGGGGTCCAGTTTCCTCATTTTACTTTTCCGGCAAGCCATCTGAAGAGATCGAAGTGATTGCCGAGCCGGCAAACAGCGTGGAATACATATTTACATTACCCAGCGCTGAATCAATAAACGCGATCGATATTTAGAATGGCGATCAGGAATTGGAATAATCTTTTTGGAGAACATCTGATCTGAGGTAAGGAATCTATTTTACCAGTCTTAGGATAATCGGATCTGTTTTCACAGAGATATCAGCGTTTGCCCTGTGTGTGTGTGTGTGTGTGTGTGTGTGTGTGTGTGTGTGTGTGTGTGTGTGTGTGTGTGTGTGTGTGTGTGTGTGTGTGTGTGTGTGTGTGTGCGCGCTGATCAGGAAATGAGAGAATAGATTTTTCAGCTCGCTTCTCTAGCGTGCATAAGTACACATACAGTATACTATCGATAATCTAGCGTTTATTTGAAAACGATTCATAAATAGGCAGAAAAATTACAACGTTTTTTGTGTATTCCAGAATATTCCAGTATATGCCGTTTATCACGGAATCTTTATATTTTTTATATTTTCCTGAAAGAAAACGAGGGCTTTTCAAAATGCTATAAAACGGAAATTAACCGATTAAAAAACAATCCGTTTCGACAATGTTGACTGCAAACAAGTCATTGATAAGCGACGGGCAGATTAGACACATAGCCATCATTTAAGACATAGATTATGCGTTCACAACGCTATCATTGAAGTGGGTGCTGGCATTCAACCATGTTTTACCATGTTAACGGACAAAAGGGAATGTATGTGTGACGTGTGTGAAATTTGTACAGTAGGTCCCAGTGAGAATTGCAATCAGTGTGTACTGTGTATTTACACTATCCTAAAAATAAGCAATTTAAATCAGAATATGTTCCATTCCATGTCTGACTATTTCTGAATCTATTGACCATTTCAAGGAATGTTTGGTTACTATTGGGCTTCTAGCCTTCTACTGAACTTATTGTGAATAAGCTGATAGGGTTTTGGCTAGACTATACTTAATAAATAGAATTTATTTAATTTAGAAATATAAAAATATAAAATGCCTTTTTTTCATTCGCGAAAACTAGACAAAAATCATCAGTTTTCTGCGACTAAAAGTTTTCTAGACAAAAACAAAAAAGACAAAATCGAGACTAACACTGACTAAGACTAAAATGCTCAGACATTTAGTTGACTAAAACTGACTAAACGAAAAATAAATGCAGATGACTAAATATGATGAAAACGAAAAAGGAGCACTTGACACATGACTAAGACTAAAACTAAAATGAAAATAGCTGCCAAAATTAACACTGTTTGTGTGTTAAGATGTCCTTATTTCTCTGTTTATGTGTTATCCCTCCCTGTGTGTCTGTTACCCATTGTGCTTCCCTGTTTGTGTTAGGTGTTATTCTTGTCTTTAGTGTTTATCCCCAGTGTGTTTGGTCTTCTCGTGTTTGTATTTACCAGTCTGTCCGGTTGTTTCTCCCCCCATGTGTTCCTCGTTTTGGTAATTAGCCCTCCTCTGTCTCGTGTGTTAATTAGTCTGTCTATATATGTTGTGCTTCCCTGTTCTCCAGTGTCGGTTTGTTGTTTACTGTCATGGTCGTTGTTTTGTGTTCATGGCTCTGTTCCTGTGTTCCTGTGACTCATTGATCCTTGTTCCTATAATAAGTGTTCAGGCGTTTAGTGTTTTGTTTGGTTCCACCTTTGTTTTCGTGTTACAGTTCGTCTTGTTTGTTAGTGTTTTGTTTGTAGCTTATTCTGCCAGAGAGCACCCGTGTTTGTTTGCCTTTAAGTAAAGCTCTATCTTTGAAACATCAACCTCTGAGTCCTGCCTGTTCTCTCCTCGTTCTGTTCCGCTATTGGGTCCTCGCCAACACAATCCCTAACAGCTATGGCAGTAAAGTTTTGCTAAGTAATATTTAGATTGCCTGCTCGGTGCTCACTCATTTTCAAGAAGAAAGCAGGAAAAGATATATAATTCCCAAAATAAAGAATTTCCATAAAGGCTGCTTAGTTCCCATCCCATAAAGATTCAGTACAATGAAAACTAAAGCATGTTTTGCATTTGGAGGTATGTTGACATAAAACATACGGTTTTACTGAGTTTTTATGAGTATAGCGAGCACTCTGCACTCTAGTGGAACTATCCCTTTATCAATCTAATACTGAATAATTTTTCTCCACATGTACACACCCATCCGCCTAGCCACACCCACATCCTCTCCTCTCCATAAGCGGGGTCGTGGCCATACTAACAGCTCTAAAAGTCTTTCACCACCGAAGGCGAAGACCACAGGGTCCTCAGTGAGTCAGTGCAGAGCACTCGCTATACTCATATAACTATGGTTATAGGATAACTGTAGCTGAGGGGTACAATTCCCTGACTGTATTGTTAGATATGATATTTAATACCACTACCTCATGTACTTTAACTTCTGGCCACCCAGTACAAGATATAAGTATGATGAACACTTTCCCACCTGATGAAACGAACCAACACAAATGGACCAAATCGAATATTTAATACAGCAAAGGGTGTATACAACATTCACTTAATTACATTTATGATTTGAAATGTTGAGTATGCACTTTTATGGCAAATGAGTATTCGTAGGTAAATCAACATTGAATGTCCAATCTCTGGTTGCGCAGGGAGTAAGTATACAACCTGGAATATTTAGGAAACGATAGCGATAGTACTTAAATGATTATAGCTGGATACACTAAGGGGGGGGGGGTCCCGCTGGTTGTAAGACAGTAGGAGGGGGGGGTTAGAGAAGCCGCTGGCGGTATCCCATCTGGCCGACGGTGTCTTGGGAGAATCCAAAGTCTTAGACCCAGTGCCCACAGAACCTCGGGCCGCAGACGAATACAGCTGGACCCTCTGTGGAACGGTATCTGCCGGTCCACAACGGAGAGACGTGGTGCGACCTCACGTGTAGAGCGCCGCCTCACCTGTAGTCCTCTCCGGGGGGTAATTCCAACACTCGACAGTGTTGGCCTTTATCCATGGAATAACCAAAGCACACAAAGCATAATCCAAGAGCCGTGGAAGGCTCGCCGTCGTCGGGTAGAGTAATCCAATATACAGGTCCAGTCGCTCTTGACCCGGAGCTCCTCGGATGCAATCACCACTAGGGGTCTGACCAGCCTGGATAAGCGTCCAGATAACGTCAGGAACGATGGGGGTACTGATAACTGTAGAACTCGAACCGAACAATGCACCATACATAAATAGACTATTATTAGCTTAATAGAATACGTCCAACTCGACGGTATGGTGCCAAACTATGACCATTCAACTATTAATCTACACGATATCTCAATGCCTATTCTGGGCCAAGTAGGCCCTACTACACCGCACGTGCTTCGTGGGGAGGCTTTTGCGTCTGTCACTCTGTTGGAGGGTAAAGAACTGGACTAAAAGAAAGTTCTACTTTACGAGCGTCATATATATATGCGCTATGAACAAATAGTACCACACGTATTTCGCCCGGCATATTACTGCGCGGAACCGGGGGTTGCCTCGACATGTTAGGCGGCACGATTGAACTTGGACCTAGGGGTATGGCAACCTGGCGCCAGGTTCTCGTCCAATGGTAGAATGAAACTATTATGGGCTGTTTAGTAGAAACAGGGATATTCAATGCATATTGTACAAGGAATATACAGGGGATATCAAACGATATACAAATACAATTAAATATATATATATAAATAAATATACATATTCGGTTTAATCTGATCCTTCACAACAGCCGCCCCCTAATTAGTCCCACCTAATTAGCTAAGCAGAGACAGATTAACCGCACTGTCTTCCACTCAAGGTCCGCTGTAAGGTCAGTCAACTCACAAAGTCATAGGGTCATGGTCATCATCGATAGTATCTGGGAGTCGGGGCAGTTCTATGAGCCTCGCCACGGGCCGTGTGTAGGTGCGCCCTTGGACGAGTACTTCAGCTGCTCGGACCTTGCCATCGGCACCGGTGATCACTTTGCTTACGCGGCCAGCCGGCCACATAGCTCTGGGGAGTGACTGGTCAACTATCATGACGACTGTTCCTTCTGTCAAATTGTCTCTCTCTTTTACCCACTTCTGGCGGGTCTGTAGAGACGATAGGTAGTGAAGTAGGAAGCTGCTCCAAAACTTGTCAGCTAGTACTTGGCTGTACCTCCACATTCTTCGGCCGTTCGCTTCTTCGGGCCTGTACATTGTCTGGGGTAGCGCGGGGTCCAGCCGCCCCATTAGGAGTGTGTTGGGGGTGACTGGGTCGACATCTGCTACATCACTGGAGACGTAACCGAGGGGCTTTGAGTTCAATACTCCCTCGATCTCCGTGAGGACTGTCATTAGGACTTCCTCTGCCACAGTCTGGGCTCCGAGTACGGCATACAGGGCTGTCTTTATAGAACGTACTTCTCGTTCCCAGGTTCCACCGAAGTGGGGTGCGTTCGGGGGATTAAACTGGAAGTCAACCTGGGCTGGAGCGAGGTGGGTCTTAAGTTCTGGGCCCATAGCTTGGAAGCTCTCTCTCAGCTCTCTTTCTCCGCCTTTGAAGTTGGTCCCGTGATCAGACAACAATGTAGACGGTTGTCCTTTCCGTGATATGAATCTCCGGAAGGCCATAAGGAATGAGTCTGTGCTCATGGTCGGAAGGAGCTCGATATGTATCGCTCTGGTGGTCATGCATTTGAATACAATACCCCACCGCTTCTCGGTGCCTCTTCCTCTCTTTATATACAACGGGCCAAAACAGTCCATGCCTGTGGAGTGGAATGGCTTGTCGCCGATTCGGAGGCGACAGGGGGGTAGGTCAGCCATCCGTGGTATGCTGGGCTGCGCGCGCCACTTACGGCAGTCTAGACAGGTTCGCTGGAAGCGCCGTACTGCTTCTCTCCCTTGTAATATCCAATAACGACGTCTGATCTCCGCGAAGACTCTCTCTGCTCCTGCGTGGTGCACATCCTCGTCGTATTTCTTTATGATCAGCTCTGTGACCTTGTGTCGGCTGTTCAAGACGATCGGGTGCTTAATGTCATCTGGTAGATCGGGGGCTCTCCGCAGGCGACCACCCACTCTGATGAGATTATGTGCGTCACTCTCTGGTGCCAGGTGAATCAGTCTGCTGTCTGATGGGACGGGGTTTCCTCCCTGTAGACAGTCTAGCTCATCGGGGAACGAGTCTCTCTGGGCTCGTTGTAGTAGAAGAAGTTCTGCTTCTTCGTAGTCAGCTGCTGACATGTCAGTGGTGGACTGAATCTCTGGGTGGTGCCGCAGGAATGTCCTTTGTTGCGCACTCTCTAGGGTAATGCAGTCATCTATGTTCGGGTCTGTGGAGGCGACAGTGCTCAGTCCACAGAACATAGGCTTCTTGTTCTCAGCCTCCTCGCTACTTGCTTCCCTCGGGGTGGGCGTAGGCCAATCTCCTTCCGGGAGCTGGAGGAATGCTGGTCCGTCACTGTAGATGTTGCGACGGGTTAGGTCATCCAGGGACATTCCCCGGGTGATGACGTCAGCTGGGTTGTGTTTGGTATCCACATACCTCCAGCTTGCTTCTTCTGTTAGTTCCTGAATCTCGGTGACTCTGACTCCCACGAAGACTTTGTATCTGCATGAATCAGACTTAATCCATGTGAGTACTGTCGTGGAATCTGACCACAAGATTGTTCTATGCACCGGAATGGTGAGTTCACGTTGGATTAACGTGGCTAGATGCGCTCCTGCGAGGGCTGCGCAGAGCTCTAGACGTGGGATAGATTGTTGCTTACGTGGGGCTATCCTTGAGCGGGCCAGTATGAAAGCAGTGTGTATCTCTCCTCCCATCTCTTGGGCACGCAAATAAGCAACCGATCCGTAGGCTACTTCGGAGGCATCGCTGAAGACGTGTAGCTCAATCTCGCATGTCTCTGGCCTCACTGTGGATGGGAAGTAGCTGCGGCGTATATTGACACCTGGGAGTGAGCGGAGTTCCGTCTCCCACTCTCTCCATGTTGAGGCAAGGTGTGCGGGTATTGGGTCGTCCCAGCCCTGGTCCTTGTCCCATAGTGCTCGTACAATCATCTTTGCCCTGGTGGTGTAAGGTAGAATACATCCCAGCGGGTCATATTGTCTGGCAAGTGTTCTGTACACACTCCGTCTGGTGGTCGGTATCACCGCCGACCTTCCTTGCTCTGGAGCCAAGGGTTTGTGTCTATAGTGGAGCGAGTCTGTTTTGAAGCGCCAGACTAATCCTAGTGTCATTTCTTGGGCTTCTCCTGGGATTGTCGCCATCCAGGTCTCGCTGCTGGCAGCCTTGTCTGCGGAGGAGAGGCTGCGCAATACGTGCGGGTCACTGCTGGCCCACTGCCTGAGATCAAAGCCTCCTTTGATTAGGGAGGCGCGTAGCTTGATTAGGAGAGCCTCGGCTTCTTCTTGAGTCGAGACGCTTTGTAGACAGTTGTCTACGTAGAAACTGTTCTTCACACTGTGTTGGACCTCTTCATCTGCTGCTGGGTCCTCTGTGACGTGTTTCTGTAGTGCAAATGTAGCACAGCACGGGCTGCATGTGGTTCCGAAGGGGAGTACTTCCCACTGGTAGATGGATGGGTTCTCATCTCCGATCTTCTCTCTCCATAGGAACCGTAGCAGAGGCTTGTCCTCCTCTACTAGTCTCACTTGCAAGAACATCCCTTTGATATCCCCGCTTATAGCCACCTTGTCCTGGCGGAAGCGCAGTAGCACGCCTAGTAGGGAGGGGCCGAGTGTGGGGCCGGGCAAGAGCTCTTTATTCAGATTTTGGGATCCGATCTGGTAGCTGCAGTTAAACACAATGCGATCCTTGCCATTGTGATGGACCTTGTGATGCGGCACGTACCATGATTCGGTCGTCTGATCGGCCTCTTTAATGTCAATCTTTGTTACGTGTCCCGCTGTGATTAGCTTCTCAATCTCAGCTCGGTACACACTCTGTTGAGCGGGGTCTTTGGCTAGGCGCCGCTCTGTGTTCAGTAGATAGCGCTCCGTGGCGTCTTTCTTTGCGTGAAAGGGGGGCATTCCCTCTCGCCTCAGGAGTGGAGTTGCGTATCTCATCACTCCGCCGACTGTGACTCTCTTTGTCCCCTGCTCGAGTAGGTGGATGGCGTAAATGTCTTCTTTAGAGCGAATGTCTTTCTTTTCGTTCTTGAAGGGCATTGTCTCTAGGGTCCATAGCCTCTCGACATGCTGCAGGAGAGTGGTGTCTTCTTCTGTCGTTCTGGAGTGGAAGCAGCTAGTGGCTGCGGTTCGGTTGAGAGATTTAGCGAGGGGGCCTTGCAATGTCCATCCTAAGCGGGTCTCGACTGCTGCAGGACAGCCTCGGGGACCTGTATGGACCCGGTCAATCGGGACTATGAGTTCTGCATGGTCGGAGCCTATAAACAGGGTCGGGGTAGCGCCGTCTATGAGCGGGATAGGTAATTGGCGCAGGTGCACATATTTATCCATCAACTTGGTGACAGGGTAGGTGTACTGCGAGAGTCCTATTTCTTGGCTGGTGAAAGCATTTGTGATCTTGTACCGTCGCTCTGGCTGCCCGTTGGCTGCGATAGTGAAGGAGACATTCTCGCCCTTTATCGTCTTTAAATCTCTTCTTATTGTCCGAATCGTCATTTCGTTCTTGCTCCCCCGCAGTCCCAGTTGAGTCGCAGCGGAGGCGAGCAGAAGGGTCTTCTCTGACCCGTCATCAAGGACGGCGTAAGTGTCCATGACTTTATCCTGGTAGCTCAATGTCACACGGACTACCTTTAAGAGCACTTGAGCTCCGTTGCTGCTGGCGGGGTCAATGTACATGACACTTGCCTTGGTGCCGCTCCGTGGTGCAGGTATAGGCCGTCTTCCGTTACTATCGTGTAGTATATCTAGATGGGCTCCATCGCACCGGCTGCACCTTTTCTTTAGGCGGCATTCGGCTGCCATGTGGGGCCGCGCACATCGATAACAGCGCCGGTTGGACTTTATCCATTGGCTCACTTCTTCTGCATTCATCTTTGTGAATGAGTCACATTGTGACAGCCAGTGTTCTTTCTCACAGTAGGGACACGCTATCTTCCACTTCTCCTTTCTCGAGGGGGTGCTGTGACTCTTACTGCTCGGTACTGACTCTGATTGGTGCATGACAGTCACCGATCTTCTTCCATCACTTATTCTCCTGGGTCCCTCTCTGGAGCTTGGCGTGCTCCGCCCGAAGGTGTCCAGTCGTAAGCTGCTGACCTCTCTCGCCAGGAAGTCGGCCAGATCAAGGAGGGATGGCTCGGGGCCGTCGGGATCTCGGTAGTCCCTCTGCCGCCGAAAGCGCTCCTGTCTTGCGGGTGGCAGCTTCTCCAAAATCCTCTCAACGTTAGAGTTGGCGTACAGCTCATGCCTGCCCTTCTCCCGTTGAGCTCCCAGCATCCCCACCAGGGACTGCACTTTGATTGACAGGTCGTCTAGTGAGCGATTGTCTGTGGCTGGGGGTAGGCGGTCAATATGCCTTATCTCCTGGATTACGTAATCCCATATACGTCCATATCTTTGATCCAGCGCTGCAAGGGCCGCTGTGTATGGGGTCGAGGAGGTAGCATAGGCTAGCGCTATATTGTGCGCTCGCGGTACTTTCAGGTGCTTCAATAATATTGCATACTTGTGGCGTTCATCAGCGACATCCACCATCATTGTCTCTAAGCACATCCGGAGCTCCGTGTACTGTGCTCGACTCTCATAGGCGAAGTCTGGGAATGACGGCGTGGCGTTGTATGACGCTGTGGATGGCTGATACATCGGCGAGCGTTGGGGGAGAGACCTCCTGGGCGAGTCCCCTCTTGCGCCTCGCTGTGGGCTGGTACTGGCAGGGTACCATGGCCCGCTGGTCCAGGTACTGTTCCTCGGGGCTGGTCGTGCATCGTGCTCACCCGTAAATAGAGTCGGGGGTCTGTAGCGCAGCGCCGCGGGGGTATAGCCTGGACTGTATGGGACCTCCTGGTCCGGTGGAGTACTGTGCTGTCGTCGGGCTTGGTTCTCCTCTTCTCCCTCTTCTTCTTCTATCAAATCTTCCAGATCTTGTAATCGTTTATTTAGCTTCTCCGCAGTGTAGGCCGCTCCTTCCTTGTAGCTGGGTCTCGCTTGGACCGGTATGGGAAGGGGGTCTGCGGGGGGTCTAGACTCGGTCTGTTGGTCAAGTTCAGGGTCGCTTGCTCGTTGCGGTGACGCTGCTCTTGACTGCTGTCTCGACGAGTTCCTTGAGCCCCTGGCGGAGGGAGAGGGAGTTGTCCTTTTGATCAGCTGCTCTATTAGTTGCGCTTGTAGTCTGTCGCGCTCTGCGTCTCTTTGGGCACCGGCAGCGGCGCGCTGGGCGTCGGCCCGGTCTCTTGCCATATTCTCTTCCATCTGGAAGCGTCTCATCTCCAGACTTGTGCGCTGTTCTTCGCTCCGTTGCTGTGCTTGGAGGTGTTCGCGCTCACTGGTCGCCTGGGCTTGGAGACGTTCGCGCTCGCTAAGCGTCTGTGCTTGGAGCCGATCGCGTTCGGTAGAGGCTGTCAGGCTGACGAGGAACGCCTGTTGTAGTATCCTCTCCGCTTCGCTGGGGGAAGGCGGTAGTGGAGGTGAGCCGCTCCTGCGTGAACCGCTCCTGGGGGTACTCGTTGGGGAGTCCTGGAGCTCTAGTTCCTCGGCGCTCTCCTCTTCTTCTTCCGTGCAGAGTTCTCTCTCTGTAGGGTTGTCTTCCTCCCGGGGCGTGTCGGGGACTACTTCTTTAGTAGTGGCGGGGGGTAAAGGCATGTCAATTCCCTCCTGGTCCCCACCGTGGGCTTGGTCAATTACATTAGGACCTACTAGGGCCTCTGTGGTCGGGGAAACCTGGTCGTTAAGGTCAGACATAATTTTACTTTCTACTTTTACCACGTTTACCGTTTGTCGAAGGCTAGGTAGTTGACTGACAGTGTAAGCCTCTAAGTACTGAGGTGTCTGTCGTCTGCGCCGCGGGCGTTCTAGGTTAGGAGGATCGTTTCGTGGAGTGTTCATCATAGGCCATTTCGATATTAATAACACTATATTAATATTACACTAGTTACCATCCGGCTCGAAGGACCAATTGTAGCTGAGGGGTACAATTCCCTGACTGTATTGTTAGATATGATATTTAATACCACTACCTCATGTACTTTAACTTCTGGCCACCCAGTACAAGATATAAGTATGATGAACACTTTCCCACCTGATGAAACGAACCAACACAAATGGACCAAATCGAATATTTAATACAGCAAAGGGTGTATACAACATTCACTTAATTACATTTATGATTTGAAATGTTGAGTATGCACTTTTATGGCAAATGAGTATTCGTAGGTAAATCAACATTGAATGTCCAATCTCTGGTTGCGCAGGGAGTAAGTATACAACCTGGAATATTTAGGAAACGATAGCGATAGTACTTAAATGATTATAGCTGGATACACTAAGGGGGGGGGGGGTCCCGCTGGTTGTAAGACAGTAGGAGGGGGGGGTTAGAGAAGCCGCTGGCGGTATCCCATCTGGCCGACGGTGTCTTGGGAGAATCCAAAGTCTTAGACCCAGTGCCCACAGAACCTCGGGCCGCAGACGAATACAGCTGGACCCTCTGTGGAACGGTATCTGCCGGTCCACAACGGAGAGACGTGGTGCGACCTCACGTGTAGAGCGCCGCCTCACCTGTAGTCCTCTCCGGGGGGTAATTCCAACACTCGACAGTGTTGGCCTTTATCCATGGAATAACCAAAGCACACAAAGCATAATCCAAGAGCCGTGGAAGGCTCGCCGTCGTCGGGTAGAGTAATCCAATATACAGGTCCAGTCGCTCTTGACCCGGAGCTCCTCGGATGCAATCACCACTAGGGGTCTGACCAGCCTGGATAAGCGTCCAGATAACGTCAGGAACGATGGGGGTACTGATAACTGTAGAACTCGAACCGAACGATGCACCATACATAAATAGACTATTATTAGCTTAATAGAATACGTCCAACTCGACGGTATGGTGCCAAACTATGACCATTCAACTATTAATCTACACGATATCTCAATGCCTATTCTGGGCCAAGTAGGCCCTACTACACCGCACGTGCTTCGTGGGGAGGCTTTTGCGTCTGTCACTCTGTTGGAGGGTAAAGAACTGGACTAAAAGAAAGTTCTACTTTACGAGCGTCATATATATATGCGCTATGAACAAATAGTACCACACGTATTTCGCCCGGCATATTACTGCGCGGAACCGGGGGTTGCCTCGACATGTTAGGCGGCACGATTGAACTTGGACCTAGGGGTATGGCAACCTGGCGCCAGGTTCTCGTCCAATGGTAGAATGAAACTATTATGGGCTGTTTAGTAGAAACGGGGATATTCAATGCATATTGTACAAGGAATATACAGGGGATATCAAACGATATACAAATACAATTAAATATATATATATAAATAAATATACATATTCGGTTTAATCTGATCCTTCACAACAATAACCGTATGTTATATTATCGTATAGCTTACGCTCTGCACTCTAGTGGAACACAGGAGCTGAGCAGAGCGGAAGCTCAACAAATGTACCCGCTGAGGCCCCCCACAACCATCAGAAACGGGGAGGACCCGAGCCCCCGGACCCCCCTAGAGGGGGACGGGAGGGAATCGGATCCGACTGTGCGAAGAGGGTTTAGCACCTCAACGCACAGGGTGAGCAGATCGTGGGACTTACCTTCACACTATATTCTGCAGCACTGGAGTGGAACAAGCTTCCAGTGGCCCTGAAAAACATCGAAGAGGGGGGAGGTTTTAGACGTGCCACAAAGAAATGGCTAGCCAGTGAAGTATAGAATAGCCACGTCTAGGAAGGAGAGGGTAGGGAGTGTTTTTATGGGGTTGCTATATGTTTTATTATGATGCTCTGTTTTTTATTATGATGATCTATGTTTTATTATGATGCTCTATGTTTTATTATGATGCTCTGTTTTAGTATGTTTTATTATGATGCTCTATGTTTTATGATGTCTGTCCATGTCCAAAATCAGGGACCATGATGGAAATAAGTGCTTGCACTTTCTCATGTTTTTATCCCTTGGATGCTGTCTTTTACTCCACAATAAAAATCAATCAATCAATCAATCACAGAAGGAGCCGCGACCACTCAGGCTTGCATCCCACATGCCACTAGGGAACGAATGGGAAGGGAAAAAAACCTGTTACAGCCCCTAACATCACGGGGTCAAAGGTCAAGAACCCAACCCCGTGGCAAGGTCATAGCAGCGGAGCGCGGAGGAGGACCCAGACCCAGGAACAGCCTGAAGGCCAGGACCCCCCAGAAAGGGGGCCTGGTGAGGCCAACGATGCCGTAGCATCGAGACCCCACCAGACGGTCACTAGTGACACCACCCCCCACATCGCCAGCGTATCGGACAGGGCCCAATCCAAGAGCAGGCCCTTCCCCCCTACAGCAGGTCCAAGAGAAGGCTGACACGATTGGCAGACGTCATGAAAAGTGCTGAGGCACACTCGCAGGCAGACGGGGTCAAGCCCGGCCTAAACCCGAGAGTCGACTCTGCTACCAACACACCGGGGAATCAACCACCCCCCTATGTTTAGTTTAACAGGAGGCGGTTGTTCCCTTAACTCCCCCAAGAAAAACTCTGAAACACAACTGCGTGTATACACCGGCTATACAAGCAGTACAAGTGTTTCAGTTTTCAAGAAGGGGTTAACCCAGGCCAACAGGTCGATGAGAACGAGTCCGGACCTGGGCCCGGCGGACCGGGACGTACACAGGGATGCCAGAGGGGTACAATAGAACCTCCTCGACAGCCCCCTCCCAGCCCTGCCGAGCAGGGGAAGGGAGGGGCGAAAAAGAATGGAGAAGGACCAGGCCCCTTAGCACAGCGCAAGGTACAACACAATATGGACCAAGCAACTGCGAAGGATAACTCGTAGTGACATACCCACGACACACACCTCCATAACATCAATCCCCGTGACGCCCGGGCCGCATGTTGCTTTTTAACAGCGGAGCAGTGCAAGAATGTGACAATTTGACCATGTGACCGCGGCAACGCGGGAGAGCGGCAGTGCGGAAATAGGCTGTCTATTGCCATTCTCTAAGACAAACGCTAACCTTAACCAGTTCCTTAACAGCGCCTAAACTTAACCGTTCTAACCTTAACCAACTCCGAAACAATGCCTAACCTTAACCTTAACCTTAACCATGCCTAACCTTAACCTTAACCATAGAAAGAATATTGCCATTCTCTAAGACAAACTCTAACCTTAACCAGCTCCTTAACAGCGCCTAAACTTAACCGTTCTAACCTTAACCAACTCCGAAACAATGCCTAACCTTAACCTTAACCTTAACCATGCCTAACCTTAACCGGCGAAAGAATACATGTTAAAAAAAAAATCACGTTAAAAAAAAAAAATTTGATGGGATTCGAACTTGTCAACAACGGACCGCAGGACCGCTGCGCTGCCAGGTGAGCTGAGCGACGAATGAAAATCATGGCGGATTAGGGCGGTTACATAATGCCGCAAGCTCTGCCGCTCCGCTCCGCGGCAGCGCTCCGCTCTGCGGTTGCCGCGCCTGCCGCGGGGCGTGTCGCAGCCAATCAGGGAAAACGCGGAAGCAACGGCAGCACTGCTCCGCTGTTATTAAGCAATAGGCGCCCGGGCCAACCCGGCATTTTCCCCCCGAAAAAGCACAAAGTCCTTCAGGGTACCAGAACAAGAGATCTGCGCCCCGGCGGACAACGGGTTAACTGACCCGGTCCGGCGCGACCAGAACCAGTCCCGTGTCCTAGTCATGCCGCCATCCCCAGTCCTAAGAGGGGGGTAGGTACACGTGTCGATCTAAAACATCACAGAGGGCGCCACCAAGACGGTCAGAACACGAACGCACCGTGCCCGGTGGCCCACCCCATGGGCGTGAGACCCCTCCACCAATGCTTTGATCTACTCCGTCATCTCCCCCCAGAGATGAGCGAGAGTTCGTCGAGACTAACCTAGTACACTGGCGCTCGGAAGAGATAAAATCTCCATCTCAGTCGCTCGTACAAAAAACGCCGTTTTTATAATGAGCAACCAAGGCGCGCTAGCCCATGCGTGGTTCCACACTGAAAGCACCCAGGGCCAGCGCCATGTACACGTCGAGACCCAAAACACATCAATGGTAATTCTAACAAGAAACCAGACAACGTTCCCTCCACGCCGCCTGGGACGAGCGGCAGGAAGCTGGCCAAAAGACACAGATATGGGTCGCATATGACGCGTCTGTATAAAAGAGTGGAGACAGGGAACCCCCAGAGAGACCTCCCACGTGAATAATAATTGAAAAGATATATGTAAACATTGAGCCACGTGACCAAAAGCTCAACACATATGCAATAGAGAGCAGAGCAGAAAACAACAGTTTCCAATGCACCGCATAACTTAATCTTGACAATGACAGCGGTCCACAACATGGAGCCTGAAAAAAACTCACGGAAGTCTCACGACCAATAGAAACGCGCCCAGTGACGTATTCTATGGCCGGGGAAATTCCGTGACCCACCTGCCCAAATATGGCGTGGGACCAGGGAACTCCCCCCCCCCCCCCTCTCCCCACCCTGTGACGCGCTGACCCGACAGCGTGACAGGAAGACCGAAGAACAGGAGGTCCAACCCCCTGGCCAATCAGTAAAAAGGGGGGAGGGGTTTATCAGTTCACCCCCTCATGACCCCATACCCCGGATACGATGAAAACAACAAGCAGCGCATGATACCAGTTATCTAGCATGCTACATGAAAAAGCGTATATCCTCTAGGTCTAGGATAAGCTCAACCATTGCACGCCAGCCACAGACGATAAACTCGTTTGTGAAAAAATTGGTTTTTATACAAGGCTTTAGGCCAGACCTGGGCATTGTACGGCCCGCGGGCCGGATCCGGCCCGCGGGATGATTCTGACCGGCCCGCGAAAGATTACATGATAATAAAAAAAAGATAAAAAAAAAAAAAAATAAAAAATTATTTTTAATATTTTTTTTTTTGTTTACTTTTTTTTTCTTCATGTCAACGTTCACACGCACAGTATACGCTTAGGAGACATGCTCAGAAGATGTTGGTTCTCTTTGGATCCACCTACATATGTGAACAGACATTCTCAGTCATGATGTTTACCAAGTCCAGGTACAGATCCTCTCTCACTGATGAACATCTGGCAGCTGTGCTTCGCATCTCCACCTCAGACATGCAACCTGACTTTGATGGACTTGTTAAAGCTCAACAGAGACTGGATTTCTCACACTGAATGAAAAAAAAGAACTGAAGAACACTAAAATGTGGAAATATAGCAAGTGAAATGGGACACTTGATATTTTTTTTTCTTTTTTTTGCACAGTTCTGAAAACATTAAATGTTTAATATAGGCATGTAAAGTAAAAAAGGCTACAAAACTGGGACACTTTTCTTTACACAGTTCAGTGACATGTCTTGTTTATTTTTGCTATAAGATGATGTGATGTCTTTAGAAAGCTAAGAAAATCCTTGTTTCAATAGTATATGAAACTCAAAATGCCCTTTGTTATTAATGTTTCACATTTTGTTTATCATTTTGGAAATAAATTCTATTTGAATAAATGATATTTTTGAAAGCTAACCTTACCTTTTAATTGCCAAATAATAACATACACTCTTACCAGGGGTCAAAACAATGCCATTTACTGCTTTTTATATAGAAATAAAATGTATATTATGCATAATTGAGTTTGGAATTTTGGCCCGGCCCCCCAACATATTTTCAGTTGCTCATTCGGCCCCCCGGGAAAAATAATTGCCCACCCCTGCTTTAGGCTCATGTGCGAACACGTCACCCGTGTTTTCATACTTCACCAAGTAAAGAGAAAACAACAGACGCTTAAAGAGAGGGTCAAAGACCTCGGTACAAGCTACATATGTGATTACTTCTGCAGGCTAACACTCTAACCTAGTTGTGGACTCGATGCCATGTTTCTCAAACGTAACAGAATACACACAACCCCCTCAGATAAAAAAGGTAAAGTTCACTCTTACTACTGCAAGAAGAACACGGTCTTCTTCATGATGAGGGAAGACAAGTCTTTCGACCGAGTGCTAGCCACAGGCCTTGCTAAGCACACATGTATAGCGACCAGAACACAATTTTCAAGAAAACTGTCCTACTCCCTAAGCAAACACACAACCCCACAGCTAGGTGAGGTTTATACATCGTATCCCCAATATATAGTGAATAAACACACATTTTGTAACAAAAACCAGTCCCTCACCAGGAGGGCCTTTTTTTATTTAATAACAAAATCATATGTTGGGGGGGGGGGAGGGGACAGGAGTAAACAGGGGAGTCACTAGCGGCGCCTGCCGCATGCAGAGCGCTGCTTTCCCCCACGGGGAGCCGGCCCGGAGGAACGGTTCTGGGGAGCCTGGTCACGACGATCCCTACCGTTACCTCCGGGCGTGGGCACTCCCTCCACTCCTGGCCTTCTTTGCCGAAGGTCCAGCAGCGGCGGCGGTGGTGGCGGAGGCAACAGTCGCGGTCCTCTGCCGCCGTTGCTTCTTCCGGACATCACTGGTGGCATTAGGTCGGGGGAAATGGGGCTGGAGCACGGAGCGCTCCTCCTCCATCTCCCTGCAGGCAGCCGTCATCTGTTGCATGGCCGACCCGAATAGCCCAGCATCGGAGAGGGGGGCCGTGAGCAGCGGAATCCTCCTCTGTTCCGGCACCCGCGCCTGCTCTGGCGCTGGGAGAGAGTGGCCAGGGCGCGCTCCTTCCCGGCGGCTATCGCCTGCAGCTGGGTTAGGTGCAGGATGGCTCCAGCCGCCTGGGCGTGAAGGTATCGTTGATGGTCATCCAATACCGACCCGCCCGCCATCAGCCCCGACATGTAGCGCGCTATCTGCGCAATGTTGGAGGTCGCAGCTAGGCTCTGAGTTGCGGCGATGTACACCTGGTCACTCCAATTAGCCAACTGCCTAGCCGATTTCCCTTGGGGAACCGGCTTTCTTAACGGCTCCCACACCATTTTGGGACAAAGTATGGATGCCATCGGGCTATCAAGTCGAGGCACCCCGTCCTTTAGCCCCTGGACCAAATCCACCACCCGCGTGACTGGCACGTAGGCGGGGGTAAGGCCAACAATGCGGGAGATTACCTGTCCCTGTGTCACGTAGGCCTCCATTGCTGGGAAGAATGGGCAGACAACGCCCGTCTCTCTCACAGGACGACGTTGCCAGAGATGACCTATCATGTCATCAGGAACAGGTGCTGGCAGTGGCTGCGGCAACACCACGCCATTAGCGGCTGCGGCCGCCGCCATGAGCTCGGGGAACAAGGCAAACAACTCCCCTTGCGTACCTCCCTCCACGTCACTCGCGTCCCTCACGTACCATCCGACGCGGCAGATAGCTGGGCATCTTGTCTCGGGGTCGGAGGTTCTAACCCAACCCTGGAGTACAAGGGACCCCAAGGAGACGCAACACTCCCTGCCACTCCCCGAGGGGGAGAGTGATACGTCTCTACTGGGGCTTCGAACAAGAGAGCTCTCGTCCCCTCCATGTAATCCTCAGTCTCCATCGGAAATGGAGACGAGGCAAGAGAACTCTCATCTGGCTCCAGCGCAACATCAAAGCCAGGCCATTCGCCCCTGCTGCTCGCCGCCTTACGATGAGAGCGAGCCAAGGCGAAGAGTCTGCGTCGCAAATCCCCTGCCACCAGAGGAGCTGTCGGCCGGCCGACTGTCCACTGGCGGGGGAACCAGGGCCGGAACCAGGCCATCTCATGGGAGATGGAGGCTCAACGGCCCCTCGGCGAGGCAAACTCACCACTGGGCACCGCCCAGGCGTATCTGGCTGCCACGACCGCGGAGCCACGGAGCACGGAGGACACGGCGATGGTGAAGCGCTGGTGAAGGGTGACGTTGCGAGCATCTAAACCCTCCGAAGGTGCAAACATTATCTCTTAGCTTTTCTCGTAAAATTGCGAGAGAGAGAAAAACAAAGATACAATGTCCACGTAGCTCCTTTCCAACAACTATTTCGGCACTAAACTCAAAGTGGTGTATACAGTCACTTCTACGGTGGTGAAAATAGGGAAGGGACTTCCGGTTTTGAGATGGGTGGATAGGAGACCACTGAAAGAGCTCCCGGTCAAATAACTCGAGAAAGGGAAGTAAAACCGTCTAAAACAGAATAAAAGGTGAAAATTCAAAGATATAAGAGAAAAGGAAGGATGTGCACGAGAAAAAGTGAGAGAAATAAGACCCCAGAAGACGTACAAACACCGGAGGAAAAATCTAACCTCGAGGAAATGACTGAAGAAATGGCTCAGGCGAGCGTGACGCAGGGAGGCAGGGAAGGAGACCCCGTGGAGCCCGCCTGGTTAACAAGAATACAAACGACCATGCTGGCTGGGCAGGAACTACAAGCCAAGGCTAACCGAGAGCTACAAGCTAACGTGCAGGCTAATGCAAAGGCTATTCAAGCTATACAAGACAGCATACAAGTTAGCACACAAGCTAACACGAGGAACGTGCAAGCTAGCGCGTTGGCTAGCCAACAAGAGTTACAAACTAGCATACAAGCTAGCGTGATGGCTAACTAGGCGAGCACGCAGAATATCCAAGACAGCATTGATGGACTGAGGGAAGAGTTGAAGAGGGGACAGGACGAACTCAGAGGGGAAATGGATAAAGGACTCGAGGCAATGAACGGAAAAATACAAGAGCAAGAGAAAGACATAAAGATGTTGGAAGAAAGGACGGCCGATACGGAAGAATGGAATACAGAAATGCATGATATTCTGAAAGAGACGCTCGAACAACAGAACATGATGAGAGGAAAGCTAATGGACTTGGAGGGGAGGTCGAGGAGAAACAACATACGAATATGGGGTCTGAAAGAGGGGATGGAAGGAGATTCGATGGTCAAATATGTGGACAGCCTGATTCGAAGAGAATTAAAAATGACAGCCCTCGACAAGACAGGGATTCAGAGAGCGCACAGGACTCTGGCGCCGAAGCCGCGAGAGGACAAACCACCGAGAGCAGTTATAGTAAACTTCTTGGAATTCGAGGTGAAAGAGAACATTCTTAGAACAGCCTGGCAGAAGAAGATAGAGGTGGGGGGACAGAGAGTTACTTTTGACCATGATTATGCAACGGAGGTGGCGGTAAAGCGTCGGAGCTATGTTCAGATAAAAAAATCTCTGAAGGAAGGCGGAATCAGATTTCAATCACCAATGACCACGCTGAAGGTTCATTGGAAGGAAGGCGCAAAGGTGTACAGAGACGTGCGGGAGGCGGCGAGGGACATGAACCAGAGAGGATGGAAGGTGCCGGGAGGAGGAGACGAGAGACCTACGCTGCTGCAGAGGTTGGAGAAGGCGAGGAGATGGACCAGGGTCGGCGGGGGACGAGGAGGAGACGAGGAGAACGGGAAGGTGAAGGGGATCAACTGAGAAGAAGGACGCAAGGACACGGAGAAAGGGGGCGGAGAGGAGACGAGACAGTGATCAAAGGGTGGATGAGTACAATGCACACACACAAAATAGATAGTGAGAAGATAGTAATGTACATGAGATAATTATAGGTAGATCAAAATTTAGAAAGGAAGGCATAGAGATTCGAAGCACATTGGACTGATATACGTATGACGCACATAATGCAAGAGAGTGAAAACATGAAAGAGACTTGTTAGGCAGGAAGAGTATGACAAAATACATGGGGGATAATCAGTGGTGCGTTATTGAAATCATCTGGGGTGACACGCACCACGTGCACGCGCGCTCCCGGCGCGTGCGCGCGCTCCCGCGAATGCGCATTTAATGTCCCCTCGCTTGGGCACAGACTAAAGACAGTGCCTAATTGCCTCTACGAATGGAATGTAACACGTCTTCACAACAAGTTAGGTGTGAATGTGTCTGAGAACGTATTTAACACACCTGACGACCGGCGCTATTGATATGCAAATAGCGAGTGAGCTTGCACACCGTGCTACCCCGTCCCATGAACAACGCATGCCTGGGGATAATTAAACCGAAAGTGATAAAAAAAAAGGGGGACATGTGCATTCAAGAGATATATGGAGACGGACATTAAAGGGACTCAGGAAAACACATGTCGCATAACACAGTTAGACGGAAACATGAAAGTGACTAAAGCGGAGCTTTTTGACTGGGAGCTCGGTCAGACCACACACAGAGCTGGACATATATAGTGCGCTCAATGTAGCCACTAGGGGGGGCCCTCTCACTAGGAGAGCCACTACTCCCCACCCACCAGCGGGGAAAAGAGGGGAACGAATAGGACCCTCAAATGCCATGGAAGTTCAAAGAGTGAATTTTGATGTTGATGTTGATGTTTATTATGTAAATATGTATGTAAGTCAGAAGGAGATAGCAGAGGCTACAACCACAAATATTATTTTATGTGACATGGGTAGAACGGGAGAACAATTGGAAAAGAAATATGACACAAGTTAAGGGTGTAAAGATGATGTCGTTAAATGTGAATGGTATGAATAACCCGATAAAGAGGAGTAAGGTGATGACGAAACTTAAAAAAGAAGAGGCGCAGGTCATTTTCTTGCAAGAAACACATCTTATATCACAAGAACATGAAAAGCTGAAGAGATTCGGGTATGAAAACCTGTTCTATAGTTCTTTTAAACAGAACCTTAGAAGAGGAGTAGCTATACTAATTAAGAACACAGTGAAATTTGAGATGATCAAGGAAATAAGGGACAAGGAGGGAAGGTATGTGTTGGTCAAGGGGAAAATGGAAGGTCAAATGGTAACACTAATAAATGTATATGCTCCACCGGACAGTGAGAAATATCTATTTGAAACGATCTTTGATATTATAGCGTTGGAAGGGGAGGGGGTCCTGATCTGTACAGGTGATTTCAATGTGGTACTGAATTATGACATAGACACGACTAGCACAAAGAAATGGAGGACGAACATTAGCAAATATATGAATATACATATGGCAGAATTAGGAATCATAGACATATGGAGAGCAATGAACACGCTAGATAGAGAATATACGCACTATTCACACCCGCACACAACATATTCAAGGATAGACTATTTTCTCATGACAACAGGGGACAGATATCGGGTGGAAGAATGCAGGATAGGAGTGACGGATATTTCAGATCATAGCGCAATATATCTGACAGTAAATCTTAAAAGTAGACAAAGGAATACAGTTTGGAGACTGAATGTAGGACTATTGAACAACAAAGGTTTGGTTAACCAGGTGAAGGAAGACATAATTAGATATAGAGAAGAGAACGATAATGGGGAGGTAGATCCAAACATTTTATGGGATGCACTAAAGGTAGTAATACAGGGAAAATTGATAGCAAAGACGGCATTACTCAAGAAGGCTAGAATAGGGACATACCAGAACTTGATAAAGAAGCTGAAAGAATTAGAGAAAGAACACCAAAGCTCAAAGAACCAGGAGACACTTAGAGAGGTTAAGGAAGTTAGAGGACAGATAAACAGGGAGCTGCTGTCAGAAATAGAGAAGAAAGCTAGATACATGAAACAGACATACTATGAAGGGGGACCGAGGGCGACCAGACTGTTAGCTCGACGAATTAGGACGCAACAAAAAATAAACACAATACATACAATAAGGGACACAAACACAAACAAAATACTGAGAGAACCAGCGGAAATAGAGAAGGCATTTGAAGAATATTATAGGAAACTATACACACAACCGATAGCGGCAGGGGAGGAGGAGATAGAAACATTTTTAGAAAAATTGGATTTACCATCAATAGGGAAGGAACAGAATGGAATATTAAATGCAGAAATCACAGAACAAGAAGTGGGGAATGTGATCAGTAGGGCAAAGAGTAGTAAGTCACTGGGTAGCGACGGATTCCCCTCGGAATTCTACAAGACATTTAGGCAGGAACTGAGCCCCATGTTAGAAGCAGCATTCAGACACACAATGGAAAAAGGCACAATGCCACCTTCATGGAAAGAGGCCATAATTACTACAATTCCAAAAGAAGGGAAAGATAGAGAACTGTGTAGTAGTTTCAGACCTGTGTCCATACTTAATGTAGATTACAAGATGTATACATCAATAATATCCAATAGATTTGAGACATTTATGACAGATATAATAGACGAAGACCAGACTGGATTCATTAAAGGAAGGCAGACACAGGATAACATAAGGAAGACAGTGCAGATAGTAGAGGAGATACAAAAGGAAGGAGGAAGTGCAGTATTAGTTAGCCTAGATGCAGAAAAAGCCTTCGATAGTGTAAGCTGGTTATTTCTATATAAAGTATTAGAGAGATTTGGATTAGACAAAAACGCTATGAAAACAATTAGGGCATTATATCAAGAACCGACGGCTAGGATTAAGGTGAATGGTAGTCTGACGGACCGGATTAAACTAGAGAGAGCTACCAGACAGGGTTGTTGTCTTTCGCCGACGCTCTTCGATGTATTCATCGAACCACTGGCCCAACTAATTAGACAGACCAAAGACATCAAAGGGGTGGAGATAAGGGGGACGGAACATAAATTGGGATTATTCGCAGATGACGTGATAGTATATATGAGACAACCAGACACAAGCTTCCCGACACTGATGGATCTGCTGACAGAATATGGATATTACTCAGGGTATAGACTTAATGTGACAAAGACACAGACATTAGCACTGAACTACACACCAACGATAGAGATAAAAAATACAAAATCAAATGGGACATGGACAGGATCAAGTACCTAGGGGTGAACATCACAAGAGGGGGGGAGGGGCTATACGATGCAAACTATACACAGATAAATCAGAAAATCAAGAGAGATCTAGAAAGATGGACAGTGATGCCCCTAGATTTCAGTTCAAGGATCGAAATCATTAAGATGAACATATTACCAAGGTTACTATACCTATTTCAATCCCTACCTATATTAATACCACAAAAACAATTTAGTTTTTAGATACTTTATAACACCAGAAATACAGGGCAATTACACACCAGCAAAGAAAACATGTTGGAGGGAGTGTGGACAGGAAGGGGCGAACCATACACACATATTCTGGGGATGTCAGAAGATAAGGCACTACTGGGAAGAGATAGGAGGGATAATAAATGAAATAATAGGATACGAAATACCCCAGGGAGGCCAAGTGTTGTATTTGGGGAATCTGTCACAGGAAGGAATCCAAGGGGAAGACAAATATTTGATTAAGATATTGATAGTGGCAGCCAAGAAAGCTTTAACTAAACTGTGGTACAAGGTAGAAGTGCCGACAAAGGATCAATGGATAGAGTTGGTAGAGGGGATACAGGAAATGGAGAGAATCACACATCTGCTGAGGCTGCAAGAAGAAAAGTTTGAATGGAAATGGGGAAAATGGGAAGAATACAGGAGGGGAAGTAACGACATCACAGAGGTTTGAAAAGGATACAAGGAAATGAATAAAAATGTAAATAAATAATGCAAATGTAGAATGGACCGAAGGACCCATGTCACACTTTTTCTTTACTCATTTTTTGTCTATTTGTTTTAATTTATGTACTGTGTATTGTCTATGAATGTTGTCTATGTATGCTGTTTAAAAAATGAAAATAAACATTTAAGTTTAAAAAAAAAAGAAAATAGGGAAGGAGCTGTTAGTATGGACACGACCCCGCTTATGTAGAGGAGTGGATGTGGGTGTGGCCAGGCGGATGGGTGTGTACATGTGGAGACAAATTATTCAGTATTAGATTGATAAAGGGATAGTTCCACTAGAGTGCAGAGCGTAAGCTATACGATAATATAACTACCCAAAATGTTTTAGAAATTATGACTAAAACCCTTTGATATTATCCTCCTAGATATCAAAATCAAACCATTTCAGATATCCAATCTGCTTCTTCTGAAATATCGCATAATACATATGGGTTACTCTGATTGGCCCATCAGTCACATCTAGCTGCTCTGATTGGCCCGTCAGTCACCTGAGCTCAGCACTGACAGTGTAGTAGACTGTACTCAGTGGTCCTTAACAATCAAGCATATATAGTGTCTAATGAACAGAAGGCCATACCCCCACAGCCTTTTCTTTCACTGCCCTTTCACTGCCGCACTACCAAATGATTAACCCTTTCACTACAGAAGCTTAACCCTTTCACTGCCACACGACAAAGGGTTAACCCTTTCACTACTACACTACAGAAGGTTAAACCTTTACTATCACACTACAGAAGGTTAACCGTCTGTAGTGTGATAGTAAAGGGTTAACCTTCTGTAGTGCAGTAGTGAAAGGCTTAAGATAACTATGTTGTATGCCTACTACAACTAGATATTTGCAAGTTCTTCGACTCAGTGTGTGTGTGTGTGTGTGTGTGTGTGTGTGTGTGTGTGTGTGTGTGTGTGTGTGTGTGTGTGTGTGTGTGTGTGTGTGTGTGTGTGTGTGTGTGTGTGTGTGTGTGTGTGTGTGTGTGTGTGTGTGTGTGTGTGTGTATGTAATTAGATATGCTCTTACAGAGCCATAGGCACAGTAGTATGGGGAGAACAGGCACACTCACCAATACACAGCCACACAAACAGATACACAGTCACCAATACACAGCCACACAAACAGATACACAGTCACCAATACACAGCCACACAACCAGATAAACAGTTGCACAACCACATACACAGCCACACAACCAGATAAACAGTTGCACAACCACATACACAGCCACACAAACAGAAACACAGTCACACAAACAGATACATACTGTAGTCACACAAACAGATACACAGTCACCAATACACAGCCACACAAACAGATACACAGCCACCCAAACAGATACACAGTCACCAATACACACTCACCAATACACAAACAGATACACAGTCACCAATACACAAACAGATACACAGTCAGCAATACACAGCCACACAGATACACAGTCACCAATACACAAACAGATACACAGCCACACAAAAATATATGCAGTCGCTAATACACAGCCTTAGAGATACACAGTCACCAATACACAGCCACACAAACAGATAAACAGTCACATAAACAGATACAGTCACAATCACACAACCACACAAATAGGTACACAGTCACCAATACAAAGCCACACAAACAGATACACAGCCACACAAACAGATACAGAGTCACAAACAGCCTTCTTGTACTTTTCTTCTTTTTTTTCTTGTTATTGGCTCTTGTTGCTGTGTTTTGAACATGATATCTATCCGTGTCTATCTTCCACTTTTTCGTTATAGTGTTTGCCTTATGTCTCTGATCTTGTTTTGAGTTTCTTTTCTTGACCATGTTTTTCGTTCATATTATGATTATGGACATTGATGGGACGGGAGTGGAACTTTGTACAAGCCCTTTGTGCTTTGTTACCTCCTAGCACTGTTTTTAAATAATGTGCTAAATAAATAAACTAAACTAAACTAAACAAACAGATACACAGCCACACAAATTGATACATACTGTACAGTCACCAATACACAGCCACACAAGATACAGTCACACAATCTCAGATACACAGTCATGCTGTCTCAGATCTACAGTGACACAGTCTCAGATCCACAATGACACAGTCTCAGATCCACAGTGACACAGTCTCAGATCCACAGTGACACA
The DNA here is from genome assembly GCF_963971535.1 of Notolepis coatsorum. Classification (NCBI taxonomy): domain Eukaryota; kingdom Metazoa; phylum Chordata; class Actinopteri; order Aulopiformes; family Paralepididae; genus Notolepis; species Notolepis coatsorum. The sequence continues at coordinate 153,025,663 of NC_140165.1, read as the reverse complement.
GTCTCAGATCCACAGTGACACAGTCTCAGATCCACAGTCACAGATCCAGTCACACAGTCTCAGTATAATAATAATAATAATAATAATAATAATAATAATAATAATAATAATAATAATAATAATAATAATAATAATAATAATAATAATAATAATAATAATAATAATAATAATAATAATAATAATAATAATAATAATAATAATAATAATAATAATAATAATAATAATAATAATAATAATAATAATAACTTTATTTATATAGCACCTTTCATACATGGATTGCAGCTCAAAGTTATTCACAGCAAATAGCATAAAATGAACATACTGTAGACATACAATGAGCATACAGTTGACAGAATAAAAGCAATGCATAAAGTGCAGACATAAGAATAGGTATAAAATGCAATAAAAGTAGTGCAATGTAGAAAGTGCAGACAGTTTGTTTTGTTAAAAGAAAAATATTTTTTCGCCCAGCATCACACTCACACTTACACACAGTCACGCCCAGTACAACCACAATCTTCTTCTGTGTGCCACTGAGCAGCTCCACTAGAGTAGTTGGGGGTTCAGTGCCTTGCTCAATGGCACTTGAGAGCGCTTATTCACTTCCCCCAGTCCCAAATTTCCCTAGCCGGCCCGGGGTTTCGAACCAGCAACCTTCCAGTCACAAGTCGGCTTGTTTAACGGTGCTGTAAGTGGTATTTTATTTGTTAAATTAAGTGTTAAATAGCTCTACATTCTGACAGCCATCACTGATATAGAGTGTCTGGTCAGTAACATGGGTCTCCCAGTCCCTCCGCTCTGCTGTAAACAGAAAATATATTTCCTGTATCCTGTTCCCACTTTATCCTATCCTCTTAAGCATCGGGCAAGTTTAGCATAAAATGCTCTTTTGAAAGGAAACATTCCGAATTTTCTTCCACAACAGGAAGAATCACTCTGAGAGCTACTGTAATAGAGTTACAGAGGTTTGAACACAGTGAAATAAAAGTTTAATTTTTTTAATTTGTTTTGCAAACAGATGCCTGCAAAAGGGTTCCAGTTGAGAGGTATGATTGATTGATTGATTGATTGATTGATTGATTGATTGATTGATTGATTGAAAACTTTATTAACAGATTGCAGAATGGGTACAGTACAGTACAGCTCAATACATACAATTGTTAAGGGGATGCAGACCAGAGAAAGACTTTCGTCTTGTTTACATCAGGGTCCCCCATTTTCAATTCATCATAACATATATGACATACACGACATTATGGTATGAGGTATGAGCTGGAAAACACAATTTGGGTCTCATTCTGCAACGGACTTACGACAAAAAGGGCTTTCTCTTAGGGCCATTTGAGACCTTTTCGGGCAAGACATGAATATAGACAATATATTATAATATAATATTAATTATATATGTTTTATTGGGATGGTTGGTGAATTCCAAAATCGGCCCGAAAAGGTCTCAAATGGCCCTAAGAGAAAGCCCTTTTTGTCGTAAGTCCTTGGAGAATGAGATTGGTTCCATAGCCTGAAGTCTTATTTAGTACAGGTCCAAAGGCGATAACAATACCACAGAGAATTAGTGTTTACACATGTTTTTCTAATGTGTATATCGGTATGTTTATCCAAAATGGCCATCCGGACCAATGCATTTTCACACTGAGGCAACGTCGAGCGAATCTTCTCTTTTCTTCTTCTTTTTCTTCTTCTCTCACTTTATCGTAATAAACATACCTCATGTAAGATATCGTCTCCAGAATTTCATTGGCTACAAAACGGTCAATTTCACCGTCAGAGGTGACTGGTCCATTCACCGGGAGGCGAAACCGGACGTGGTAACTTTTTCAAAACTGACGCTCGGTGGCTGTTTGGTCTTATAACCCGAGATTGGAAGCACGTAATAGGTCAGGTAGGGTGTCAATCAAATGGCCGTCATTTTAGCTTTTAAACAATGTGTTGGTTGATCAACAATAACACAGCCTGAAACCGACAGACAAGGCAAATGTGCGACGTGCAATGCTTAACACATTGGCGACCACGATTTGCAGTGTAATATGGTTCTGGACGACCAGGGTTTGTCAACAAACCGATGTACTTTCTAACAGCTATATATATACTTTATAGTATTGCTATCTGTCCATTCTCATTGTCACTTGAGTGCATAAACCATGCCTTCATAATGGCTTAAAGAAAATAAAAATCCATCGGTTGGTTGTCATTTTATAGTGTTGTGAATATAAGCTTCATCGCAGTTTTCGTCTCGTCTTTTTTCTGGGAAGCTAGATATGAGGCTAAAGGCTAGTCACGTTATATCAAACGCCATTTCTGTTGTATATATACGAATGAAATAAAACAAACTGCTTAGCATCCGGACTATTACAGAGCATCTATGGATGAAATGGGGGCGGCGGGGGACGCTGATCAGTATTATTGATTAGCAATACAGTGTGCGTTCAAGTAGCCATATTCACTGATCGATCGCTTGCGTGTTACAACAATGTCCAATCCGGCTGTAATTTGGGTGAATAGTATCCTACCGTCAGCCCATGTGATCGCCGGCAGCATTTCGTCATTATTCATCGGCATCTGGTAGATCGCTATGTCCATTGGCTGATCATAAATCCGATTATTCCAGGCTGAAATCTGCGTTCCGTAACGTGATCAAAGATGGAGGATGTTCGGCTGGGATCCAGGCTCATATGAAACGCCCCAGACAGTAAAAAAATTAAAAAATTCCCATTCGGCCTCAATGATACTGCAGTGGAGCGATGGCGCCCCTAAGAGGATCTGGCCGGTATTGCATGTCGCCGATTTAAATCTGGCGGGTAAATCTGCAGAGTCGATCCGGGATCTTGATCCGTTTATTAATATGGAATAAAACAATAACAACTTGCCACGAGTTAACTCGTGGCTCTGGTCCTCAACGGGTGGAATCGAAACACGAGTTAACTCGTGGCTGGTCCTTAAAGTGTTAAGAGGATCCCTAGATATTTTTACTTATTTCAAGAAATCATGCCAAGCCAATTTAGCTTACTGATTATTTTACTTGTTTCAAGCACATAATTGCTTAAACTTAGTTTTTATTTCTTACCTTTGTCAGACCATTTTTGCAGTGTGGAGTTCTCTCTCCGGATAAAGTGGGATAAACATGGAGGGACCCATGTTACTGACCAAACACTATATCAGTGATGGCTGTCAGAATTTAGAGCTATTATTTTAACATGTAAACCACTTATTTTAACATAAAGAAAAAACTAAAAAACACTTACAGTACAGGCTACGGCAGCTTTAACTTGTAGACCTCCACCACTCCACCCCAAGGCCCGTAGTACAATCACACAGCAGAACTCTCTGTGGTATAATATCTAATGTTCTCATGTAAATATATCCCCCTCCCCTGTATCCCCTTACCTATGCCCCCCCCCCTCTCTGTGGAATAAGACGTACACATTAGCCACTAAGTTAATGCTTATGTGTAAATCCTATTCCTAATAATTATGCACACGATTTTGTGTTTTCACCCTGTGCACTCTGACCACACAGAGACAGTGCATGTATTTAATTGGTTTATTACGATGCCTGTATGCACAACCATCACATTAGCTCCCCTGAGTCACGACATGAACGACTGAAGGTATGCCAAGATATTTGCACAGCGATAGCTTCTAATGATTATGTTAATTGTTGTTTGATATCAGAGTTGAGGACCACTCATTGATATAGGTATTTTGAGCGATTAATAAAAGAAAAGGGTGATATCTATTCCCACATCTCTGATATCAAAATAACACAGACCACAGTCCAGTCGATCATGTCATGAATCATGTATGTAAATAATTCTATTTTAAACTGTTATGCCAACAACCAGATCACATTGGCCAAAATTTTCATTATTTTAATTGTTTTCTATTTTCACTTTTACCTGTTCCAAACAACCCTGGTATATTATACATTAATCTCACCCACATTATAAGAAAGAAAAGTGAGTATTGTGGTATAATATGTCCTCATGTAAATATACTCCCCTCCCCTGTGTCCTTCTTACCTGCACCCCCCCCTCTCTGTGGAATAAGACATTCCTCTCCCCAAACCTGTACCCCCCCCCCCATCTGACCTATCAAATGGGACCACACACCCCCCTGGTTGAACTATAAAGGGCTCCTCCCGACCACAATCAAGGTCTTCTTACCTGGGGGATTTCAGCTGATCACCTGGGGGGAAGCCCTCAGCCATTCTCTCTATGTAATCTATCTGTTTGGTTAATAAACCTTGTTATTATCCAAACCTCGGTTGACTGAGAACATTCTTCATCAGGATATCTACAAATATCCCACAATTGGCGTCTACGAACTTGTGACGGACTTCTTGCGTCCTACCGGCGTGCTGTATTGTTTCAGCTATACAGAGAAAAGTGAGTATAATAGATGGTCGACCAAAAATGTATGGCAAGGAATTAAAACCTTCCCGCTTTTCTCTGTGCCAGGTGAACATTACAGAATGTTGTCAAATATTGAGATCATGGCTGAGTAAGAATAATGTGCATTAATATATCTGATCTGTATTGAGAATCGTTACCAGGGCGCGCGTGCATCTGGGTCCTTATCAGGAGGTTCTGAGAGGATGGGTTATATGTGCTATTCCCAAAAGTTTAGGCACAAAGGTTGAAGTGCTATTCCTGGTCGAGTCGGAGCCGACCAAAAGCTAAGGCACACAGTAAGGTTGTCGGATTGCTAACCCAAGTCTAATTCAGGCTGAAATATAGGCAACAAAAGGAGATACGTGAGCTTATTAGAGTGATATCATTGGAAAACGCTACTCTCTTAGAAACTATTCTATGATTCTTTTGGCAAAGAGGCGGGAAGTTAGGACCGAGAAGCTGTTATAATCTAATTAGATTTAACAGAGTAACGATATATATTCATAGATGCAACCTTAAACTAAGCTCACAACCTCTTCCATTCCTGAAAACGATATATTTGGATTGAATTAATCAATTAATCATACAGAGAGCGGGAAGGAGACCGGCGATGCCTCGGCAGTACGTGAATGTACATTTAACGGGACATTAGTCGCAGGTCGAAGGGACCGAGACTATGATTAAAAGGTATATATAATCTAATATATCGCTGGTAAATTTCGAAGTCAGGTTCGGTCGTTATGACTTTAATAACGATGTATAGATATATCAAGGGATAAATGCCTTGTCGCAGCAGATGCTGGCCGACTAAACGAACAGCGATCCAAAACAGTCAGATATATACACACGTTAACTTATATGTATTAATGTTTGTTTGTCTGTTTAAAGTCTCGTTTGTATGCGCACAATATGCCGACTGATATCGCGCCGAGCATTGAGAGACTAGTACCGTTATACAGAGAATAAACATTGAGGTGCAACTCACGGGACAAACTAGGATAGTAATTTCCGGAATCAACAAAACCGGCCCACGGGAACGACCATTTGGGGAAGTATAGTTTTATCGTTTCAGTTTGTTTACGTTTCACATATGCACAGGCGCGTTCATTCGGTAACAAAACGCTGGTTTAGGAATTCCAGGCTATTGAGAGCTTGTGGGAAAAAATACTGTATGAATTGCAAAGCGTTATTTCCGAGGCGAATGAGAACGCACGAACGTCGCTTGGAGCGATGACGTCACGCTATGCGCGCCGTGAAGTTATGATTTTATATGAAACTATCCATACATAGGCGAACGTAAAATGTAATGTGCCCAAGGCCGAGGGTGCGTGAAATCCACGTGTAGTATATGTTTTATTTGTATATGTATGTGCGCGCTGCTATTGGGAAATGTTGAGTTGCGGTGGCGAGATGCAGAAGAGTGTTTCCAGGGTTGCATTATCCCAGACCACCGGAGAAACGAGCCGAACATTGCATTGACGACACGTAACGTGCTACAGCCTCTGGAACCACTATTCGATTATAATATACGACGTCAACACAACAGCTTTCCCCGGTGAGTATGAAAATCATAAATATAGATGCTTTGATTGATTGATTGAAAACTTTATTAACAGATTGCAGAATGGGTACAATACAGTACAGCTCAATACACACAATTGTTAAGGGGATGCAGACCAGAGAGAGACTTTCGTCTTGTTTACATCAGGGTCCCCCATTTTCAATTCATCAGGACATATTATGACATACATGACATACAGATAGTCAGTACTGCTACATCTATACATTTATGACATACCAGATTTGCAAATTCAGTACTGTTTGTGATACAAAAGGAGTCAAGAAAAGGGAGTATATACATTTGACGTAGAAACTACATACACAACTATCATCTCAGTTACAGTAAATTACAACTATCTCAGATCACTTGAGTGTTTATGTTGCTTTAATTTACACATTATAAGTCACATAAAGCTAGTTTTAAATAGGATTCTAATCAACACAACCCAGACAGTCAAAGCGTCACTAACATATTTTTGTGTTTACAGGAAGCAAGCAGACAATCAGGAGAGGCAGACGGATTTAACTCTAAATTGAATTACAAAGCAGTGTTTAAAACACTCACTCAAACCAGCTGAGGACGATGTGGAGTTGAAAGACAATGCAAATAGCCAGTCTGACCACACCTATAGAGACTCAACTTAGTATCTCCACTTAGTATAGTAGGAAGTATCGCTTTAGATGCAGATTTTCTCTTTGTTACCACGAGACTCAACCGAAGATCGTGTGGAGCTGAGAGACAATCGATTGACCATTTGGAACAAATCTGCATCCAAACACCCACATGTAAATTTCTTTTACAGGAACGCCAACGATAACAGACGATATTCAGAGTGGGCACTTGGGAGACAAAGCAATGCAAATGCCTGCACTCGTGACCACAGACTTGGTGGACTCACCTGGCGGTGGATGGCAACAGAGAACCACTTAGTTAACATGAATCAGACACTAGTGATGAATTTGCAGTCATGAAAGGCACCATATTTCCCATACTAACAAAATAACATAACTTGCATGCTATCCCCTCCTTCTATTTTCTGCTTTATAACCAATAACATTCATAACTATTCTTTTAACAACTAATACATTTCCATGACTGCAAAATATCAACCACAAATTGAAGCACAATTATCTAAATGTACAAGGTATACACGTACATTAATCATTTAGCTGACACTTTTATCCAAAAGCGACTCACAGGTTCTGTATGACAGGACATCAAAAAGGGCACAACTCTATCAGCTGAGTAACAATGGTCATCAAAGTGTTGAGTGCTACAGTGTAGGTTAGTTTATTAGGACAAATGCATGACAGTAAGGTTAGCTAGGGTTAGATTTATTTGTATCAGTTGAAAGCAGGATAATCATTTACACAATGATTATCAAAATGCACAAGATGTATTAGAGGTAATTAAATTAATGCTATTTAAGAGTAAATGAGAAAACGAATGATTGTTTTTCATGCAAAATTAACTGGCTGCCTAGATTTTATGTTTTTTCCCCATGCTAAATTATGACGAGCCACACTGAGACGTGAATAACGCCAGAGAAGGCGTGGCGAAGTAAGTATCCTGAGATACACCCAACGCATCCTGAGGTAAGATCAAATTAAATTTGACATCACAGATTATAAAGATAAAAAATAAATGTTTCTGATTCCATGCAAAGATCGGATCCAAACGATATCTAATGCACGATGGTATTACACAATGAAATGAATTAACCCTAAATGATTTTCCTCTGTAGCAGAAAGGCGTTGAATCATTTATGTGAGGAGTTTTCTAAGGCAGTTTTTATCATCCTCAGATCACAAATTGGTGAGAGGACAGGACGAGTGAGACGACACATGACCTGAACCACGAACGACAGCATAGAATCACCAGGGACGCCGCCAAGGAGCTGCGGACACAACCAGGACGACGACAGCAACCGTGGGAGAGCCGCCATCCAACCCAGCCCACAGACATCCCCAAGAAAGTGGAGCAGGAGACCACGAAGGAGACTGACCAAGGAGACACTGACGAAGAGGAGACTGCGACCTGAAGGAGATCAACCTTTGACGGCCTCCACCCCGGCACTGCAGACCACGGCAGACCAAACCCATCACCTGCAGATGGGAACCAAAGCCCCGACCATCAAGATGGACTCCAGATGATAAGCTTGTCATCCGTGTGAGAGAGAGCGTCCTACAGACAAGCCGCTACACCAGCAAACCCTCGCCCCTCTAGTACCGCGATGACGAGGAACAGGGGGACCAACAACCAGCACAACACATTCAAAAACGCCCTACCGCCATGTCTCTAGGCCCGATAAAGGTCAAGCGTGAGCACAGTGGCAGACATGTGATGGTGGTGGAGAACAACATAGACTCCAGGAAAAGAGTCTGCAAGGCCACTACTAGTATACTGCTACCGGTGACCCTTGACAAGGTACACAGGGAGTGGACGACAACCTCCTATAGGCCCCCTCTGAATGATGGAGGAGTGAATGTTCCCGACTGCATCGTCAAGAAGAGACATCATCAGAGCCCTGTGGACCAAGAGATATCTGAACACACATTGTCCACATTATTATGTATTTATTTAAATTTTACTGTGTTACTGTATTACATCACATTTGAATTACTTAGATTACAAAATTGTATTGTCAGACAAGAAAGAATCAGTTGGTTTATTCTCTCATGGAAGAGGACATGTAACGTTGTTGTTTTGCACCTGTATGGTGAACAGTTGATAGTATATGCACTAGAATTACATACAGAAGTGATGCATAAGACGTTTTATCTCCTCATTTATAGAGAAGAAATGGAGAAAATTGCCTGATTCTAAGTAAAGACCAACAAAACTGAGGCAATCACAGATGAAAGTGACACTCAAACTCAGGTTAAATACAACTGGATCCTAAGTAATTTCATCAAGAATCATTATAAAATGTGCATATATATATATATATTTTTGAACAGTTTCCCATAATCAATCATGTTAGTTTTATTAACCACCAGGTTAACGGTTGTTAAAATGTTTTTGTACACATTAGCCTTATGTGTAAATCCTATTCCTAATAATTATGCACACAATTTTGTTTTTTCACCCTGTGCACTCTGACCACACAGAGACAGTGCATGTATTTAATTGGTTTATTACGATGCCTGTATGTACAACCATCACATTAGCTCCCCTGAGTCACGACATGAACGACTGAAGGTATGCCAAGATATATGCACAGCTATAGCTTATGTTAATTGTGGTTTGATATCAGAGTTGAGGACCACTCATTGACATAGGTATTTTGAGCAATTAATAAAAGAAAAGGGTGATATCTATTCCCACATCTCTGATATCAAAATAACACAGACCGCAGTCCAGTCGATCATGTCATGAATCATGTATATAAATAATACTATTTTAAACTGTTATGCCAACTAACACATTGGCCAACATTTTCATTATTTTAATTATTTTCTATTTTATTCATTATCTGATAACCGATGGATTACATCGGTCCCCACTTTTACCTGTTCCAAACAACCCTGGTATATTATACATTAATCTCACCCACATTATAAGAAAGAAAAGTGAGTATTGTGGTATAATATCTAATGTTCTCATGTAAATATATCCCCCTCCCCTGTATCCCCTTACCTATGCCCCCCCCTCTCTGTGGAATAAGACATTCCCCTCCCCTGTGTCTCCCCAAACCTGTACCCCCCCCCCCATCTGACCTATCAAATGGGACCACACCCCCCCCCCCTGTTACCTATATAGATCTCCTCCCGAGATCTATCCAGGTCTTTTACCTGGGTCATTTCAGCTGATCACCTGGGGGGAAGCCCTCAGCCATTCTCTCTATGTAATCTATCTGTTTGGTTAATAAACCTTTGTTATTATCCAAACCTCGGTTGACTGAGAACATTCTTCATCAGGATATCTACAAATATCCCACATCTCCAAACAACCACAGCAGAATTACACCACATGGATGGTCCCATCTTCACACAGGTAATCCCAGAGAAGAGCTGTGTGGTAAAGCCAAGATAAACATATACCACCACCACGGTCTGCATTATACAGATTGACAGACAGACACAAAGCAGAGGCTACGGTACAAAAAAGAAGACCGACAAGCACACAGCTGCCTTGGCAGACTTTCACAGCAGCACGCATCTTAATGTGTGAAGAGTAACACCTGTGGCATGTGTCATGTAGCTCTGGCTGTTTTGTGTTTTAAGGGTAATGGAGTTTTTCCAAGGGAGAGAACTCTAGAGAGCTGAGTGATGTAGTCGCTAATCTGCAGGAGAAAAGAGCGTGGGAGAGAGAGAGAGCGTGGGAGAGAGAGAGCGTGTGAGAAGAGAGAGAGAGAGAGAGAGAGAGAGAGAGAGAGAGAGAGAGAGAGAGAGAAATTACAGTAAATACCTTTTATACACAACCGCTCTTGAAAACTGAAGGGCTGACTCAAAGCTTTTATTTAAAGGACTTACCTTTTATAATCACACCATGTAACGTTAGGTTATGACTATAACCAAGTTCTGTTAGTATAGCGACGCTCTGCGTCACTCTCTGCACTGTCCTCGCACACGTGCACACGCACTGAATAAAGACCACAATGTACCTTTAATCCCAATATTTGTCTGACCACACCCCTATCAGCTTACCCATATAAGCAGGGGTGGGGCCACCCACTCGCCTCCTTCCCAAGCTTTCACCACAAGGCGAGATCAAGGGCTGCAGCGGCGTAGGACGCCGAGCGTCGCTATACTAACAGAACTTGGTTATAGTCATAACCTAACGTTCTGTATCGTATAGCTCTCGCTCGGCGTCACTCTCTGCACAAGGGAGGCCGAGCGAGAGCCATCGGCCGACAAATACACCCCGCTGAAAGCCCCCCACAACCATCAGAACAGGGAGGGCCGAGCCCCCCCGACCCACCCTAATGGAGGGCACCCCCCCTATTGGGGGCTTCACGGGAGGGCGACGGACCCGACCGTGCGAAGAGGCACTCAAGCTACTCAACGCACAGGGTGAGCAGCCGTGGCTTGACCCCACGACTACACACACGCACAACCCGCATGCCACCCGGGAACGAACGGAGGAAACAACCTCGTTACTGCCCCCAGAATCACGGGGTCAAGGGCAAACCCAACCCCGTGGCAAGGCCGTAGCAGTGGAGCGCGAAGGAAGACCCAGACCCACCAAAGGGACTGGACCCCCTGGAACGGGGGCCCGGAGAAGTCCATGATGCCAGCATCAAGACCCCACCAGGTGGGCACTTAGTGACCCCGCCCCCCACATCGCCAGCGTATTCGGACAAAGGCCCCTCAGCCGAGCGGGCCCTGTCCCCCCAATAGTACACCGCCTGGCACACTGACCCTGCAGAACAGGCAGTCAGCATGGCCGTAAGCACACAAAAAAGGTTAACCAACGGAAGCAGGCAGCGCACCGGGGAAAAAACCAGGCAACAGGCTATTAACCCTAGCCTGGAGACTGCGGACGAGACAGGCGCCAGAGGGGACAGCTGAACACAGCCGCCCCGGCGGAAGGGGCGTAAGCTGGCGGTGTTGCATGACCAAGCCTCCATTTAAAAAAAACCCACCCAGAGGGGTTGAGGCAGAGAAGGCTGACACGATTGGCAGACGTCATGAATGTGCAGGGGCACCCTCAAACGGTGAACCCGGGAGTTGACACTGCTCCAACACACCAGGGAATCAACCACCTTGGTGTTACCCAATGCGGTGGTTGTTCCTATAACCCCTCAAGAAAAAACTCCAAAACACACCTGCGGGTATACACCGGCTATACCGCAGTACAAGTGTTTCAGTTTTTCAAAAAAGGGTTAACCCAGGCCTACGGGTCGACGAAACATTACTTCGGACCGGGCCCGGCGATACGGGAAGCACAGGGTCACCAGAGGAGGTCAAAGACCACCCCAACAGGCCCCTCTTCGCCATGCGTGAGAGAGGAGCGAAAAAGAATGGAGAACCAGCCCCTAAGCACACCGTACTTGGTATTCCCAGGCGGTCTCCCAACCAAGTACTAACCAGGACCAACCTGTGTAGCGGCCGAGATCTGACGAGATCGAGCGTGTACAGGTTGGCATGGCCGTAAGCCATTACGACAGTGCTGAGTAAAAAACGTACCCAACCAGGGTCTCCATAGTGCTTAACCCTGTGACACCCGGACCAACCTGGCATTTTTCCCCCTGAAAAAAGCCCAAGTCCCTCAGGGTACCAGAACAGCAGATCTGCATCCCCGGCGGACAACGGGTTCAACTGATCCGGACCAGCGTGACCAGAACCAGTCCCGTGCCCTAACCACGCCGACATGCCTACTCCAGGAGAAGGGGCAGATATGCGTGTTGATCTTAAACATGAAAAGAAGGCGCCACCCAGACGTTCGGGCCCACCCCCAGGGCGTGAGACCCCTCTACATATGTTCAGATCCATTCCGTCATCATCCCCCAGACATGAACGAGAACCCGTCGATGACAAAAAACCAGGTCGTTGGATTTGGTCGTCGGAAGAGGAAAAACCTCCATCCCAGTTGCTTTATAAAAACGCCGTTTTAACCTCAAGCAACCAAGGCGTGCCAGTCAGTCGCCTGTTTACAGAACACCCCGAGCTAGCACTATACGTGCGTCGGGACACACCCACATCAATGAACAGGCTATTTAGACCTGTCATTGAATCCCCAAGGCGCCATGGGGAACGACAAGAGGGGTGTGACACTTCCTAACTCCAACTCTTTTTAGTAGAAAAGAAGGAAGCACCAACAGTATGTATCCCAGTCTACACAGCCGGGGGTAAACATTTTTTACATTTTTACATCCCACCACCCTCCCATAGGAAGGAGACGGGAATCCCCAGAGAGACTTCCCACGCGAGCTGTACAGATTGAAAAGAATATATTGCACCTTGAGCCATGTAAAAAATTGGATTTAGGGCTCTCCGGGGAGGAGGCACTGAACCCATACACACTCAATAATCGATTTGAATCGAATACATACACAATAGAGTAGGACTCCTTCTAGAGGGTCCACTCACCTTGACAATCTGAGGAGGAGGCTCTGTACTCTGAAGGAGGCTCCCTCACATGGAAGGAGGAGTCCCGACTCACAGAAGGCCCGAATAGGAGCTTGGTGAGGAGGAGCCCTGACCACCCCCCGAAACAGATCCATCACATGGACCTGAACAGCACACGGAAGTCCTACCAACAGAGACGCGCACGGTGACGTACTCTATGGCGGGGGAATTTCTGCGGTGCACACGCCCAATATTCCAGGCCGTGGGACCATGAAACCCATCATCACCTATAAAAAATGGCACAGGCCTTGCTAAGCACACACGAAAGCGACCAACAATCTTTTCTTTTAGAAAAATAAAGTTACTCCAGCAGATTTAGCACAACCTCAGCAATCAAGCTAAGGGTTACATCGTATCCCTACCACACAGTGACACAATGTAGTGCAACAACATGTCTGATAGGAGGATGAAGAAGTCCCCAGGGAACCGGGGGGAAACACAATCCTCCTACTTTACCCTTAATACGGCCAGTTAAAACAGGAAAACCTGTTAATATGTGAACACACTGTTTATTGTCATTACAGGCTGAGAAAAGAATATTCTTTACTCATTTGTCACTAAGCATAGCTTTATAGGTTAGTTAACCCCCTTAGTTGTGAGTACACGGTACATATAAACACACATGATGTTTCTCAACACAACAAACCAGATCATTTTCACATCTGAAACAACAACCCGATTTGCACGGAGAAGCTAAATACCTAGTGACAAGACAATTCACACACAACTCGCATCGTATCCTAAATGTAGTGCAGTAACACTCGTTTTGTAAAACATCGTTATTTACAAAACATTTAGAAGGAAAAGCCAGAAGAAGTGTACAAGGTCTGGTCAGACCTGTCCTACCCGGAGCGTAGATCAACGAAGTGCAGTCTCAAGACACCGTAGAAAACACAGCCGTCCTGTGTTGTTCGATCTGGGCAGCGTCGCCGCTCCAACCCGTCGCTACGGTCCCCTTTGTTGACGCAGGCTTTGCCGTCCTGGCCCAGGGCAGGTTCGACGAACATCCTCTGTCAAAGATGACGTCGTAGTCAAGAGTGTTTAAAACATGTTATAATCAAAGCACGTTCAACAGAGTAGCATTAAGCTAACGGCCGCTCCAACCGTCGGTCGCTACTGCCCCTGCCCGCGAGACACCGAGCGAACGGCGCACGCGACCAGAGGGGAGCTCGCGGCGGCGCGCGAGGAGCCGGAGCTACCCCGCGCTGGGCCTTGGCCGATAGCAGCAAGCTAACGTTTCCTAGTGATCACAGCAGGCTAGTGCCGCAGCTAACAGCTGACTGGCTAACAGTAGGCCCAACCTATGTAGGCCACGCAGTGATCACAGCAGGCTAACGCCGCAGCTAACAGCTGACTGGCTAACCGTAAGCTAAGCAGCTATCACCTGAACTTGTACACAATGATATAACACTCACCCAGACAGGCCGCCGTTCTGAAACCCTCCTCACTTTTTAAGAGAAAAGAGAAACAAGATGTCAACACAGCTTTACAACGGTGATTTTACCAACACCCGACGGAGCCAGCACAATACCCAAACTGGCCTGTGTAGCTGACTTGAACATAGATCTTCCGCTATCGAACATCTATGCCCATATCTCCTCGTGAAGGAATACTCTCATTTGGATATGAAAGAAGGGGCTACACGGTGACAGAGAGATATCCACTCGTCCAGAAAACACAGGGATCACCAGTGTTAATGGTCGCGGCCCACTAGTTAAAACTATAATGGGCTTCAGACCAAGGTCTTCTGTCGCCTAAGAGGCTGAACAAAGGACCCTAGCCTGGGGCCGGTTTTCATAAACATTGTCAATTAGCCCCCATAGCACTAACAGACAAGTGGAGCCTGCCAGCAAACATAACTCACCAAAACCAGGAACCCACCGCTTCTCACAACAGCGGCGTGTCCTACAGCCCAGCTGTGCCTTTACCGCAACCAGCACACAGCAAGGACTGCAGTTGGAAAAGCATGTAGCGGCGCGAACTCCCAATACGAAAACCGGTGGAGGATTTTTAGAATGATCATCATCTTCCAGACACTCCAGTACGAAGAGAATATCGCCGTATTTTCTCGAAAATAGTGAGAGAGAAAATAAAGATATGATGTCAACGTATCCTTGCTTTCCAACTCTTCTCCTACCATCACATCACTTCAAGTGTGGGGATCTACCGAGGCACTTCCTTGTGGTGAAAGCGAGAAGGAGGCGAGTGGGTGGCCCCACCCCTGCTTATATGGGTAAGCTGATAGGGGTGTGGTCAGACAAATATTGGGATTAAAGGTACATTGTGGTCTTTATTCAGTGCGTGTGCACGTGTGCGAGGACAGTGCAGAGAGTGACGCCGAGCGAGAGCTATACGATACAGAACTGCCATTTCCAGGGTATCCAGTGGGAAAGTGAACTATTGCAGAGCCTGCATGCTGTCATGCTGGTTAGAAGGTTAGAATGTATTGAAGGTTTTGTTTCACTAAAACAATCTATCTGCTAATATTTTGAAGCTGAAAACTGGGAGGGAGCAGAGGTGATAAAAACCCTTGCATGAAAGCTGTGATGAGTGGTAATTATAATTAGGTGTTCCCATGAAGTGCAAACTATAACACTGAAGAAGGAATACATATTTCCGAAACATGTTTGTTTCAGGCTGCCATTAAATTTTGAACCTGAGAGTGCTGGTCTGGCTTCACTGCTTCTTTTATATAATCTTTTATATAATCTTTTATATAATACTTAATGGGATTTCAGCACCCAGTGTCGTATCTTGAGAGCGCGGTCTAACTTGACATTTGTTCCCATGAAGTGCAAATAGATAGATCATGCAAATATGACATTGTTATATAAGTTTCAAGAGCAAGATTGCAACATTCTTTCTAATGGTGCATTTATATAGCGCTTTTATCCAAAGCTATTTACAATTTGTTCCTCACATTTTACCCATTCACTCACACCGATGGCAGAGGCAACCATACAAGGTGCCAACCTGCTCATCGGGAGCAATTAGGGGTTAAGTGTCTTGCTCAAGGACACTTCAACAAGCTGCCCGGGAGGAGCGGGAATCAAACCAGGAACCTCTGGAGTACCAGACGATTGCTCTACCTCCTGAGTCACTGTCACCCCTAGACAATTAGAACATCAGTAAAACTATTAAAAATGTAGTTGTAATTGCATCGAGCAAATCACGGATCCATTCTATGCTGACCATATTAGGCACATGTTCCAGATAAGCCAAGACTATAAATAGCAGGATCCTCTTCATGTGTGCCTAACAATTGGATATATTGGTAGTCTTTGTGATCGGGAGGCAGGCAGGGAGAATGAGCGACAGAAGAAGAGAATAGTGTCTAATAAAAGCATAGGCTCAACTCCCACTCCTCCGCGCACAGCAGCAGATCATCCAAGTGCTTCAATAGCAGCCAGAAGCTTGTGGGTTTATAACAAAATGTCCCACCACATCCCATGATGCATTTCCCACTCCAAACCCACACATATTGACCATATTCACACGCCGGACATTTTGCTCTTATGTCATGCTCAGGTTGGGATTCCTTTGAGCATGACATAAGAGCAAAATGGCTACCAAGTGAATATGATCAAGTGTGGTTCCACAACTACTTCCTTTCAGCCTTAGCAATCACATGCAATGGCACGTGTACCATATCACAAGCGGATGATTTAGACATTTCAGATGAACAGTGGATATTGTGATTCTCTGGAGAGCGGCCTCTGGCACTCACTAACATAATCGTACATCACATGGAACATGGTTTTGCCCAGAAATGTGACTGATCTAATATTATGCTTCAGGGTTCATTTTGGGGGTGGGCTTGTTCTGTAACACATACAGTAACAGACCATAGTGTGTGTGTGTGTGTGTGTGTGTGTGTGTGTGTGTGTGTGTGTGTGTGTGTGTGTGTGTGTGTGTGTGTGTGTGTGTGTGTGTGTGTGTGTGTGTGTGTGTGTGTGTGTGTGTGTGTGTGTGTGTGTGTGTGTGTGTGTGTGTGTGTGTGTGTGTGTGTGTGTGTGTGTGTGTGTGTGTGTGTGTGTGTGTGTGTGTGTGTGTGTGTGTGTCTCTGTCTGTCTGTCTGTCTGTCTGTCTGTCTGTGTGTGCGTGCGTGCGTGTGTGTATGTGTGTGCGTGCGTGTGCGTGTGTGTGTGTGTATTGAAGCTGTATTCCACTAGCATCAACATGGCCTGATGTACTGTAGGAACAGGTGGCTCGGAGGGAGGTTTTGATGACAGGTTGGTGAAGTGTTGAGGTGAGCGCGCTGAAGCACCTGCTGGTGTCAAGTCTGTTGGCACATAGCATATAGGAGGCAAGTTGCCACAGTGTTTGTTATTCGTTGAGACGCTTGCAACTCAGCTGCATGTGTTCAGCTTCCATAGCAGGGAGGATAATATAATAATATGGAGGCTGGTGTAGGCTGCCATCCTAGCATGAAGCACCAGATGGGAATCAGATCTGGCTGTCTTCCTCCCAGCCAGAAGTGCCTGCTGACTGTCCATAATGAGCCCAGTTAACTGAGTGCACAGCTGGCCTCCTCCCCTGCAACAGTCATCTCCCTGAGAACAATTACCAGTCAAATACTTTTAAATCACAAAGCAGAGAGACCAGAGAGAGAGATGACAGTCACCTCTGAGCTGGACTCCATGTGTGCTTGTTGGACCTTTCTACATTCTTAAGCATCGTGGACATTATGTATAAAGGGTGACAGCAGTCCAGTCATTATTTTATTATGTAAGGTTTTTGGAGTGTTATTGAAACATCAGACAATTCCCACGCAAAGGCCGACGAGGGCTCATCGACGATAACAGTGCAATCCACAGAGATGGAACATGGGTTTGAGGAGCCCTTTCTCTGTGGGTTGAATCGTATGTGCTGTGCTGTGACTCAGAGCCATTGAAGAGGAGGAGGAGAGTGGAGAGGGAAAGAGGTTGCATCCCAGTCATGGTCTTGCTCTACATTCAGACTGCAGGGTGACCAGAGGCCAGTGTTACTGTGTGACGCTGTGGGTGGTGGTGGTGGTGGTGGTGGTGAATCATAGACCTGTTGCCACAGTAGTGGCACAGATTCTCCACTATAGCTCACAGTCCTGCCTCTATCTATCTAATCCCATCTAGGTGTCATCCATTAGCTCATCCCTCTCTACAGATAATATGTTTTTTCCCCCTTTGCCTATTGTCATGACAACCGCAAATTAGTAATACCACAGTCACACGAGTAAAAGCATGTGCCCCAGGCTATGTTTTCTATAGCAGCACTTGTTCTGTTTCCATAATGAATTGCCAGCACTGTGGTTGCCTGCCTAACACTGCTGGCATGTCTCTGAAGCACAGTAGGATTTTAAGCTGATCGATCATTCATCCAGTAGACCTGGGGCCTTAAAGGGGACATGCATTGCTATTCCTTTCACTATTTGGGCAACTTTACATAATTCCTGTGAGTCTATGGAACACATCTGTAAAGTTTTTTTTTTTAAATGCATTGTTTTGTATTTTTTATCAATTACTCTAAAGCAGCATTTTTCCACTTCAAGATTTCAAGCTGTTTTGGGCTGGGCTCCGCCCATAAGCGCTTTGAGTGACAGTCACCCACAGTCTGACTGGCAGACAGAGAGAGATATAGAAAGATTGAGGGGGATACTAATTAATTTCGCCGTGGGGGGGCATAATCCCACAGGACAATGCATTGGTAACTTGTTTCAAATGACAATATATACCCCTATGAATATTATTGCACGGATCGGAAAACGGGCGCACGCGTGGGAGTCAAAGATATTTTGACAGTGATATGCGAGTGGAGAAGCCCCATCCCCGCACTGCGTGGTGTGTGTGTGTGTAAATGCATGTGTGTTTCCCAGAGAGAAGCTTGTGTCCCTCTCTCTCTCTCTCGCTCTCTATCTCTCTCCCTCCCTCTCTCTCTCTCTCTCTCTCCCGCTTGCTCGTTCTCTGCTGTCTCTGTCGGCACCCACGCACGTCAACCCGTTTGAGGAAGTAATTCCACTTGCTCTGTTGTTGAGCGAATTGTTGATTGTGGGCGGTGACTACAACCAGTGCCTTACTCACGTCAGCAAAACAGTCAAATCAGAATGGCTTAGTTGAGTGAGGGAGGATCTCGTGAACTCGATACTAGACTGATGAGTCAAAATGAGAATTAGAGACACAGACCCCATTGATATAAACCCCCATTGCTAGGAAACAATGCTAACCTGTTAAGCTGTAGCCCTATTTTCAGAAATTTCGCCTAAAGGTACATGCCAAGTAAATGGAAGATTGCTCCACTTCTACAAGGTCAATTTGCATGTTCTTGGTATCTAGGAACATCTAGGGACCTGGGGGTATGTATTCAGGGCTTGACGTTGACACCTGCCCACCTGCCCAGGGCTAGTGAAAATGCTGAGTGGCTAGTGACTTTGGAAAACCACTAGCCACAGTGGCTAGTGAGCCAAAAAGTTAACGTCAAGCCCTGCATAGGTGTGTCAATGATAATGTTCACAGCGTTTGGAGCAATAATATAATTGCTAGGTTCAACACAGCCAAGGCATAGGTGTGTCAATGATAATGTTCACGGCGTTTGGAGCAACAATGTAATTGCTAGGTTCAACACAACTCTTCCACATCTACACCCTCCATCTTGTCCCAGTCAGCCGTTGCCCCAACTGGAGCTCCTTTTGCGGCTGAGTCACTGGTCGCAGGCAGTAGTAAACAATGGAGTCAACAGTCAGAAGCACAGTTGTACAGTTGGTGTGTAGCAGTATGATTACAATGATACTGTCCCCAGCAGGGGTTAGTGAAGAAGAAATTACCTATATTTATTACTTTTTGGGTGGGGGCGCAAGGGCGGGGATTTTTGGCTAGTGAAAATGCTGAGTGGCTAGTGAGCCAAAAAAGTTAACGTCAAGCCCTGTATGTATTCCCAGTGTCAGAAATATTGTGGCTGTTACTAGGCTTGAGTAAATTGTAATGAAAAAAGGAGAATATAAATTATGATATTTGTTTGCATCTGTGCCGGTGAATAACACTATGTTACAATTGTGAGCAAACCGAGCTTGCTCACTGAGCTCATTCACCACCTTATTGAGATGAAGTGTACAAGGAATCTAAGCAAATGAATAAAGGGAAGATGATTAAACAGAAGGATTTGTAGATACAGTAATAAATGATAATCGATTTTAATTATAAATTCATATTTGACCTTGAACTTGACCTTGACCTTATTATGGCCAAATCATACATCTATGGATAGGGAAAATGCTCCTATTTCCAATGGCAGGGTTAAATCTGGATTTAGTCATTTCCTCACGGTTTTCCGATAAAAGAGATATAATTAGAATTTTTCTGTAAATCTTACAAAACATCGGTAAAATGAAAATATACACTTTGACTGCTGTTTTGATAGGGTTAGGGTCTTTACTCTTGGCTAAAAAAAATTTTTTAATAAAAACATTACCTCTTACAGTTTTTCTCAATTGCTTTGGTGCATTTCTCTGATCAGAATTAAAGTTATCATAACTGTTGGCTTTGTCATGTTTTCATTATGACAGATCACTCTGTAAGTGTTTTCCAATGCAAAAAAGTCAGATATTGGTGACACTACCTGAAAATGCTCAAGACAGCACTATACACTATTTGCACAGCCATTTGAAATCTACAGTTACACATTACTGTACACACTGTACACATTGTAATATTCCCTCCTTGTTGGTCTGGGACATCAATGGTTGCTCTCTGTCTAATGGGATTTCTCCCACGCGGTCTACCTTTTGCCAGATTGAAACCTGCCTCATCAACGTATAATGTGTGCAGTGGTTCCCTGGTACACGCTTTATCCCAGAAGAGAGAGAGATAAAAACTATAAACTTTTCCTGTGTAACATAATACATTTTGGACAACATATTGTACAGTATGAACTGTCATGTAAGTGTACTGCATGGCACTACACAAAGTAACCAGTTTACAGCACTGAACATTTATGCATAGAACACATAAATGTTTTACTTGTGCATACTGGTGGCGGATCTCCTTCACTCTGTTCCAGTCAAATGGCTACTCATTTGTCAATTGTACTACAATTGTTTCATGCGCATTTAATTTCCACTGAGCACTCTGTCAATTGTAGCGATTGAAACGGATTCAATATTCCCAAAGATATTGTCATCCTCTATAACAGCGCTTTGTATCTCTGTCAACCTTATGGCATTGTTTGCAATCACCATTGCACAAATGGCTTCCTCTTGTTGCGGAGTAAAAAGGGGCCCTCTTCCACCTCTGCGAGGTTGTCTTGCAATCCTATGTGGTGCAGAGTAAAATTACAGTAATGTACAGCAAACATGAGATATACTGCTTTACAGTAACCCATATTACTGTAGTGTACAATAACAGTGCTTCCCACTTGTAAAATAATGCAGTACAGTACCATACTGTAAATATGGCAAATATTTACTGTAACACTACTGTACACTACAATACAGTAAATCTGTGCTGCAGTAAAGCTGTCTAAATGTAAAATGTAAAAAGTGACAAGTTCTTGTCCCACTGCAAGCTTCATGTATGACACAATGGCAGTAGTGCAGTGCAGATTGTTTAGTGCTGAATTACTGTCCAGTATACACACCTGCTCTCCCGACTAAATGTTTGAATACAGTAATTTAATTTACAGTGGTTCTCTCAACATTTGGCTGCACCCTTTGACCAGCCTCAGCCATTGTGAGGCCGTGATTGATAGATTTTGACAACTAGTTCAAAATGTTTGTATGTAATGACTCAATCAATGAAATGAGGACTATTAGTTTTATAGGGAATGATTATTCAGCAGTCATAAGTATAGTTAATTTTGACTGACATGACATAAGCAAATGATAATGTTATAAAACAGCAGAGAATTGTATGAAAGCAATTGATGCATGTCCAAAAGCATTTGCAATTTGTTCGGAGGAATGAGAAACTGCTACTATGATGTGCACAAATGTCAAAATGTTGTGGAGGTTGAACTAACAGTTATGAGAACTTTAATTCTGATCAGAGAAATGCACCAAAGCAATTGAGAAAAACTGTAACATCCAAGGGCCCACATGTGGGCCCTCATGAGGACGATTCGCGACGCGCCACTTTGCTGACCTCTAGCGGCTCGGGTGTGCATTTCTTTGAATACAATATATAGATAGAATTATAGCACTATTTGTTGCCTGTCAATTTCCCTTTCACGTGACAAAATCCGTTCAGCGGTTCTCGAGTTACATGCCGATATGTGAGGCGTGCGCCAAACTACACATTACCACCCCCGACCTCCGGGGGCTCTAGCTCCGTCAATCATTGGCGATCTCGAAAAAATTTGGACAGGGTTAGGGATCTAATACGGTCTCTATTGATCGATTTAAGATAAAGAAAAGCAGGGTCCCCTAATTGGGGGACCTACTACAGGCTTAACAGGTTAAACACTGGAAAAGGCCATTTATAAGACACAGGACCTTTAATTAAAAACGATTTACTTGGGTTTCAGTCTGTGTTTCATAAATCCATTTAAAGAATATGATGTGATTTCTCTAAAGCAGCAACACGTTTGGAAACATTAGAAATTACTAATGTTGCTGTGCTGCTTGTAATAAACCATGCATAGGAACATCAAACACATTTTATGTAAATTGGACATATATGACACTAAGAACTTTTTTCTGTAATTACTCTTATTAGACTTTGATGTGAGTATGCAATTTGTGCATGAGAACATTTGGTCCCAGGTGGTGCTGGTATAGTGATGCTGGAGGCTTTTATAAAAACCCTTTCGTTTGTAAACAATGATAACGAGGATGTGCATGCACTTTGGTTTCAGAGGTCTCCAGGGACTCTGGATGAAACCACACAATGTCCCACGTACAACGTCCTACATCCTATCCGTGAAAGCGCTCTCATTCAGGATGTCCCTGGAGTCTCTCCACAAAAGAAGTGTGTTCGCGGTTTGGTTTCAGAAGCAGAGTTTTGTCCACAAGATGACGATAAAAAGGGTCTATTACTGTGGTCCAACTATGGCACTTATTGCGAGGGGTTAGGCCTTCAGTCAGTCATGGCCACAATCATCCCTCAATTCTCACCTCCACAGGGACAGCTGATGAGCAGTGTTCTACCAGCTGTGCCTCGCCCGCGTGGGGGATCAGCGGTGGTGGAGAGGTGAGGTACCCCATCACTAAATACAGCACTTACAAAAAGCACTATACAAATCTGATCC
>NC_140165.1:152967362-153002209 GCF_963971535.1 Notolepis coatsorum | reverse complement strand
CGTCAGCAAGGAGGCCAAAAGGAATGTAATAATCCTGGTCAGAACAATGGGGCAGACTGTATAGAGGATACTTTGTAGGACATGACCTCGAGAACATTTGAAACTGTTTGGGGAGAGATTTCACACAGACACAACCAGGAATGAGGAAGATATACCATTGTATCTCTTTGTTCCTGGATTGTAGCCAGCTCTTCATAACAACTCATCAACAATAGTCTTCCGGGATTCTGAAATCGGGGAGGAGATAGCGGGGGGAGCAAATGAATGAATGTGGATGAGAGCCGTGATGTAAATGATTGCAGCTACGGCTGTGGGGGTGCTGGAGACATGATCAAATAGACTTGTATGCGCCTGAATCTCCTGAACACGGCGCGACCCATTCCTAAATCGGCAGAGAAAAAGCCCATTTTTAAGCACCTATTCCCCATGCACATGCGCAGATTGCCCACGGATCAGTGGCGGCTCTACCACTAGGGGCGCTAGGGCGCCGACCCACCTGTTGACCCACCTGTTAAATCAGAGAAGAAGAAGAAAAAAAAAAGTTTTAGTTTTTTGTTTTATAGCCCTATAAATAATATAAACATGTTTAAAATGAATAATATTTACTCGTTTTAAGTATGTTTGTGTTTCCAATGCACAATATAACTTAATTTTACAAAGATTAATAATAGTTTTCCTGAACAGGAAGTGACGATTCTGTCTGATATAGACCTTTTCATTACGTAGCCGCAGGCATTTCTCCTCGCCGTATTTCTCTCTGGGCTAGGCGCAATTGCGCCTGGAGTGCGCGTGCCCGCCGTGCACTGGTTCATCGCTGTATCTGTCGCAGCCACGCGCTTTGCGTTGAATATGATGTATTATGATGGAACTCGGGCGCTGGTTTGAAACGACCTAGCAAGCAGCCGAGCGTCTAAAAGCTCTCTGATTGGCCGACGCTGTACTTTCCGTAACCGCAGTTTGCAACATGAGTTTATGCTGTTGTTGTGTTGTGTGATGCAGATATTTGTCTTGGAGCGTGATGGCAAGTTCTTTCAACGGTTAGGCTTAGGCACTCTTTCAAAGTTGGTTAAGGTTAGAGTTTGTCTTAGAGCATGGCGATAGAACACCAGGTAGTTTGCAGGCTGTTCGAGGCGGAAATGGACAAAGACACAGCTCTTCACTCACACAGTACTTGTTGGCTAACAACAAGCTATATATGGATGCAGTGTGGAGGGACGACAATGGATGGACATCAACACAGGCTGGATGGACAATGCCATGGAGTGGATATACTTTATCAACAAGCCAACAACAAGGTAGAAAACTAAAACTAGCGATCTTAACTCTAGTTTAATACATGATACGTTGTCTACTGATGCCGCATAATATCAACAGCTGATTCGTTGTAACGTTACAGCTTTCAGCTAACGTTAGCTACTGCTAGCTGTTAGCTCAGTTAGCTTAGCTGGCCACTTTTATAATTACTGCATGGAAACGGAGTAACGTTAACGTTTAAACGTTATGTCGAGGTCATACAATACTACAGTCGACATAAGGTTAATGTTACCCCCGTTTCCATGAAGTGTTTAAATAGCAGCAATCTTGTTGAAAATGTAACTTTACTAAAATGCTCTCTCTCTTTCTCTCTCTCTCTCTCGCTCTCTCTCTCGCTCTCTCTCTCTCTCTAATTTCGCCGCGTGTGGGGCATAACCACTCAGACAATGAATGGTAACTTGTTTAAAATGACGAGCTTTACAAATGTGTTTATTATTGAATGGATCTGACATCATCTCAGAGAGAGAGAGAGAGAGAGAGAGAGAGAGAGAGAGAGAGAGAGAGAGAGAGAGAGAGCGAGAGAGCGAGAGAGAGAGAGAGAGAGAGAGAGCGAGAGAGCGAGAGAGCGAGAGAGCGAGAGAGAGAGAGAGAGAGAGAGAGAGAGAGAGAGAGAGAGAGAGAGAGAGAGAGAGCTGTGCGTGTTTGTGTTGGGCTATTGGAAACGTGGTTGCATTTGACTGACTGATCATATATTGATCGATGGCAATGGTGATAATATTCGCCAATGCGTGCCTTGTACATGTTTACAAAATGTTTGGTATAGCGCCCCTAGTGGCGAAGCATCCACGAGCCGCTACTGCCACGGATTGTGACGCCACGCACACCCGCCCTGGACTGTTCCATCAGAGGGGGGAGCTTCGGTGGTAGTGTGAGTGGCTACAGACCACTGCACTTAAATATAAACATTAGTCTACCTGGAGACTCAATGAGGTAATTGTAGATGTCGCCATAAGACGCGCCTGGCCATTTAGTGGGATCATTGTTTCATTATCCTGTTCGGCTGAAAGGACACTGGCCACCGAAGCTCGCCCCTCTGATGGAACAGTCCAGGGCGGGTGTGCGTGGCGTCACAATCCGTGGGCAATCTGTGCATGGGGAATAGGTGCTTAAAAATGGGCTTTTTCTCTGCCGATTTAGTTCTGATCGATTAGGAATGCAACCACTTACATCACGGCTCTCATCCACATTCATTAATTTGCTCCCCCCGCAATCTCCTCCCCGATTTCAATGTAACACGGAAGTGTAGTGGTCTATTAGGCGCTCTACAAATTAAAGTTATTATTATTATTATCATTCTGTTTACAATTGAACATTCCATGAAAATTATCTATAAATTCTGCATCTTCTGAAACATTTATAAACAGAAAATTCATAAAAAATTGCACCAAAATTTGGTAAATTCCAGTAAATATTGCAATTTTGAAAAACATTTGAAAAAGTTGCCCAACATTTACAACTTAGCATCCGGCAGTTTCTGAGTGCTGGGGATCCGTACTATCCATATCCATCATAAAACTTTGGTGGTTCAGAAATTTCCGGGTTCACAATGGGGCTCTATGGGATGGCAAATAGACTAAAAGCTTCCTGACACATCTCCATCCAAACTCTTGGAAGAACTCATTGAAATCTCATCTGATACCACCTGGAGAGCTCATTTCAGAGTGTGGTGCTGAGTACCAAGTATCTCATGATGCAGCAGTTAAGGTGTTGATACCATTCAGCACCACATATCTGTGTGAAGCTGGCTTTTCATCCATGACAGCTCTGAAAACAAAATATAGGGCCAAGTTGAGCCTTGAGGATGACATGCGTGTTGCCTTGTCAAAGACTGACAGCAATAAAGACTGTTTGCTTATTTCCTATGTTTGCTTTGTAAATTCCCAGTCACTGAGTGAAGATCTGCTGTTTTGCAAATATGTCAAAAACAGAGCGACAGCTGATGAGCTTTTCAAAATTATTGACAGTTACCTGACAGAACATGGACTGAAATGGAGAACTGTGTGGGCTTTTGCTCTGACGGTGCGCAGGCCATGGCAGGGAAAAGGAGGGGGCTATAGGAGGTCTCATCAAGGAGGTCTTGCCAAACGCGCAATGGACGCACTGTAAATTCACAGAGAGGCGCCAGCGTCAAGACAGCTTAGCCCTGAGCTGAATGAGGTTTTGACAGAAGTTATAACGTGGTAAATTTCATCAAAACCCGAGCCCTGAAAGCGTGCCTGTTCTCTGCGCTGTGTGAGGAGATGGGAGCTGACCATTCTGCAGTGCTGTTTCACAGCGAGCAAGGTGGCTCTCGCGAGGGAAGTGTTGTCAATTTGAAAGGTCACGATATTGGTGTTATTTCAATAAATTTAAACATGGCCCATTTCATGACTATTTTGTTGGGGGAGGGGGGGGGGGGGGGGGGGCAAATTATTTTGGTCCGCCAAAGCACTGCTTTAGATAATCCTTTAAACGTTTATTGATTGATAGTATGCTATGATATACAGCATCATTATCACATGGTTTATGGGTTAACTGTGAGCATACTTAAAATATGTTGTTTGGTAAGTACATCATAGATAGATAGATAGATAGATAGATAGATAGATAGATAGATAGATAGATAGATAGATAGATAGATAGATAGATAGATAGATAGATAGATAGATAGATAGATAGATAGATAGATAGATAGATAGATAGATAGATAGATAGATAGATAGATAGATAGATAGATAGATAGATAGATAGATAGATAGATAGATAGATAGATACTCTTTTTCTCTCTCTCTCTCTCTCTCTCTCTCTCTCTCTCTCTCTCTCTCTCTCTCTCTCTCTCTCTCTCTCTCTCTCTCTCTCTCTCTCTCTCTCTCTCTCACACACACACTCCACTGCTTCCTCTCTGTCATTGATATTAATAATGTCACTTCCAATGTTGTCATTTTGAATATGTTTGAGTAGGAGCCAGAAAGAAGAAGCAGCTTCCATCACCTTCATCTTCTAGCTGGAACTAGATGTTTCCATAGAGATTCTTTCCTCCAACCACATTCTGGATCATAGATACCTTCCTCTAATCACATTCTGGATCATACCTTCCTCCAACCACATTCTGGATCATAGATATACCTTCCTCCAACCACATTCTGGATCATAGATACTGTGGCACATATCACCCCCCCCTCTCATGGATATGTGAAGGATGGGAGATATTATTGCCACGGAAGGAGTAGAGACAATTAGGTAGCTGATTAGTACTGATAGAACACACCTGCGCATCATTAGTTCACCCACATCTCACGTGCACACGCCCAGACCCACACACTACAAAGCCACTAGGTTAGTCAGGAGTAAGTGGAGCGGAGGTGAGGTTGGAGTTGTTGTATTGAGAGAGAGAGAGAGAGAGAGAACTAGAGAGAGAGAGAGAGAGAGAGAGAGAGAGAGAGAGAGAGAGAGAGAGAGAGAGAGAGAGAGAGAGAGAGAGAGAGAGAGAGAGAGTTATTCGGAGTTGTGTAAGGTAAGAGCCGCATTATTAGACTCTGGGAGCTCAGTGACACTGGTGAAACCAGAGTTGGTGGACGGTCCCCTCCTGGAAAAACTGTGGGAGTCACCTGTGTGCACGGGGAAACTAGACAGTATCCGACCGCCACCATCGAACTAACCTCCACCCGGGGGAAATGCACGACGACCGTGGGGGTAGTCGAAAACCTCCCGGTAGCTGTATTAATTGGAATTGATTGTGCTTTGTTCCAACCACTGTGGGAGAGTTTGGCGGCCGAAAGACGCTGTCCCCCCAGAACAGTGTCCACCACCACGCCGACCAGAGCCCCGGACACGACGGACCCGGATGTACGGCCTACATGAGGTGGACCCCCAGGCTTCTACCGACCCCCTACCAGAGGAAGACTCCAGCCCGGTCAGCGAGGACAACGACGAGGGGGACCCCACCGCCGGCCCAGCAGAAGATGACGGGCCACTGGTCAACAGCAGCAGGGAGGAGTCATCGCTCCACGACGAGGCCGAACCGGTCTGGGGTGATCTATTCCCCGGCAACCCGAATGACGACACCCCACCCTTACCACCACAACTGACGGGACGATTCGGCACCGCCCAGCTGGAGGATGAGAACCTGGCCCCAGCACTACGCCAGATACTGTGATAGACAGTAAGAAGATGGAGGGGGTGGGGGAATTAATGTTTCCACATTTTTCTATAAAAAACACTTTATTATACCAAGTGGTAAAAAAATGGGAAGCTATTACAGAGCTGTTGTTGGTTCCCCGGCCACATATAAATACGGTGTTGCGCCTAGCCCACTCACACTTGCTAGGGGCACACTTGGGGATTGAGAAGACCCTCGATCAGATTAAGGCCAGATTTTCCTGGCCGGGAGTGAAAAGAGCGGTGGAGGCCTATTGTCGCTCTTGCTCCGAGTGTCAGATGGTGGCTCCACGACCCACTGTATGTAACAATCTCCCTGCCTATCATTTCTGTTCCCTTCAGGAGGATTGGGATGGACCTCGTGGGTCCCCTACCCCGCAGCGCCAGGGGCCATCAGTACATCCTGGTGATCATGGACTATGCCACCCGGTACCCCGAGGCCATCCCTCTCCGCACCATGGCCTCAAAAGGTATAGCCAGGGAGCTCATGCTACTAATTATCAGGGTGGGGATCCCGGATGAGATTCTGACAGACCAAGGCACACCGTTTATGTAAAAAATAATGAAGGATCTGTCCGGGTTACTGAAAATCACCCAGCTGCGCACGTCAGTTTACCATCCCCAAACTGATGGACTAGTTGAGCAGTTTAACCGTACCCTCAAGAGTATGCTCAAGAAAGTAATGGAAGCAGACGGGAGGAACTGGGACCAGCTTCTCCCGTACCTAATGTTTTCCATCAGGGAAGTTCCCCAGGCCTCCACAGGTTTCTCCCCCTTTGAACTTTTGTACGGGAGAAGACAGAGAGGCATGTTGGATATTGCCAAAGAGGCCTGGGAACACCAGCTGTCACCGCACCGGAGTCTGGTGGATCATGAGGAGGAGATCCAGGAGAGGTTGGCCACCTTATGGCCCCTGGTGAGAGACCACATGACTAAAGCACAGCAGGCCCAAGCCAGGGTCTATAACAGGGGCATGCAACCCAGATAATTCAAGTCAGGGGATAGAGTGTTAGTGTTAGTCCCAATATCCGAATGTAAATTTCTAGCTAAGTGGCATGGTCCCTATGAAGTTATGGAGAAGGTGGGTCCGGTGAACTACAGGGTGCGACAGCCAGGGAGACATCCGCCGGTAAATATTTACCATGTGAAAAAAATGGGAAGCCCGGGAGGCTCTGTACTCTTTCACCCCACCACAGATACCAGGCCGGACCCAACCGCTGGAAGTGCCCATGGGAGACCAACTCAGCGTGCCCCAGAAGAACGACCTAAGGGAGCTGGTGGAGCTCCATCAGGACGTGTTCTCCACAGAACCAGGGAGAACCGAGGTAATCCACCACCACATCCCTACTATCATAGGGAAGAAAGTGAAACTACGTCCATATCGCCTCCCGGAGGCCAGAAGAGAAGCAGTAAGGAAAGAAGTACAAGACATGTTGCAGGCGGGGGTGATTGTAGAGTCAAATAGTGGTTGGTGTAGCCCCATCGTTCTAGTCCCTAAACCAGACGGAACCCCAAGGTTTTGCAATGACTTCCGGCAGTTAAACGCCATATCCAAGTTCGACGCCTACCCTATGCCAAGAGTAGACAAACTTATTGAAAGACTGGGGAAAGCAAGATATATCACCACCTTAGACCTCACTACAGGCTACTGGCAGGTTCCCCTGGCGCCAGAAGATAGGGAGAAAACAGCGTTTGCCACCCCAGATGGGTTGATCCACTATGTTGTCCTCCCTTTCGGTCTACATGGTTCTCCGGCCACATTTCAGAGGATGATGGACCAGATCCTCCGACCCCACCGAGAGTACGCAGCGGCCTACATTGACGACATCATTATCCACGGCGAGGAGTGCGGAATGCATCTAAGCCAGGTCACGGCTGTTCTACAGGCTTTGAGAGGGGCGGGGCTCACCGCTAACCTGAAGAAATGTCACCTGGGCCTACAGGACGCGGACTACTTGGGGTACACCATCGGGAGAGGGTGTATCAGACCCCAAGCAGGCAAGGTCGAGGCCATCTGGAGCTGGCCCCGCCCCCAAACCAAAAATCAGGTACGAACCTTCATATGCCTAGCCAGCTATTACAGACGTTTTGTCCCCAACTTCAAGTCAAGTCAAGTCAAGAGTTTTATTTGTCACGGCATACAAGTATACAATGAAATGCGGGTGGTCTTGCCCGCAATGATGTGCAATACAGTAGTACAACATATAATAGAATCCAATAAAACAACATTGTGCAATAAACAGGTAAAATAGTAGGGCATATCGGTATTTGTACATAGTTATTTACAGAGCATGGAGGACATGCTAGGTCCTTTGGTAGTGCAATACACTGTTACTGTTGCTATACTATTTTTAAAGTGACCTTTTCTTTGTGGACATAAGTGTGGGCGTGTGCAGCATGAGTGTGTGCCTGCTCATGTTAAAGTGGCTGCTAGTGTGCGAGCGTGTACAGCGTGCGTGTCGTGTGTGTGCTCGTGTGTGCTTGTGTGTGGAGAGTTCAGTGTTCTGTGGCACTCAGTGTTCAGTATTCAAGGCTCTGATGGCCTGGGGTAAGAAGCTGAGCCGAAGCCTCTCTGTCCTAGTAGCTGGGGTTCGCAGGCGTCTGCCTGACCTCAGCAGCTGGAACAGGCTGTTGTTGGGGTGGTGAGGGTCTTTCATTATTCTGCAGGCTCTGGATTTGCACCTCTTGTTGTATAGAACCTGCAGGGGAGGTAGTGCAATACCCGTGGTACGCTCGGCTGAGCGCACCACTCTCTGTAGGGCCTTCTTGTCCTGTGCCGTGCTGTTTCCATACCAGGCAGTGATGTTTCCAGTCAAGATGCTCTCTACAGCTCTGGAGTAGAAGGACTGGAGTATCTTCCCAGATACTCTGAACTTCCTTAACTGCCCTAGCAGCACCACTGACCGACAGAACAAACTGCCAGACAAGGTCCTGTGGACAGAGGAGACGGAGAAAGCCTTTCAGCAGCTGAAGGACAAACTGTGTTTGGAACCAGTGCTGGTGACCCCCGATTTCAGCCAGCCTCTGTTGGTACAGACGGATGCATTGGAGACTGGGGTGGGTGCCGTCCTATCACAACTAAAAGAAGATGAGGAACACCCTGTGATTTTTATCAGTCGCAAGCTACTGCCCCGGGAGAAGAATTACTCCACGATTTGTATTTCTAATCAAGTACTCTAAAGCAGGGGTCCCCAAACTTTTCAGGCCGCGACCCCCAAATAACGGTGTCAGAGAGCCACGACCCCCACTATTATAGGAGGTAAAAAAAAGAAGAAAAAAAATTCTAATTTCTTTTTTTTTATAAATGGAAATGTATGGTTGAAACAAGCAAACGTTCAAATGCATACACACTAATAATAAGCATTGGAGGCTTTTAACCAGGGCCGGACTGGGGAAATCATTCAGGCCAGGAAATATAGTGCAAAATATAGCCCCAGTCAGGCCACCTTTTAAGCAGGGGGTCTGGGGGTCCCCCACCAGGATTTTTTTTGTTACAAAGACTTCATTTCCTGCATTCTGGTGCAGGAATTTTTTTATTTGTACCCTTTAAATGCCAGTGTTTGTGATGGCATCACAAATTATTGTTAAAAAACAGGCTAGCATAATGTATGATTAGCAACAACACTGTTTTTTTTTTTTTTTTTTTTTTTTTTTCCATTTTCCTCCGATTTTCTCCCATCCCAATGTTAGTCGTTATGCCAATTCCCAATCCCCTTCCTGGTCGTTGCGCACTTACCCCCCACAGTCGGTCTGGGAGAGTGGAGGCTACCACGTGCTTCCTCCGACACACGTCCAGCCAATCAACCGCTTCTTTTCACCTGGCAGCGCGGATTCTCATTGAGAGGGCGTAGCGTGTGGAAGGATCACACTATCCCACTCAAGTCCTATCCGCGCTTAGCAGGCGCCCCGACCGAACTGTAGGAGTCGCTGTTTACAACGACCCGGACCCACCCTGCCAGCTTCTCCCACCCTCTAATACTGCCAATTGTATTAGTGTGAACGGCCAGCCAAGCTGGTGACAACCCCGGAGCTGTGAGCTGGATTCGAACAGGCGAATCTAGCCGCTCCAAGGTTTGGTGACGAACGCAATCTCCGTTACGCCACCTGACCGCCCCTAACAACACTGATTTTGCTGGATTTTCTGTTTTTTTGTAATGTCAGATTGAAAAAAATACAATCTTTTATTCAACTTCAGCCCTGATCATAACACCACATATTAATTTTATAATTCTAACCCCTTAAATTAAATGCCAGTGTGTGTGATGGCATATATTTGCAATATATCAAATGCAAATATATATATCAAATGTCTTCTCCGTCATCCACAGGTCGGGAGCAGCACACGGGAACGCGGATGCAATGTCCAGGAGAGAAGCACTGGGAACGTGGTCCGCCCCGAGAAACTCGGAGCTAAGGGGGGATATGTAGCAAATCTCACCCCCCCTCTCATGGATATGTGAAGGATGGGAGATATTATTGCCACGGAAGGAGTAGAGACAATTAGGTAGCTGATTAGTACTGATAGAACACCTGCGCATCATTAGTTCACCCACATCTCACGTGCACACGCCCCAGACACACACACTACAAAGCCACTAGGTTAGTCAGGAGTAAGTGGAGTGGAGGTGAGGTTGGAGTTGTTGTATTGAGAGAGAGAGAAATGTTGTTATTCGGAGTTGTGTAAGGTGAGAGGTAGTGAGAGGAGAAGGTGTTCATTGTGTACTGGACCCTGGACTGGCTGAGAAACCCCCTTGTGTACTGACCCTGGACCGGACGACTACCCTGAGTATTGAACAATCCCTTTTTCTGTCGGCGAGCCTGTTTTGTGTTTTTGACCTCGGACTGTATTACGGCCATTCTCTTGCCTATCAAACTGGATTCTGCCTTAATTCAATAAATATTCTTATTAGAATAGAATAGAATAGAATAGAATAGAATAGAATAGAATAGAATAGAATAGAATAGAATAGAATAGAATAGAATAGAATAGAATAGAATAGAAATACTTTTATTATCCCGTGGGAAATTAGACACTGCAAATCGCTCAACATTTAAACATTTAGACAGGACAGGTCACAATTTAGAATGATAACACAAATCAAATCAAGTTGCCTAGGATAAGAGTAGAGTAAAATAAAATAGGATAAAATGAAATGAAATAAAATATACAGAAATAAATACAGTAAGAATATACTGAGCATACTGAGCATGGGGTAAACAATTTGGTCAATATAATTATAATTTACATCTAACTAATGAAATATGAAATATATATTCCAGTATTCACAGTGTCACAAGGTGCAGTATGCTTTAGGTAGTGTATTGTCCTCCTTGGGTTCCAATAAGACCTAGATCTATGTCTGGCAGCCGTCGCTGCCCCCTGTTGTGGAGCCTGGAGGCCGCTAGTCGCGTCCTCCTGCCACTAATGAGCTGCCGCTCTGTGCTCAGTGATGCAGTGAGGCACAGTGATGCATTATATAGTCTGATGGCTGTTGGAATGAAGGACTTCCTGTGCCGTTCAGTGCTGCATTTGGGTAGTGTGAGCCTAGCACTGAACATGCTCCTCCTGTCAGCCAAGTCTGTGTATAGTGGGTGGGTGGGGTTTTCCCTGATGGCCTGGAGCTTAGCGAGGCTCCTCCTCTCCGCCACCCTCGCTAGAGAGTCCAGCTCCACCCCAACCACGCTGCTGGCCTTCCTGACCAGCTTATCCAGCCTGGTTGTGTCCACTGGTCTCAGTCCGCTGCCCCAGCAGGTCACAGCGTACAAGAAGGCGCCCGCCACCACCGACTCATAGAACATCCTCAACATCCTTGTACAGACATTGAAGGATCTCAGCCTTCTGAGGAAGTAGAGTCGGCTCTGGCCCTTCTTGTACAGTGCTTCTGCATGTTTTGACCCATTCAGTTTGTTGTCGATGTGCACACCGAGGTATTTGTACACCTCAACCATGTTCACATCAACTCCCCTGATGGAAACGGGGGTCACAGGTGCACTCCTCCTCCTCCCCAGCTCCACAACCAGTTCCTTGGTCTTCGCCACATTTAGCTGCAGGTGGTTTTTATCGCACCATGTGACAAAGTCCACTACCAGTTCCCGGTATTCCCTCTTGTCACCGTCCTTTATACATCCCACTATCGCAGAGTCATCAGAAAACTTCTGAAGGTGGCAGGACTCTGACCGATAGTGGAAGTCGTTGGTGTAGACAGTGAAGAGGAAGGGAGAGAGGACTGTCCCCTGCGGGGCCCCGGTGTTGCTGACCAGTCTGTCTGACACACAGCTCCGTAGGCGCACGTACTGTGGTCTTCCCGTCAGATAGTCCACAACCCAGGACACCAGGGGGGCCTCTACTTGCATCGCCTCCAACTTCTCACCCAGTAGCCCAGGCCTTATGGTATCAAAAGCACTGGAGAAGTCAAAGAACATGATTCTCACAGTGCTCCCCGGCTTGTCTAGGTGAGTGTAGGCTCGGTTCAGCAGGTAGATGACAGCATCCTCTACCCCCAGTCGGGGCTGGTAGGCGAACTGGAGTGGGTCTAGGTGGGGTTTGGTCACTGGGCGGAGTTGCTCCAGGACTAACCTCTCCATGGTCTTCATTATATGAGAGGTTAGAGCCACCGGCCTGTAGTCCTTGGATGTGCTGGGACGCAGGCACTTGGGGACAGGGACCACACAGGAGGTTTTCCACAGTGTCGGGACTCTCTGCAGCCTCAGGCTCATATTGAATATGAACTGGAGCACATCACACAGCTGAGAGGCACAGGTTTTGAGTACCTTTGGGCTCACCCCATCAGGACCCGCAGCCTTGCCTGCGTGTGACTTGCTCAGCTGTGTGCTCACCTGGTCTGCAGAGAGCCATGCTGTGGGGATCTCAGGTGTTGGGGGGGGGGGGGGGGGGGTCTTCAAGCCGCGGGGGGCAGACAGGCTGCACCAGAGATGAGGGGGCGTGGGCAGTTGGGGGGATGGAGGGGGGGGGGGGGTAGATCGAGTTGAAGGGCTGAGAGGTGTGGGGGTGGGCAGGGCAACTGAAGTGTCGGTGGGGGGGGTTCGATTGATATTGCTCTTGTGTGAACATTTGAATTTGTTTGTATTTGAACCGTGGCGAGTCTGGACCCCACCAGGCTCATCACAATACCTTCCTCTAATCACATTCTGGATCATAGATACCTTTCTCTAATCACATTCTTGATCATAGAGATACCTTCCTCTAATCACATTCTTGATCATAGAGATACCTTCCTCTAATCACATTCTGGATCATAGATACCTTTCTCTAATCACATTCTTGATCATAGAGATACCTTCCTCTAATCACATTCTGGATCATAGATACCTTCCTTTAACAACATTCTGGATCATAGAGATACCTTCCTCTAACAACATTCTTGATCATAGAGATACCTTCCTCTAATCACATTCTTGATCATAGAGATACCTTCCTCTAACAACATTCTGGATCATAGAGATACCTTCCTCTAATCACATTCTGGATCATAGATACCTTCCTCTAATCACATTCTGGATCATAGATACCTTCCTCTAATCACATTCTGGATCATAGAGATACCTTCCTCTAACAACATTCTGGATCATAGAGATACCTTCCTCTAATCACATTCTGGATCATAGAGATACCTTCCTCTAATCACATTCTGGATCATAGAGATACCTTCCTCTAATCACATTCTGGATCATAGCGATACCTTCCTCCAACAACATTCTGGATCATAGCGATACCTTCCTCTAACAACATTCTGGATCATAGATACTTTCCTCCAACCACAGTTTGCATCATTGGCTCTTTTTTCCCCCGCTTTGGTTTAATTTCTATCTACTGTAGCGTTTTTCTTTTCTCTGCAGAATCTCAACTCACATTAAATGTATACACAATCTGCTGACAATACCACAACAACCACTACAATACCAATTTGCGGATGAGCTTGAGGTAATTGAATTTAAAAGATAGCATTTATAAACATCGGAGTCTAGATTTTAGGAAATATAAATTATAATCTATAGAAAAAGAACACATGCACAATGTTGTCATTAGGACCAAACATAAATAGTGCAGTGAGGAGTTAGGAACCCCCCTCTCAAAGGGGTGATAGCTATTTGTATGAACGGCAGCTACAGTATCAGCACAGTGAGAAGGAGAGACGTGGTAAACAAAGACACAGCATTTCAGTGTCGTGACAAAAGAATAACAACTCTCCTCTGGTTCTGATGGAGGAGATACAGAGATACTGTATCTCCAGAACACCAGAGGCAACAGCTGCTATCTCATCTCTCTGAAACTCCCCTCAGTATCAATCAATCAATCAATCAATCAATCAATCAACCAATCAATCAATCAATCAATCAATCAATCAATCAATCAATCAATCAATCAATACAGCCAACATGCTGAGATGGGATAAAATACAAAAAGCAATGCACTGTAGCAGTTGAGATCTGTACAACACATCGTATCTGTTGTTTCCCTGTCATAGCTGTCAATCACCCCCCCCCCCCCTAAAAATCATCACAGAGACACCTAGAGACGGTAGGGTACTTACTCAGAGCTGACCAGTACCAACGGCACCTTCTCTGATGATCCTTAGAAGGGGCACCTCCTCACCCAGTAAGCCCGATCATGTGGGGTCTCCCTCGGAAGCCACCAGCCGGTAGGAGAGCTTCGCTGGTTCATCAAATTTGGGGTTGTCATCTTCAACTGGAGGAAGAGTGCAGCTGAGGGGGGAGAGAGAAAGAGAGACGCACTGTGGCAGGAGAGAGAGAGAGAGAGAGAGAGAGAGAGAGAGAGAGAGAGAGAGAGAGAGAGAGAGAGAGAGAGAGAGAGAGAGAGAGAGAGAGAGAGAGAGAGAATGTGTGCTGTTAGAGCGAGGGAAGATTAGTGCTTACGGAGATGATAGACAGGAGAAAGGAGGAAAGAGGGGGGGGGAGTGAAGAGAGAGGGAGAGAGAGAGAGAGAAAACTGCATGCATTGTAGAGTAATGCAGCAGAGCAGTGAAAATCACAATCACAAAGACACGCAGGGAACCTCTCACTCTCCCTGTTTCTCTCACACTGGCTCACACTGGCTCTAACTCTCTCAACCTCTCTCTCTTTCTGCCTCCTTACACTGCAGCAGCCCGAGCTAATCATAGTAATACATGCTACCTGACTCACTGCCTAAACTGTAGCTTCTTCGCAGTTTGCAAAGTATACTCCTTTTCGGTGGAACACCTCATTGATGGATCATTAACTTTAAACCCAGTGATCCACAACAAACATCGCTCCAAGGTCTACAGCTTCACGGTCAGATCCCTGGCACTGGCCAAGGAAAGCAGTGGAATTATATAAGCTTTCTCCCGATACCTTCCACAAACACTTCTGATTAGCTCCAATCCTGACTATGTTCCAGTCTGGTGCCCATTCTAGCTGCAGCTGTGTATAATACTGGACACTGTAACAGAAAGACTGTATGTTCAATAATCACAACCCAACAGAATACACACCACAGATGGTTTACTCCTGCTGCTTGCAGTCTATTGTTTCTCAGTGTTGATGTGGGTGAAGTGACACCTCATCATGACATACACGCACGCATACACACACACACACACACACACACACACACACACACACACACACACACACACACACACACACACACGCATACACGCAAACATACACGGAGGAGCAGTTGGCAGAACCAAACCTGGCAAGCAATATTCCATCACAGCAGCAGAGGGGGGGAAAACATAGCTCAGGTACTGTACTGTACAATCAATGATTGTAGTAACAATCTGGAGCAGAGCCAACATGTGTATTATTGGGTGGCAGTTGAAAATCCCCCCCCCCCCCCCCCCCCCCCCCCCCCCCCCCCTCCATGACACTTTTTAACATTGTAGTAACACAATCACTACCAGCACCACCTGGGACCAAAATGTTCTTGTGCAAAAAGTATTCTCTGACCTGTCTCTCGGTATTTCCTCTGTTTGCACAGTCAATATGAATCCACAATATATAGTGATATGTCTCATGGGGCCAAGAGCTAAATTGCTTGAGACTCCTTTGACTCAGACAAGCAGTTATATTAAGCAAAACAGACAGGCCTGGAAGAGAGCAAATCTAGTAAGAACCTTTGATTTGAGACGTCTCCAAACAGACATCAAGTGTGAGGTCATCAGGGACAGTACCACAGAAACACTGCATTGGCCTGGACTGGGTTTAGCCCCGAATTGCATTGCTGTTCCAGGGGATTCCATGAAACCCAGTGTTAGTGTGCATCTAGACCATAATTAAAGGCTCTGAATCTAACATGGACTGCGCGCATATCCTCAGAGACGATTTATTATGGATCTCCAGAGCTCCTTGAAACAGAGCGTGATATGATTTATAAATAGAGCCTACTTCTTTGGACTGGAATTACATAACGTGGTGTGTTGCGAGAGGGACGTGATCAATAGCATTACTGCTGAACCTCTGCAACCTGAACCTTTCAAAATTCATTAAACCTTTACAGCGTTAGCGTCTTTGTGCTTAAAACCAAGCAAAACGACAAAGTCATAAACTAAATCAAACTAATCTCACTAGTGAATTTGCAAACTGAAGGCTTCTATAAAGGAGGTGATTTTGTCAACATTGAACTTGAATAATGCTAGATTAATCTGTGTGTCAGGCTGTCAGCAATGACATGTACTGTCAATATGAGACCCATTTTGAACAAGCTAACATGGAAATGGTTATACATGTTCACAGTGAATGTGGGGAACGGGTTGAGGCATTCTCTGATGTTACCTAGCAACAAGGCATTGTATGTCTCTAAAGCCAATCAGAGCTTAATACTGCAGTAACAGGGGAAATCTCGATCTAGCTGTATCCAATTAAGTACGGAGGATTTTCCCATATGCCTCTCTTATTGGGATAATATACATGATGGTAGGGTAACTGAATTCAGCAAG
The DNA here is from genome assembly GCF_963971535.1 of Notolepis coatsorum. Classification (NCBI taxonomy): domain Eukaryota; kingdom Metazoa; phylum Chordata; class Actinopteri; order Aulopiformes; family Paralepididae; genus Notolepis; species Notolepis coatsorum. The sequence continues at coordinate 152,985,818 of NC_140165.1, read as the reverse complement.
GTAGGCTAATAAGTGAATAAATAAATGAATAACCCCTGTGAGTTTGCCTGCCTGTATCCACATGACACTTCTGCCCTTTATTTGATCATTCTTATGATAATTCTATGATTCAACTGAACTGAAAGGACAGGGTTTGGGTGTAAAGGGATCTAGATCCAGGCTATCCGTTTGCAGGTTTAGCCAAAGTTCCAAAATAAATTATTTTCAGGAAACACCAAATGCTTTACAATGTGCCAATATCTTTGTTAGTTGGACCCTGGTCATTTTTAGAGATTCAACACCTTTTGGCAGGCCATGCACAGCAAGAGATATTGAGTATAATAACAACTCCCTTGGTATAGCCTTTTAAGAGAGAGCTCCAATAAGAATCAGGGAGACAGTAGGACCTCAGGGTGGCTTGTATAAGAGCATCTATGAGAATTACCTGTGAAGAAACACTGCCCTCCATTGGCACAGCACTAAAACAACTCCCCTTCATAATGTAAGGCTAGGGGGTTCTTCGATGGAAAATACTGCAGTATAGAGGTGAGGCTTCTTCATGAGGACTAGGGTTTGGTTACATAACATAGAGCCAAACATTGCATTGGCTGAAATAAAACCAGTGGCACACTAACAAGGGCAGTGACAGGCCTATAGTGTGACTAAGATGGTATGTTACATAAGTGTGGTTATCACCCAATAAAAATACTCACTGCTAACAAGCTCCCTAGATACTTGCTACACCAAGACAGCTATATACTAGAAAAGCTTCAACTCGAGGACCGGGAGGTGAGCAAAAGACATCATTGCCGACCCCTCACATCCTGGCCACCATATCTTCCAATATCTTCCTTTAGGGAAGAGACGGAGGACTGGCTAAAACAATGACACACGGGAAGAGCTTTTTCAAATGGAGTTGGGGCCCTCATTAACAACTGAATGGAAAATACTCAGGCCCTTCTCCACACATCATCCCTTACCCCCTGCAACCGTATCTCTTCCACCCCGGTATATATTTTGTATATAACTTAAGGTTATATACAGCACCATAGAGCTACTATAAAGACATGAAGCCGATGAGCAAGGAAGTGAAGTGGCGAAGATGGAAGATGATAGGACACATACTGAGGCAAGACCACAACAACGACTGCAACATAGCAATGACTTGGGCACCAGAAGGGAAAAGAAGAAAAGGAGGACCAAAGACTACCTGGAGACGCACAGTAGAGAAAGAAAGAAAATAGGCAGGGTGGAGCTTGTGGCCTGAAGCAAGAACAACGGCAGCTGTCCGGGAGAAGTGGAAACGCTCTGTAAAGGCCTTATGTGCCACTAGGCGCGAAGTGGATAGGTGTAGTATAACTTAAGGGTATATCCTGAAATGTTTTCCACCCCTGCAAATTGTTGTGCTGTTTTTGTCTTTCTTGTAGGAGCAATCACCAAGCCAAATTCCTTACACAAGCTGTGTGTATTGTTTGTTTTATATTGTATTGTACTTGGCAAATAATAGTGATTCTGAATTCCTGATTCTGATTCATAAACAGAGCTTTGGATGTAAGGAATGACCATCTGTGACAGGAGGTTTATTCATGCTCTTCAGGTTTATTTAAATTCACAGTTTGTAAACACTGGAGCTGGAAAGTTATAAACAACACATTTCCATATTCTGTTGGAATCAATGTATATGCATAATGGATTCATATCAAATGAGTCACTTGTGGCTTATTATCAATAATCAATAACTGAAAACTCTATGCTAATGCTAATTTCTTTTAGAGATACATTATATCAGTTTGATTGTTGATATGAATGTGATAACAGATTTTCTCTACAGAGGGAGCTATAGAGCCATGGCTCAGAATGTCTAAAGTTTATTTCCATAATGGGAGGTGGCATGGTCACATAAGTCTATACTGAAATGTCTTTGAATGACATACTGGGCAAATTAGAACTTTACAAAAAGCATATTCACCAAAAAAAAAACAATGCAGATATATTTTGCATATAAGCTCACATACCGGTATACCCCAAAACTGTAAACAATTTTGCACAAATTCATTTAGTTTGACAGTTTGAATATATACTCCACAGAGGACACTGAATCCTTGTGTTGTGTTAATCAAAGCTCAATGAAATTATAGCAATTCCTATATTCACTGGAGGACATATTCAAACTCATTAACTGTCAAACTAACTTAACGTGTGTAGAACTGTTTAGAGATTTGGGATGTGTATAATAAATCAGCATTGCTTTTTGCTCAACTTCCCCTTTAATTATTGTATTAAAATAATTGTCTCTTGGGATCGAATCCAGCTGTGGTGCTTCCGGGTTGGCCGACCGTCCATGAGGCGTGATGTTTTTTCGTAGCCTATGTGTGTGAAGACGCTCTCTGATTGGCTAGCCGCGTACAGCGAAGACCCTCTCTGATTGGTTTAGCGCCGAAGGGTCTCTTCACCCTAACCTTAACCTTAACCCTAACCTTAACCTTAACCTTAACCCTAACCCTAACCCTAACTGTTGTGAAGGGCCAGATTAAACCGAATATATATATTTATTTATATATATATATTTAATTGTATTTGTATATTCTCTAATATTCCCTGATATCCCTTGTATATTCCTTGTACAATATGCATTGAATATCCATTCTAGCCTACTGAACATCCCATAATAGTCTCCATTCTACTATTGGTCGAGACCTTGGTGCCAGGCTGCCATACCCCCCAGACCCAGTTCAAACGTACCGCTCAACATGTACGAACAAGTCCTAGTTCCGCGTAGGAATCTGGCTACCGCACCACTAATGGGACTATTTGTTCATAGTGCGTATATATACTGCGCTACTAAAGTAGGACTTCCTTTTCAGTCCAGTTTCTTACCCTCCAATAGAGTCACAGACGTAAAGCCTCCCCGCGACGCCACGTGTGGGAGTAAGGCCAAGTTCGGCCTACCATCGGTATTGAGACATCGTGTATATTAATATTTGAATAGTCATATTTGGCACTATATCGTCGAGTTGGACGTAGTCTATTAAGCTAATAATAGTCTGTTAATATATAGTGCTTCGTACGGTGAGAATACTACCGTAGTCAGCACCCCATCGTTTCGGGCAGAAAACTGGCTGCTTATCCAGGATGATCGACCCCATGTGAGATTGCACCCGAGGAGCCCCAGAGCCGACGAGCGAGTGGACCTGTATACCGGATTATTCTACCGACGACAGCCCGCCTTCCCAGGCAGGGATTATGCTTTGTATACGTTGATTATTCCATGGATAAAGACCCCCGACACAGCCGTGTGTTGGGAACCCCCCCCCCCCCCCCTGGAGAGGACGCAAGGTGAGGAGGCGCTCTGCAAGACGAGGCCGCTTCACGTCTCTCCTCCGTGGACCGGAGGACGCCGGCCCACAAAGAATCCATCTGCTTTCATCTGCGGTCCAAGGATCGCCGGCGCATTGAACGGCACTACAGTGGGTTCACCTGGGATACCCTTGGCCGGATGAGGCAGCCGGACTCTACCCCCCCCCCCTTCCTACTCCTGTCGGCTTGCAAGCGACCGGATTAACCCCCCCCTAGTGTATCCAGTCTATAATCATTAAAGTATCATTGCTGTTATTCCTTAACTATTCCAGGTCGTATATGTACCACCTGCGCCTTCAGAGATTGGACATTCTCTATTGATATACCGACGAATACTCTTGCCATAAAAGTGCATACTAATTCCCATTCATAAATGTGATTGATTTGATTAAGTGCTTGCTCTACACACCATCGCTGTGTAGAAATAAAGACCTATTTCTAATTCGTACATTTGTGTTGGATCCGTTTCATCTACGTGACAGTGTTCATCATAATATATTTATGCCGAGTACTGGGTGGCCGAATATTAAGTACAAAGGTAGTGGTAGTAAGTATCATATCTAGTAATACAGTCAGGGAATTGTACCCCTCAGTTACAATTGGTCCTTCGAGCCGGATGGTAATTAGTGTAATATTAATATAGCGTTATTAATATTGAAATGGCCTATGATGAACACTCCACGAAACGATCCTCCTAACCAACGCCCGCAGCGCGAACGACGGCTCCCTCAGTACTTAGAGGCTTACGCTGTCAGTCAACAACCTAGTCTTCTACTAACAGTAAACGCGGTAAAACTAGAAAGTAAAAGTATGTCTAACCCCAACGCCCAGACTACCCCGACCATAGAGGCCCCTACGGGTTCTAATGTAACTGACCAAGTTCACGGTGGGGACCAGTGGGAACCAGACATGACTTCACACCCCGCCAGTACTGAAGAAGTAGTCCCCGATGAGTCCCGGGAGGAATACAACGCTACCGAGAGAGAACTCGGCACGGAAGAAGACGGGGAGAGCACCGTGGAGATAGAGCTCCAAGGCTCCGCAAGGAGTACCCCGAGGGAAGGCTCCCCTATACAACCGCCTTCTCCCAGCGAGGCAGAGAGGACCCTACAGCAGGCCTTCCTCATCAGCCTGAACGCCGCTGCTGAACGCGACCGACTGCAGATCCAGCAGCGGAGCGAAGAAGAGCATATACGTCTAGAAAAAAGACGCATTCAGAGGGAAGAGAATGTGGCCCGAGACCGAGCAGACAGCCAGCGAGCAGCTGCTGGTGCTCTACGGGACGCAGAGCGCGACAGACAGCAAGCGCAACTAATAGAACAGCTGATCAGACGGACAACACCCTCTCCCTCCGCCAGAGGCTCCAGGAACTCGTCTAGACACACCTCCAGGGCGGCATCCCCTAGCCGAGTAAACAACCCTGAACTTGACCAACAGACGAGGTCTATACCCCCCACAGACCACCTCCCCCCACCGGTCCAAGCGAGACCTAGCAACCGGGAAGGAGCAGCATATCCTGTGGAGAGGCTAAACCAGAGACTACAAGCACTGGATGACCTAACTGAAGACGAAGAGGAAGAGGAGGAAAATCACGCCCGACGACAGCACAGTACTCTACCGGACCAGGAGGTCCGGTACAGCCCAGGCTATACTCCCGCGGAGCTGCGCTACAGACCCCCGACTCTATACCCGGGTGAGCACGACGCACGACCCGCACCGAGGAACAGCACCTGGACAAGCGGGCCATGGTACACTGCCGGTACCAGCCCATACCAAGGAGCGGGAGGAGACTCGCCTAGGAGGCCTCTCCCCCAACGCTCGCCGATGTATCCACAGTCAGCGTCATACATTGGCACGCCTATGGTACCCGACTTCACCCAAGAGAACCGGGCCCAGTATACAGAACTCCGCATGTGTCTGGAGACCATGTTGGTGGATGTATTGGATGAACGCCACAAATACGCCATCCTACTGAAGCACTTAAAGGTACCCCGCGCACATAATATAGCGCTCGCCTACGCGACTTCCACCACCCCATACACAGCAGCGCTGGTAGCATTGGACCAGAGGTATGGGCGCATATGGGATTACGTGATCCAGGAGATCCGACACATCGACCGCTTACCCCCAGCAATAGACAATCGAGCACTGGACGACCTGTCCATCAGAGTGCAGTCCCTGGTAGGGATGTTGGGAGCGCAGAGAGAGAAGGGGAGGCATGAACTTTACGCCAACTCAAATGTGGAAAGGATCTTGGAGAAGCTGCCGCCCGCTCGACAGGAGCGTTTTAGGCGGCAGAGAGACCACCGAGACCCGAATGGCCCCGAACCGAACCTCCTCGATCTAGCAGACTTCCTGGCGAGAGAAGTCAGCAGCCTACGGCTAGATACATTCGGACGGAGCACCCCTGGCTCCAGAGAAGGAACCAGACGACTAAATGATGGAAGAAGATCGGTGACTGTGATGCACCAATCGGAGTCAGTACCGAGCAGCAGGAGCCACAGTACCCCCTCCAGAACGGAGAAGTGGAAGATAGTGTGCCCCTACTGTGAGAAAGAACACTGGCTAGCGCAATGTGACTCCTTCCCCAAGCTGAACGCGGAGGAAGCAAGTCAATGGATAAAGTCCAACAAGCGCTGTTTTCGCTGTGCGCGCTCACACATGGCAGCCGAATGCCGCTTAAAGAAAGGGTGCACCAAGTGCGATGGAGCCCATCTGGACATACTTCACGACAGTAACAGACGGCGCCCTTCACCCGCACCATCCAGCAGCAAAGCGAGCGTCATGTACATCGATCCCGCCAGCAGCAGTGGAGCCCGAGTACTCCTAAAAGTAGTGCGTGTGACACTAAGCTACCAGAATAAAGTCCTGGACACTTACGCCGTCCTCGATGACGGGTCAGAGAAGACCCTTCTGCTCGCCTCCGCTGCGGCCCAGCTAGGGCTGCGGGGAAGCGAAACCCAAATGACAATTCGGACAATAAGACGAGATTTGAAGACGATAAAGGGCGAGAATGTCTCATTCTCTATCGCAGCAAGCGGCCAGCCTGAGCGACGGTACCAGATTACAGACGCTTTCACCAGCCAAGAAATAGGACTGTCGCGGTACACATACCCCGTCGCCAAGCTGATGGAGAAATATGCACATCTGCGCAAGTTACCGATCCCGCTCATAGGCAATGCTATGCCGACCCTGTTGATAGGCTCCGACCATGCAGACCTCATTGTCCCGATAGACCGGGTTCATACCGGACCCCGAGGCTGTCCTGCAGCAGTCGAGACCCGTTTGGGATGGACTCTCCAAGGCCCGCTCGCCAAATCTCTCAACCGAAGTACAGCCACTAGATGTCTCCACTCCCGAGTCACAGAGGGAGAAACCGCACTCCTGCAACACGTAGAGCGATTATGGACCTTGGAACAAATGCCCTTTAAGAACGGAAAGAAAGACATTCGCTCTAAAGATGACATTTACGCCATTCACCTCCTCGAGACAGGGACCAAGAGAGTCCCGGTCAACGGCGTGTTGAGATACGCCACGCCACTCCTGCGGCGAGAAGGAATGCCTACTTTCCACGCCAAGACAGACGCCACAGAACGGTACCTGCTGAACACGGAGCGGCGCTTAGCCAAGAACCCCGCCCAAGAGAGTGTATACCGCGCTGAGATTGAGAAGCTCATCACAGCGGGACACGTCACAAAGATGGACATTAAAGAGGCTGACCAGACCACTGAATCGTGGTACGTGCCTCACCACAAGGTCCATCACAACGGTAAAGACTGCATAGTATTTAACTGCAGCTACCAGATCGGATCCCAAAATCTGAATAAAGAGTTACTGCCCGGTCCCACACTCGGCCCCTCCCTACTCGGCGTTCTACTCCGCTTCCGCCAGGAAAAGGTGGCCATCAGCGGGGACATTAAAGGAATGTTCCTGCAGGTGAGATTAGTAGAGGAGGACAAGCCCCTGTTACGGTTCCTATGGAGAGAGAAGCCAGGAGATGAGCACCCAGCCATCCACCAATGGGAAGTCCTCCCCTTCGGAACGACGTGCAGCCCCTGCTGTGCTACATTTGCACTACAGAAACATGTAGCAGAGGACCCAGCAGTGGACGAAGAGGTCCGACACAGCGTAAAGAACAGCTTCTACGTAGACAACTGTCTACAAAGCCTTTCAACCCAGGAAGAAGCCGAGGCTCTCCTGATTAAACTCTGCGCCTCATTGATCAAAGGCGGCTTTGATCTCAGGCAGTGGGCCAGCAGCGATCCGCAAGTACTGCGCAGCCTCTCCTCCGAGGACAAGGCAGCCAGCAGCGAGACCTGGATGGCTACAATCCCGGGAGAAGCCCAGGAGATGACCCTGGGATTGGTGTGGCGATTCAAAACAGATTCGCTTCACTACAGACACAAGCCCCTGACTACGGAGCAGGGAAGGCCGGCGGCGGCGCCGACCACCAGACGGAGTGTGTACACAACACTCGCCCGACAATACGACCCGCTAGGATGTATTCTACCGTACACCACCAGGGCAAAAATGATTGTACGAGCATTGTGGGACAAGGACCAGGGCTGGGACGACCCCATTCCCGCACACCTTGCATCCACCTGGAGAGAGTGGGAGATGGAGCTCCACTCACTCCCAGGCGTTAATATGCGCCGAAGCTACTTCCCACCCACGGTGAGGCCAGAGACATGTAAAATGGACTTACACGTCTTCAGTGACGCCTCAGAGGTCGCATACGGATCAGTAGCCTACTTGCGGGCCCAAGAAAAGGGGGGAGAGATCTACACAGCATTTGTCCTCGCCCGCTCGAGAATAGCCCCACGCAAGCAACAATCTATCCCACGTCTAGAGCTCTGCGCAGCCCTAGCCGGAGCGCACCTAGCCACGCTCATCCAACGTGAGCTCACCATACCGGTGTCTAGAACAATCCTGTGGTCAGATTCCACGACAGTACTCGCCTGGATCAAATCGGACTCATGCAAGTACAAAGTCTTCGTGGGAGTCAGAGTCACCGAGATTCAAGACTTAACCGAAGAGTTAACCGGAGAAACAGAGTGGCGCTACGTTGATACAAAACAGAACCCAGCTGACGTCATCACCCGGGGGATGCCCCTGGATGACCTCACCCGTCACAATGCTTACAGTGACGGCCCCGCATTCCTAGGACTCCCGGAAGGACAGTGGCCCATGCCTATCCCGAGGGAGGCAAGTCCAGAGGAGGTGGAAAATAGGAGGTCTGTGTTCTGTGGATTGAGCACCGTAGCCTCCACCGACCCTAACATAGACGATTGCACGTCCATAGAGAGTGCACAACAAAGAACATTCCTGCGGTACCACCCGGAGTGCAAGTCCCCCGCTGATATGTCAGCAGCTAACTACGAGGAAGCAGAATTGCTTCTACTGCAGCGAGCCCAGAGAGACTCGTTCCTTATGGCCTTCCGTAGATTCACATCACGGAAAGGAAGACCGTCTACCCTATTGTCCGATCATGGGACAAACTTCAAAGGCGGCGAAAGAGAGCTGAGAGAGAGCTTCCAAGCTATGGGCCCAGAACTTAAGACCCACCTCGCTCCAGCACAGGTTGATTTCCAATTCAACCCCCCAAACGCACCCCACTTCGGTGGCACTTGGGAACGAGAAGTGCGCTCCATAAAGACAGCCCTGTACGCAGTACTTGAGGCCCAGACTGTGGCGGAAGAAGTCCTAATGACAGTCCTCACGGAGATTGAGGGAGTACTTAACTCGAAGCCCCTCGGATATGTCTCCAGTGATGTGGCGGATATCGACCCAGTTACCCCCAACACACTCCTGATGGGGCGGCTAGATCCCGCGTTACCCCAGACAATGTACCGGCCTGAAGAAGCGAACGGCCGACGAATGTGGAGGTACAGCCAAGTATTAGCCGACAAGTTTTGGAGCAGTTTCCTACTGCACTACCTACCGTCTCTACAGACCCGCCAGAAGTGGGTAAAGGAGAGAGACAATTTGACAGAAGGAACAGTCGTCATGATTATTGATCAATCACTGCCCAGAGCTATGTGGCCGGCCGGCCGCGTAAGCAAAGTGATCACCGGTGCCGACGGCAAGGTCCGAGCAGCTGAAGTGCTTGTCCAGGGTCGCACTTACACCCGTCCCGTGGCGAGGCTCATAGAACTGCCCCGACTCCCAGACACAATCGATGATGACCATGACCCTATAACCCTATGACTTTGTGAAGTTGACTGACCCCTACAGCAAACCCTTATGTGTAAATAGACAACGCGATTAATCTGTCTCTGCTTAACTGATTAGGTCTGGGACCAATCAGGGGGTGGCTGTTGTGAAGGGCCAGATTAAACCGAATATATATATTTATTTATATATATATATTTAATTGTATTTGTATATTCTCTAATATTCCCTGATATCCCTTGTATATTCCTTGTACAATATGCATTGAATATCCATTCTAGCCTACTGAACATCCCATAATAGTCTCCATTCTACTATTGGTCGAGACCTTGGTGCCAGGCTGCCATACCCCCCAGACCCAGTTCAAACGTACCGCTCAACATGTACGAACAAGTCCTAGTTCCGCGTAGGAATCTGGCTACCGCACCACTAATGGGACTATTTGTTCATGGTGCGTATATATACTGCGCTACTAAAGTAGGACTTCCTTTTCAGTCCAGTTTCTTACCCTCCAATAGAGTCACAGACGTAAAGCCTCCCCGCGACGCCACGTGTGGGAGTAAGGCCAAGTTCGGTCTACCATCGGTATTGAGACATCGTGTATATTAATATTTGAATAGTCATATTTGGCACTATATCGTCGAGTTGGACGTAGTCTATTAAGCTAATAATAGTCTGTTAATATATAGTGCTTCGTACGGTGAGAATACTACCGTAGTCAGCACCCCATCGTTTCGGGCAGAAAACTGGCTGCTTATCCAGGATGATCGACCCCATGTGAGATTGCACCCGAAGAGCCCCAGAGCCGACGAGCGAGTGGACCTGTATACCGGATTATTCTACCGACGACAGCCCGCCTTCCCAGGCACGGATTATGCTTTGTATACGTTGATTATTCCATGGATAAAGACCCCCGACACAGCCGTGTGTTGGGAACCCCCCCCCCCCCCCTGGAGAGGACGCAAGGTGAGGAGGCGCTCTGCAAGACGAGGCCGCTTCACGTCTCTCCTCCGTGGACCGGAGGACGCCGGCCCACAAAGAGTCCATCTGCTTTCATCTGCGGTCCAAGGATCGCCGGCGCATTGAACGGCACTACAGTGGGTTCACCTGGGATACCCTTGGCCGGATGAGGCAGCCGGACTCTACCCCCCCCCCCTTCCTACTCCTGTCGGCTTACAAGCGACCGGATTAACCCCCCCCTAGTGTATCCAGTCTATAATCATTAAAGTATCATTGCTGTTATTCCTTAACTATTCCAGGTCGTATATGTACCACCTGCGCCTTCAGAGATTGGACATTCTCTATTGATATACCGACGAATACTCTTGCCATAAAAGTGCATACTAATTCCCATTCATAAATGTGATTGATTTGATTAAGTGCTTGCTCTACACACCATCGCTGTGTAGAAATAAAGACCTATTTCTAATTCGTACATTTGTGTTGGATCCGTTTCATCTACGTGACAGTGTTCATCATAATATATTTATGCCGAGTACTGGGTGGCCGAATATTAAGTACAAAGGTAGTGGTAGTAAGTATCATATCTAGTAATACAGTCAGGGAATTGTACCCCTCAGTTACACTAACCCTAACCCTAACCTTAACCTTAACCCTAACCCTAACCCTAACCCTAACTCTACGCATAACCCACTTCGAAAGAGGGCCAAAGCATAACCACTTTGAAGCAGAGAATATATATGTACAAGGCGGAAGAGACCCTTCGGCGCTAAACCAATCAGAGAGGGTCTTCGCTGTACGCGGCTAGCCAATCAGAGAGCGTCTTCGCACACATAGGCTACGTTTAAAAACCTCACGTGTTAGAGGGTAGGAAACCCGGCGAGGGTGGGTCCTGGTCATTGTAAACAGCGACTCCTACAGTTTGGTCGGGGCGCCTGCACAGCAAGGGGAGGATCTAAGAGAGGTAGTGTGTGACCTTCCACATGTTACACTCTCCCAGTGAGAATCCGCGCTGCCAGGTGAAATGAAGCGGTGGGCTGGGTACACATGTGTCGGAGGAAGCATGTGATAGTCTCCGCCCTCCCGGACCGACGGTAGCGGGTAGAGTGCACAACGACCAGGAAGGGGATTGGGATTTGGCATAACGACTAACATTGGAATGGGAGAAAAACGGAAAAAAAGGAGGAAAAAGATTATAAAAAAATAATAATAATAATAATAATAATTGTCTCTTGAATCGTCCACAATGGAGGGGTTGTGTGTTTGTTTTCATTGGTAATGTTGTTTTGTTGTTGTGTTGTTATTGCTGTTGTTGTTGTTGTTGTTGTTGTTGTAAAAAGTGTCACCGTTTAAATACAATACTATGTTGATTGTTGACTGATCAGGCCCTATGTGATTATTTGGATCTGAGAAGTGTATAGATTCTGATGCTATATTTTCCTATATTCACTGTTAATGCAACAACAATGGTATTACACTAATAAGGATTGTGTAATCTGCCCAATCCATGCTGCTTGGTGGTTTATCAAAGGAGTGAGGATTTGATCTGCTTGGAGGAAATCACCCATTAACTACTGTATGGCCCCTGGTCCTGTGGGCTGGCAGGCTGTGACCTACATCTGTTATGTCTTTATTTTATCAGCTCAAGAGGCGCTTTGTAATCATTCATCATCATCATTCTCTGCCCCCACCCCCATCCACTTCACTCACACACACACACACACACACACACACACACACACACACACACACACACACACACACACACACACACACACACACACACACACACACACACACACACACACACACACACACACACACACACACACACACACACACACACACACATTTGTTTATGTGAAATATGTGAGGACATTACATAGACTTACATTACATGCATTCTGTAACTAACCTTAACCCTAACCCTAACCTTAGCTCTAACCCAAAACTTAACATAACCATAACCTTAACCATCACACTACAATAGCTAATAATGTCAAACAAAATGAGGATTTTCAGGAACAATTGATTGATTGTACTGCATGGAGTCTTGAAATTGTCCCGATTTTTCACATAAACAAGGTACGCACAAAAAAAGAAGGTACACACACACACACACACATACACTCACACACACACACACACACACACACACACACACACACACACACACACACACACATAAACGCTATTTTATCATCAATGTTGTCACCCAACTGTCAAGTTCAGTAGGAAAAAGTGAGAATGTATGTATGTTGGGCAACTTCTACTGGGCTCTATAGCTGAAAGGGGTCTATCATAGCCAGTTACATTAAGTGGAACAATGTAAACATATTGGCTTCAGCCAAAGAGTTGGGCACCGAGAACAGGTTCTAATAGGAACTGGTTCCTAACTTCCGGTTCTGGACCTGCACCTCAAAGAATCGGAATCGAGAATCGTTTAGAACAGGAATCGAAATGGAGAATCGGAATCGGAACCGGAATCGTTCAAATCCAAACGATGCCCAACCCTAAGCATGAGTAGACCTAATGGACCACATTCACATGGTGGCCATGTTGCTCTTATGTCATGCTCAGGTTGAGTTCCTTTCCACCCTGTCCCCATTGAAGTACCACGTGGGCCTTCATGTTGGGGCCCATTCATTTATTTTTAGCCAAAATCAGGTATCATGGCCATACAAGGGCATTTTATGAGACCAATCATATTAGCCTTAGAATTTCTATGCAGAATTATCATACTTGGCTTATTTGATCCAATACTTGTCTGGTATGACTTTGAGATTAATTGCTGTTTCACATTTCCATACCAAGAAAGAAACAGGCCTACACCTTGCAGTGTCACCCCCACAGGCCTAACGCAATTAACACCAAAATATGGCGCTATCATTTTCAACCAATGGGTGAATATTTGTAACAGGTTGCAGCTGACGTCAGTGACATGGTGGGCGCGCATTTCGGGGACATCGTGCGCGCGCCTTGCTGAGTAGTCTATTTGGATAACAAATGCCTCTGGTGTAACAGCTAACAGGCCAACCATTATGGGGAACTGGGACCCCGCGACGGGATGGACTCTGACTGACCGACCGTCATTGAGAGCTCGTCAAGGCGGTTAATGCGGGCACAAAACATTTGCTGCCTCTTCTTATAAATAAGCGTCGTCAGTCAACTGCAGAGGAGGCGGTGATTGCAGGATTCCGACTCAGAGTGGCGTCTGGTAGGTTAGCTTAGTGGATAAGAGCGAGAGGGCGTCAGGAGACATTTGAAAGACAGGTCAGGTGTACAGTTTGCCGTGATTTTTAGGGAATCGGGTTGGAATTACGAGGAGCCGCATCAATGGATGAAATACCAATGAACAGATATGGGTGGGTTCAGCCGGAATAAATCAGTCGGCTTATCTGTTGGCTTTTCCCTGCCGGGAGGCGATGTCAGCTTTCTGCCTCGACCTGCACACATCGGCCGTGGTTTCAGCACCACTTGAGCTGGACAGCGACTGCATGGAGCACCCGGCGCTGGACCAGGCCAACACAACCGCACAAGAAACGGGATTTCAGGGTCATTCGCTGCTACACAACGGCTCTGGAGGCCTAGGGATGGCGTTAGAAGAGGAATTAGCCATGCTTACTGCAGAGAGGGACGACGAGGAAGAGTTGTCAGACCTGGAAGCACCTGCAATGGGACAAAATACAGACTTGTTATCGCTCTTCCGCCAAAAGGAAAATGACTTGGTTTTAGCTGCTAAACTCGGCAAGGCACTGCTAGAGAGAAACCAAGACCTGACCAAGCAATATGAAAAAATGAACAAAGATCTCAACGAAAAATTAGAGGTAAAAATCCCCAAAGTTAGTTTAAACAAAGTAAAAACTGTTTTGGATAGGCTGCTAGGCCTTCTTTCCGATTTGTCCACAAAATGTATAGGCCTATGTCAGTAATCTGGCATAGCCTTATGTTTGGGCCTCCATAATGTAAACAAATGATGATCATAACACATCCTATAGCTTACACATTACATTCATCTGTTTTCTGTTTCCGCTCATCTGATTTCTTGATCAGACATAATATTTGTTGGGTTATTAGATCGGTTATGTCTATGTAGAGAGACAATAGTAATTAAATGTCGAACTAGTCCTACATTCGTTTTTTCTTCTTCACACATCAGTAGACAAGACAAGTGTAAGAAAGATATAGATTATTCAGTTGTGGGTCTTAGAGGTCTAGAGCTTTAACTGTAGTTAGTAAGTGTTTGCTCTTGTTGCATTTAAACTCCCTACACGCCCAGCACATGGCCTGGGGAGAAACAAAGACTAATCCCCCAGTTGCAATGTCAGGGCCAACACTGTATCTACTGTACATCTGCTCAGCCCATTGATCTCCATCCAGCACCATGCCAGGAAGCAGTATGCTGCCATCTCATCATTAATGCTGTGACTTCCAGTCTTCCCATTCTAACCTGTGCCTAGTATGTTTTGCAGCTTTGTTTTTGCTCTGTTATCCTCCCTTGCTAGATCAGGCCTTTGCAGGGATGAACCAGCAAGCGTCCAAATGTCAGCGTCTTCGGGCCATGGGCTTAGCCATCATAACAACCCCCACCCAAACCCCTGGCAACCTCTGGTGGTGCAGTGCATCGGCCTCTTTATCCCCATCTAGAGACTAGAGAGCAAGATCCTAAGCTCAGCGCTGTCAGTCAGGGAACTGAAGCAAAATGAGGAATAGTTTAATTTCACTATTATTTTATTCACTAGCAGTTAACACAGTGAGAGAATGATTCCAAATCATAGGTTTCACTCTGTCCACTGTTATCTCCTTACCTACAATACAGTTTCGCAATATGAATAAAAATCTTCAGGTGGGGAATCCTTGGAATAAAAATCAAATGGGGTCCATAACCTAATGCATAGGCCATAGGCTATCTATTTGGGGGTCCTTGCTATGAACAGACATAACAATCAGGCCCTGTCTATCCTCATCATAAAAGGGGGGGACCCTGATGTAAACAAGACGAAAGTATTTTTTCTCTGGTCTGCATCCCCTTAACAATTGTTTGTATTGAGCCGTACTGTATTGTACCCATTCTGCAATCTGTTAATAAAGTTTTCAATCAATCAATCAATCAATCAATCACTCCCCCCCCCCCCCCCCCCCCCTCCCCCCCCACACACACACACACACAGCACCTGGAGCAGGAGAAGCACGAGCTGCGGAGGCGTCTGGAGAGCAGGGAGGGGGAGTGGGAGGGCCGCATGGCCGAGCTGGAGACGGACGTCCAGCAGCTGCAGGGGGAGCTGGAGCGCCGCCAGGCCCAGCTGAGAGAGGCCAGCCGGGACAAGACCAAGGCCATCAGCGAGCTCTCTGAGCAGAACCACCGGCTGCTGGAGCAACTCACTAGGGTGAGGAAATGACAAAACTATCATTCCAATGAGGGAACAGTTGATTTGGGGGGTTAGTATTTTTTATATATTTTTTTTATCTAACCCTAACTAACCTTACTGTCATGCACTTGTCCTAATATACTAACCTACACTGTAACACGCAACACTTTGATGAACATTGTTACTCAGCTGATAGAGTTGTGCCCTTCCTGATGACTTGTCATACACAGAACTTGTAAGTCACTTTGGATAAAAACGTCTGCTAAATGACTAAATGTAAATGTAAATGTAGTAGAGGTTAGGATTCAGCTCAAGTTAGGGTTAGGGGCTTAGTAGAGAGTACTTTGAAGTCAATGCAATGTGTCCAATTGACCCTGCCCTCTTTTCTTGACCCTCCAATGGTAACTGTTGCTTCCCTAAAGCAACAGCTGTGATTGGAGGATGAAGAAAAGAGGGCGTGGTTTGATATAGGTCAATTGTGTGTGTGTGTGTCTGTGTGTGTGTGTGTGTGTGTGTGTGTGTGTGTGTGTGTGTGTGTGTGTGTGTGTGTGTGTGTGTGTGTGTGTGTGTGTGTGTGTGTGTGTGTGTGTGTGTGTGCTTGCGTGTGTGTGTGTGTGTGTGTGTGTGTGTGTGTGTGTGTGTGTGTGTGTGTGTGTGTGTGTGTGTGTGTGTGTGTGTGTGTGTGTGTGTGTGTCCTCGGGGGCTACTTAGCTGAAGTCTGCTTGGCTGACGCTACACAAGATGCTCAGTGGAGTGAAGATCCACTCTTCAGCAGAGATCACCTACACATTAACATTAACATTACTGTACATACTGTACTCTGGTCTTTCCATTTCCATCTCCAGCCATATGCTAACTCATCTAAATGAAACAGGTGGAGCTCTCACATCTTATGCTGAATAATTTAGAATGATTGGACTGCACACTTATGCAGTATTTCCTTGCATAATGACAGGTGACAGGTGCAGTGGAATAGGAAAGGGACAGACTTTGAAGTCATTCTTGAGGCTGTGTCCTGATTGAAGTGATATACATGTGTCAGGAGAGACTGTTATTGATTCGACCCCACCGACGGAGGCAATGGAGCTGAGAATGGCAGTGTTTTAGCTATGCTTGAATTAAAGTCCCCTAAGATGCTCCCTCAATGGCACCACAACCCCCGGTCTAATCACTCAGTCTAGAGAAGGACACCTAGTCCAGGCAGCCACCTCCTGGCTTAACTCTCACACCAGACAGATTAATGGAGATCTGGTGACACTCATAAAGAACAATTGATATTGACAGAATATTTCTTGAACTGGCTGAAAGGCAACACACAGTGCTGTCACTTACTACTCTGATGAGGAGGGACATGCGTGCGTTCCTCTAAGCAGCAGCTGTGTTATGCTGCCCTGTATGTCACAGAATGCTGACACCCATAAATGGTAAATGGACTGCATTTATATAGAGCACTGCTTTCATCCAAAGCACATTACACTCATGTTCACCCATTCACACACACACACACACACACACACACACACACACACACACACACACGCACGCACGCACGCACGCACGCACGCACACACGCACGCACGCACGCACGCACGCACGCACGCACACACACACACGCACACACACCGCACAGACGGCAGAGGCAACCATACAAGGTGCAAACCTGCTCATTGGGAGCAGTTAGGGGTTCAGTCTTTTGCTCAACAACACTGCCGGGAGGAGCCAGGATCGAACCGGGACCCTTCAGACGACCGCTCTACCTCCTGAGCCACCGGAGCCACTGCCGCCCATAAGCCTAGATTTGCACCTAAACCTAACAGGAGAGAGGGAGATGTTGTGAGAATAGAAGTCAGGGGGTTGACAGCAGGCCGGAAGGCTGTTAGAGGGGTGCCGCTGAAGGAATCCAGTATGGGGAGATTGGCAGGGAGATGCCCGCTGAGCTGCTGTGGTGATACCAGAGGCCAGTGTTGTAGTCGAGTCACTAAATCTCGAGTCCGAGTTGAGTCTCGAGTCCCCAGTGTTCGAGTCCGAGTCCAAGTCACAAAAGAAGAGCCTGAGTCGAGTCTGAGTCAAGTCCCCATTACTCTAATCTGAGTCAGAGTCCACAACAAATGCACTAGCCATCAATATCTTATGCCAAATGATCATTCATTTATCAATTAACAAGTCTGAGTCCTCATCTGCACCTTCCGAGTCCGAATGCAGTCAATGCTCGAGTCCAAGTCCAAGTCTGAGTCATCAGTGCTCAAGTCCAAGTCGAGTTACGAGTTCTGAAAATCAGTCCAGGACTCGGACTTGAGTCAGAGTCCTGGACCTGAGTACTACAACACTGCCAGAGGCAGCATTGTCAAGGTTGACACTGTGCTGTGGGATGCAGTGAGCAGAGGGCTGTTTTATGAACTTCCCTCTCATCTCCATCTCTGATCAGATGAAGTCAACCGCCTGCCCTGTCCCACCGCCAGCGTCACACTTCCTGTTGTAACCTGGCGTGCTCTGTTGCTATGGAACCTAGCAAAAATAAACAGCCACTTAGAATAATTAAATCACAGCTGATTCAAAAGAAGCCTGAGTAAGAATCGGCGCTGATATTCCCTGCAAAAGGTCTATGGTTTAGGGAGAGCGT
>NC_140165.1:152955024-152967162 GCF_963971535.1 Notolepis coatsorum | reverse complement strand
GGATTAGTCCCATAATCCTTTGTAATAGCCTTGCCACATGCATTAAATCAGGAGCCACAACAACTGCTCTGCTCCACACTGCACTTACTCAATTAATAACTGAATGGGCTAACCCTACTTCATTATTTGGACAAAGAAGATCAAACTATTTAGTCTTACTCCAGTCTGTCACTACTTGTTAGCCTCATGATACCCCCTGTGGTTGTGCCAGGCTTACAACATCTCTTAGACCCCTACCAATGTGCTTACAAAGATGGTAGAGGCACTGATGATACCTCATTTAATGATTGCTTAATATCTGAACAGAAGGATATCTGCTTAGCCTTTAACAAACAGTTAGCTGATGCTGGTCATTTGTTTGCTAATAATTATACAAGGCAATAATTTATCATGTGCGCATTGTGAGGTATGCCTTTCAGTTCTCCTTGCTGCCTTTTTCTACTAGTGTTGTTTTTGGAGCATTGCAATCCATTGATACCAGGAAATCAACTGGTGAGGATAAATTAGATCCTTTTTTTCCTCATGCTAGCTGCTCCATTAATTACAGAGCAAATAACACATATACTGTATTTAATCTATTTTTGTCAAGAGGCATAGTTCCGAGTACCTGGAAACGGCTCATGTACCTCCATTACATAAAGGTGGAGATAGGAGTGACCTAAATAATTATCGACCAAACTATCCTGTTGCATTTCTCTGAAATTACTCTGTATTAAGCCCACATCAATCTGGTTTTAGAGCAAAACATAGCACCATCTCAGCCCTTATTTTAGTTGTGAATGATATAGTATCCACCCTATACAAAAGAAAACATTGTGCTGCCCTATTTATAGATCGGTAAAAAGCATTTGATACAGTTGATCAGTTTAAATAGATTACACATTGTCTTTTTTATGCAAATGCTTGTAGTTGGTTTCAGAGCTATTTGTCTGAGACTCCAATGTGTGAAAACCGGGAATGCCCAGTCAGAGTTCTGGGTAAATAAGACAATCCTGTGTCCTGTCTTCATGTCAAGTTCATCTTTATGCAGATGACACTATTGTCTATTGTTAAAAAAAAATTATAAACGAACTAAACCCTAACTATCCTCACTGCCATGCACTTGTCCTAATATACTAACATACACTGTAGCACTCAACACTTTGATGAACATTTTTACCCAGCTGATAGAGTTGTACCCTTCCTGCTGTCTTGTTGTACAAAACTTTTAAGTCACTTTGGATAAAAGCGTCAGCTAAATGTAAAATGTAAATGTAAATGTATTGTATTGCTGACTTGGCACAACTAGCCATTGAGAAGCTGCGACTATCATGTACAGTAATGCTCTGCAAGATGCAAGATGCGCTTGCATTTAATGCAAATTAAACAAAACTCATGATGTTCTCTAGGGCTAGAGATATTGTTTACAATATATTGCATATATCGACTGTGAATGGGTCTGACATCGAGAGAGTTACAGAATACAAATATCTTGGCATCTGGCTTGATGAGAAATTTACTATTTACAGTAGATACCATAGACATCTTGCCAGTAAACTGTGGCAGAAAATTGGCTTCTTATACAGGAACAGAACCAGCTTCTCGATGATTAGCAGAAAGAGGGTTGTTTAAGCAGTTTTTCTATCTGTCTTGGATTGTGGAGATGTGATTTATAGACATGCTACTGCTTCTGCTTGCCCTTGGATTCTGTATATCACTCAGCCCTCAGGATTTATCACCGGTGATAGATCCATTGTATCCTGTACAATAAGGTTGGGTGGTCCTCTCTGGCAGAAAGACATGATTTGCACTGGTATATTTCTATATAAAGCCATTTTCTAACCCCTTATATCACTTCATTGTTGGACTGGACCTCTGGACCTTATCATCCTGGTTCTAATGATTGACTTACACTTTTACACTGAACTTTGGAAATCTGCTTTTAGCTTCTGTGCCCTTGACATGTGGAATGTCTTGCTATGTAGCCTATACGCACTTTGGTCATAGACTGATTAATCAGGCCGATATTTGACATTTTGAGATAATCAGCATCAGCTGATGCCTGAGCTCACAAACAAGATAAACAAAAAATAGAAGGTTTTCCATTCTAAGACGTAAGGTCAGGTCAAGGTAAGGTCAATATATTTAATTGGCCACTTAATTGACCACGATTAACATATACAATGTTTACTGTCTGTATAATTAGATTCCGGTCTTTTAGTGAGAAAATACAAATAACGTTAGCTGGGAATTGTAATGGTAGCAAGCCTTCAACAAGCTACAAACCTGTTAGCTTACAGGGTTCGTGTGTGTGTGTGTGTGTGTGTGTGTGTGTGTGTGTGTGTGTGTGTGTGTGTGTGTGTGTGTGTGTGTGTGTGTGTGTGTGTGTGTGTGTGTGTGTGTGTGTGTGTGTGTGTGTGTGTGTGTGTGTGTGTGTGTGTGTGTGTGTGTGTGTGTGTGTGTGTGTGTGTGTGTGTGTGTGTGTGTGTGTGTGTGTGTGTGTGTGTGTGTGTGTGTGTGTGTGTGTGTGTGTGTGTGTGTGTGTGTGTGTGTGTGTGTGTGTGTGTGTGTGTGTGTGTGTGTGTGTGTGTGTGTGTGTGTGTGTGTGTGTGTGTGTGCCACTGGTCTGGTGTTGGAGCTGGGGTGTGAGAATAGACAATCTCCTGAGGTCTAATCTGATAAAGGTGAGCTAGCAGGGAAGGAACATGTCTCTAATTACATTACTGCACATGATGCTCAGAGACGAGCTGCACTGACTCCAGCGCAAATGTCTGCATGCTTTATGACCACGATTAAATGAAAACCTGATGTTTCTAGCAGCATTTAGCTGCTCACACGTCCATAGCAGCTTATCAAAGGCGTTTGTTGAGGCGGTTCCCAAGAGATTATTTGATGCCGTGTGAAGTGTCATCTACCACCGTTAACAACACAGATCTAACGTCTGTATTGTGTGGCAACACCGGTATGTCCACACACAACAAGGAAGCGGAAACCTAGGAACCTATTCTGTACCTTACGTCTTTCATATACAGTAGCAGTCGTTTGTTCTGCTCACGATTGCATCAAACACCTACTGTAATTACAGCCTCCGGTCAGTGATGAACACACACCCTGGGTGTCTCTCCAGCATCGTTGTGGTTTAATACAGTGGAGCAACATAACAGGCAGGGTAGAAGAACACCTGCTGCTGCTTCAGACCCTGCCGGTTGAGGGAAGCGACAGCTGTGATTGAATGATAAAGAGGAGAGGCTGGGGCTTGAGATATGTCAATTGTCGGATCGGAAGGGTCGTGATGCGTTCTTTCTTTTTTTTTTGATCCACTTTTTCTCCCATTTTTCTATATTTTTCTCCCATCCCAATTTCGTATCATCCAATTCAACCCTCTCCTGTCACGAACGCTGTTTCTTGCCTCCCACAAGCCGGCTGCAATGTGGACTAAGTCATACATAGCACAAGTCCCCTCCGGTACTCGAGGTAACAGCAGTCGCATCTTTTCACCTGCGCAGCTCGATCTCTCAGTGGCGAGGAGTAACGCGTGGGAGGCTCACGCTGCCCCCGACACTTCCTGATTCTACTGCGCAGGCGCACCAACCGACCTGTAGGAGTCGCTTGTTCACAACGTTCGATCCCCACCCTTCAGTTTTCCCTCCCCGTAATACGGCCAATGTGTATTACTGCGGACGACCAGCTAAACTGAAAACAATGTGGAGAGCTGGATTCGAACACGCGAATCCTAGCGTCTCCACACTGGTGGCGAGTGCCTTGCCCACTACACCACCTAGCCGCCCCATGATGATGCGTTCTTTCTAAGGTGGGGTTCGGGGCATGACGCAACATCCTTCCTCAGTTATATGGAAATGACGAGGAAAATACTAGAGGCTTGGAGAGACCACAAGTCACAGCGCCACCAATCCCGCCTTTCCCTGGTTGCTATGACTACCAGAGTGACATGCAAACTGAAATACCATGCGTTGTTACCATGGGAATGCGTTCTGTGTGGAACTGTGTGGTGCTACGGCCAACATGATGGCAGGTTGCGACACAGAGCCCCCCCCCCCCCCCCCATAAGAACAAACATGAACCTGTGATGTACCTACTGTCCATCGTGTCTGGTACAACAGGTTCTTCAGCTATAGAGAGGTGAATCATAACCTACTGCAATCAACATGACGCTTGTCTGCCTTTCAAAGTATTGGTAGACGACCAGTGTGGGGTTCTTTCTTTACAGGTCTCACAAGTGTTTGTTATCCTGTTGAGAGGTGAATAGACTGGGGAAGATGGATCTTGCCACAGCGGCCCTCCGCGCACACTGTTGCTTGCAATAATGCTTGATCTGGGATCTGAAGACTTTATGCTCAGATTAAGAGGGAAAATCAACAGATCTCACAGTCAGCTCTCCTGTTTTCGCCCATGATCTCAATCTGTGAGCAGTGTGCCACTGTGACCTGGCTCTGCCATGACCCCCACTGATCGCACACACACACACACACACACACACACACACACACACACACACACACACACACACACACACACACACACACACACACACACACACACACACACACACACACACACACACACACACACATAAACACACACACACACACACACACACACACACACACACACACATAAACACACACACATAAACACACACACACACACACACACATAAACACACACACACATGCACACACACACACACATACACACACACACACACGAAGCAGACAGCATAAGCCGTGTTGTGATGTGTCATCACCAATACGGAAGCACATGTGTGTGTGTGTGTGTGTGCCTCAACACACACTCCACACAGGGCATGATCTTTCTCCCATGTGGAGAGGGAGGGCTGGGAGTCCCCAATGTCGAGTGGACCTACATAGCCACCAGGCTAGCCCATCTGCTCCACATGCTTAACAATGATGATGTCACCGTCAGAGAAATGGCCAGGGCCTCTCTCCTGCTCGATCTACGCAGAAGGAAGATCCCCCTGGCCACCGCAGACCAGAATAACTTCCTCGGCTTCAGGAAGAAAGACTCTGGGAAACTGGACTCTTGGGCCAAGGGCTTCGGGGTCTGGTCTGACTGGCCAGATCTCAATGACCTCTGCAACCAGACTGGAGTTCAGCTGAAATGGACAAGACCCACCAACACACAGACTGAAGTCCCTGTCTCTGATGAACTTATCACAGACCCCTGTGTGGTTGTGAAGGCCAACATCACAACACCGCAGGAAGAGACTGTCGAACTGCACAGAGACTCTGCAAGGAGGGTTCTGCTTAGCATGAAGCAGTCTGAGATCAGGCAGCACTGGTGTGGACTCAGACTACAGGGAAAGCTAGCTTGTTTGGAGTTTGCTGACCACTCAGTCTCACACTCAGTGTATAAGAACGCCGCTGTTGGTGAGGATGTTTTAAAATTTACCATCAAAGCAAGACTGCAGGTATTACCCACTCAATACAATCTGTCCACTTGGTATCCTCAAACTCACAGTCCATTCTGTTTAAACCATCAGGATCCACAACACCTAGAATCCATTGCACACATAACAAACGGATGTAATGCATACAAACACCTGTACATCGCTCATCATGACCGTATTGTGGACATTGTGTCTGATGTGGTACGGAACATATCACCATCTAGTGCAGCAATGTACAAACATGCCAGAGTGAAACCAGAGTGGTTTGGCCTTACCAACGATGTTTTTGCTAACATACCAAATACACCGGACGTTGTTTTTGTTGACACCAGCCACAGAGAGGTGCTGGTCATAGAAGTAGGCTGTACCTTTGATTTGTACATGGACCAGGCCTTCCGGGACAAGTATATCAAATACCAACCACTGCTCAGTGTGATGGCTGACCTTGGGTATAGGTGTAGATATAGTGTACTTGTGTTCGGAAGTCTTGGCCATGTACACAAATGCACCATGACCGGTCTGAGAATTGCTGCAATGTCTAAAAGAAAAGCCAAACAAATTGCCAAATATTGCTCTGTCTCAGCTATTATTGGCAGCTTAGCCACGTGGAGAAGGAGGTGCTATGTGTACCCTTAAGTGTTCAGTGCTGCTTGGCCCAGATACATTTGATTCCCTGTTTATGTAATATAATTTGTGGAACCAAATAAAGTATTAAAATGTGTGTGTGTGTGTGTGTGTGTGTGTGTGTGTGTGTGTGTGTGTGTGTGTGTGTGTGTGTGTGTGTGTGTGTGTGTGTGTGTGTGTGTGTGTGTGTGTGTGTGTGTGTGTGTGTGTGTGTGTGTGTGTGTGTGTGTGTGTGTGTGTGTGTGCGTGCGTGCGTGCGTGCGTGCGTGCGTGCGTGCGTGTGTGTGTGTGTGCGTGTGTGTGTGAGAAGACTAGAGAGAGTCTCGAGTCTGAGCACATCATCTTATAAACATCACATTGCCACCTAGAGGCATGTCTGGGTACTTGTACTGCAGGATAATACACATTCCTGCTACGGTCATTGAGATTTAGTAAAATGGTAATTGGACTGCATTTATACAACGCGTTTATGGTGCATGTTCAGATTGCGCTGGTGGAGTATTGGGGTACAAGATTGATGGCGATGCAGCCAAATTGTAATTGCACATGTGTCACACCCCAATTCAGATTCTGATTCAGATTCCTTTATTTAGCCATTTGTGTAAACACATAGGTAATTGTTGCGGCATTACAGTGTATGCATTTTTCATACACAATAACAACAACAGCAATAACAACAGACACAGAACAAAAACAGTGCAGTGGAGGATTAATAATTTAAATAAATAAATAAATATATATAAATAAATATATATATATATATAAAGTGTAATGTGTAAAGCGCAGAGTTCCAGTTAGACCAGTGCAGCATATTGCCAGTGTCATTGCGCCAGTGTCACTTGAGGAGGGGGTGGCTGATCTGCCTGGCGGCTGAGGGGAAAAAGCTCAGTATGTATCGGGCTTTCACAGCCTTTGGTATCCGCAACCTTCTCCCAGAGGGGAGCAGGGTGAAGAGGCCATGGCCGGGGTGGGAGGGGTCAGACATGATCTTCCTTGCTCTCTTCAGCGCCCTGGAGTCGTGCAGGGACCTGAGGGAGGGCAGGGGACAGCCGATCACCCTCTCTGCAGCAAATCACCCGATGCAGCTTGGCAAGATCCTTTGCCGCTGTGGCGGGGAACCAGGAGATGATGGAGTGGGTGAGGATGGATTCAATGATGGCCATGTAGAATTGGGCTATCATGGTCCTCGGCAGTTTGAACTTCTTCAGCTGCCGGAGGAAGAACATTTTTCAGCAGGGCCATGCTGTTAAGCTCCCACTTTAGATCCCGGGAGATGGTCATGCCCAGAAAGCGGCATGACTCCACGGAGGCCACCTGGGTGCCTCCCAGCATGATGGGTGGGGGCGGGGCTGCTTTTCTCCGGAAATCCACCACTATCCCCACTGTTTTTAGAGCATTGAGCTCCAGGTTGTTGCAGCTGCACCAGCTCTGCAGCCTCTCGATCTCCCTCCTGTAGGACGACTCGTCCCCCCTGGAGATGAGGCCCACCAGGGTGGTGTCGTCTGCAAATTTTAGGAGCTTGACCGAGGGGTGGAGAGAAACGCAGCTGTTGGTGTAAAGGGAGAACAGTAGTGGGGACAGGACGCAGCCCTGCGGGGAACCGGTGCTGGTGGACCTGGAGCTGGAAATGCTCTTCCCCAGCTTCACCCGCTGAGACCTGTTGGACAGGAAGTCGGTAATCCACCTGCGAGTGGAGGCCGGCACCTGCAGCAGGGATAGCTGGTGCTCCAGGATGGGTGGAAGGATGGTGTTGAAGGCCGAGCTGAAGTCCACATACAGGATCCTGACGTAGTTGCCTGCATAGTCCAGATGTTCCAGCGTATAGTGCAGAGCCATGTTCACAGCGTCCTCCGTGGATCTGTTGGCTCTGTACGCGTCGCGAACTGCAGCGGGTCCAGAAAAGGATCTCTAATGGGCTTCAGGTGGGCCAGGACAAGGCACTCCAGGACCTTCATGACCACAGAGGTCAGGGCGACGGGTCTGTAGTCATTAAGGCCTGTGACCTTGGCTTCTTGGGGACGGGGATGATGGTTGAGACCTTGAAGCATGCTGGGACGTGACACATACCCAGCGAGGCATTGAAAATGGTGGTAAACACCGGGGCGGGCTGGTCAGTGCAGTGCTTCAGGACAGAGGGAGAGACAGAGTTTTTGATTGATTGATTGAACATTTTATTAACAGATTGCAGAATGGGTACAATACAGTACAGCTCAATATACACAATTGTTAAGGGGATGCAGACCAGAGAAAGACTTTCGTCTTGTTTACATCAGGGTCCCCCATTTTCAATTCATCATAACATATACATATACAGAGTTAGGGAGGGGTCAGTGATGGTCAGTGATGGTAGAGGTTACTGTGAGTTGGGGAGGGGTCAGTGATGATAGGGGGTACAGTGAGCTGGGGAGGGGTCAGTGATGATGATCAACAGGACAGCTACTGTTGGATATTGGCTACTTCTGAACGCCTTTTCCAAAGTGATGTAGTCCTGTTGTACCACTTTAGCACTAAACTGTACTTTGGAGGGGGTTGGGTTTGGACATTTACAGGGGCCAGTTTCGAATTGCAGTCTCCCATAGGTGCTCTTTTAGAGAGGTTTTGAAGGTGGGTAGTGATTCACATTCCTTTACAGCTGTGGGTAGGGCGTTCCACATTGTTGTGGCATAATTGCGAAACGTGTTTAGTCCCTTGTTTGAGCCGAATCTGGGTTTAACATGATTTGTGGAGCTCCCTCTGGTGTTGTGGTTGTGGAATTCACTGACCTTTTGGAAGTATTTTTACATGTACATGGGTACCTTAGTGGTGTAGTGTATCTTGTAGACCAGGCCCACTGCAAGTTGCTGTACTCTGTCGTCTACTCTAAGCCATCCTAGGTTGGCAAAGTGGGCAGGGGTGAGGTGGGTTCTAGTAGTAAGGTCAAGCAGTAGTCTGACCAGTTTGTTTTGTGATGTTTGTAAGTGAGTCCGGTCCGGGCCAATATCTGACTTGATATCTGAGTGATCTTTGGTGACATCTACTTGATTCTGTAAATGTTCTTATGAAAACGGCATTTTCTAAAATAATTCTCCACAATAGACTGTGATAGCTCCATGCTTTTTATGATTCTACCGTTGCCATAGCAGTGATGACCATAGATATATATAGAACACTAGATAGCTTGCCCGCGCTGCCGGCCAATGGAGAGCGACGTCACTGAACCGCCGCCATCTTGCTCCAGTTAGCCTTGAGTGAGAGTGAGTGAGCTGCACAGACAAAAATACTCATAACTCGCTGAAATATTGACGGATTTACAAACGGTTTGGTTTATTACAAGCATTATTAACGTGGCTATGATTCAAGCGGTTTGTAAAAAAAAAAATCTTTACAATTTTTTTTTATAAGTATGTAGTATCATAACTACATCTTTGATGTTTATAGCAAACCAACCCGTTTGTAAATCCGTCAATATTTCAGCGAGTTATGAGTATTTTTGTCTGTGCAGCTCACTCACTCTCACTCAAGGCTAACTGGAGCAAGATGGCGGCGGTTCAGTGATGCTGGTGACTCCGCCTTAAGCTATCTAGTGTTCTATAGATATCTATGGTGATGACAGCCTGAACGGGAGCTTCCTTGGTGCAGCTGTATGCTAATGAGGTTCTGTCTGGGCTCTCTGATCTGCACACGGCCGTCACACAGTGGCCTGATCGCATCCCTCCAGTAAGCTCAGCCGGGCCAGAGTTTGCTGCATTGGATTGCACAAAGACTGAGGAATGGACCGTTGCAGATATAAAAAGGCTGTGAGTCAACTTGACAAAATCTGGGCTTTCACAGGAACAAATACCCCATTTACAGGAACAGAACGGTGGTGCCGTAATGACTCATTCACAATTAATTAACACTGTATCACATCTCACTCAGGCATGCCGAGGACTCACGGAGTTATGTTTATGTGTGTGTGTGTGTGTGTGTGTGTGTGTGTGTGTGTGTGTGTGTGTGTGTGTGTGTGTGTGTGTGTGTGTGTGTGTGTGTGTGTGTGTGTGTGTGTGTGTGTGTGTGTGTGTGTGTGTGTGTGTGTGTGTGTGTGTGTGTGTGTGTGTGTGTGTGCGTGCGTGCGTGTGTGCGTGCGTGCGTGTGTGCGTGTATGTGCTTATATATAAGGAGCAGTATGTTGCTTATTTACATCAAAATCGAATGAGTCACTTCAATATCAAAGCACCTAGAGTTTGTACTGAACTTGGGAAATCTGCTTTTAGCTGCTGTGCTCCTGACACGTGGAACATCATACAACAAACTCGCTTTCACATATAGTTTTGGTGGACTCGGTGCGGTTCTGGGGGTGAAGTTGCAACATTGTTGCATTCTTCATTTGGTTCGCCTGCGTTCACACAGAAATCTGTCATAGCGCACCGAACCTTCTGAACAATGTCACGCGGTCGAAAAGGGCGCTTGTCTATTGGACAGTGGAAATGTGTGTGTGGCTGCGAGCCTGCGCGTGCGCGTGTGTGTGTGTGTCTGTGTGTGGACTGCGGAGCCCTCCAGATCAGCGGAGCCGAGTTTTGACATGGCATTGATCCATTGTTCTATTGAAGCACATTACCACCATCCTCTCGCTAAACAACTTGTAGACCACGTTGTTTTTATGAGTGCCCACACGTAGCTGTTTTATTAATAATATAATAAGCCGCGTTTTTTCTTCCTTCTTCCCAAGATGCACAGATATATAGATAGATAGATAGATAGATAGATAGATAGATAGATAGATAGATAGATAGATAGATAGATAGATAGATAGATAGATAGATAGATA
Organism: Notolepis coatsorum; assembly: GCF_963971535.1. Classification (NCBI taxonomy): domain Eukaryota; kingdom Metazoa; phylum Chordata; class Actinopteri; order Aulopiformes; family Paralepididae; genus Notolepis; species Notolepis coatsorum. The sequence goes on along the minus strand of NC_140165.1, from coordinate 152,956,345 downwards.
GATAGATAGATAGATAGATAGATAGATAGATAGATAGATAGATAGATAGAGAGAGAGATAGAGAGATAGAGAGATAGATAGAGAGATAGATAGAGAGATAGAGAGATAGAGAGATAGATAGAGAGATAGATGCAGTGTGGTTGTTTTGCAGTGAATGAATGCTGCGAGCAGTGGTAAGGTAATAATAGTATTGACGTGGCATTGATCCATTGATCCAATGCCGTGCGCCTCGGTAATAATAATAAGCCGTGTTTTTTCTTCCTTCTTCCCAAGATGCACAGTTAGATATATAGATAGATAGATAGATAGATAGATAGATAGATAGATAGATAGATAGATAGATAGATAGATAGATAGATAGATAGATAGATAGATAGATAGATAGATAGATAGATAGATAGATAGATAGATAGATAGATAGATAGATAGATAGATAGATAGATAGATAGATAGATAGATAGATAGATAGATAGATAGATAGATAGATAGATAGATAGATAGATAGATAGATAGATAGATAGATAGATAGATAGATAGATAGATAGATAGATAGATAGATAGATAGATAGATAGATAGATAGATAGATAGATAGATAGATAGATAGATAGATAGATAGATAGATAGATAGATAGATAGATAGATAGATAGATAGATAGATAGATAGATAGATAGATAGATAGATAGATAGATAGATAGATAGATAGATAGATAGATAGATAGATAGATAGATAGATAGATAGATAGATAGATAGAGAGATTAGATGCAGTGTGCTTGTTTTGCAGTGAGTGCTGCGAGCAGTGGTAATAATAATCACTTCCTATATTTGGTTCGCGTTTGGTTCGATGAAGCCGAACCGAGACCTACGTTTTCAGGCGGACCAGAGTTCATATCAGATTTGCAAATACAGTACTGTTTGTGATACAAAAGTGTCCAGAAAAGGAGTGTATATACATTTGGCGTAGAAACTGTACATTGGAGGAGGTTGGTTGGGTGGGGTGGGGTTGGGTGGGTTGGGTGAGGGCTGTACATTGGAGGTGGGGGGGGGGGGTTGGGTAGGGGACACACACACATTTTACACTGTGCATTGGAATATTGACAAAGCCTTACTTGGTCATTTACTGTACAACTAGGTTAGGACATTTGTAGGGGCCAGTTTCGATTTGATTGTATATGTTGTGTTGCATTTCTTTTGGTATATTTCTTGTATGTCTTTATGTATTTATTATGTATGTATGCTTGATGTCATTGAAAATAGGGGCTTTCCCTCAATGAATTCTCACGTTGAAATAAATATTGAATGAATTAATATATTAGGCAAA
>NC_140165.1:152705024-152950024 GCF_963971535.1 Notolepis coatsorum | reverse complement strand
AGCAGCAAGGGCTAGAAGTGAGTGCTTACTGAAACGGATGTGTTGGTGGGACTGCATGCTGCATGTGTCTTTATTGTAAAGGATAGAAAAAAGGCACGACTGTACGCAATCTTCACTGAAATGTTGAGTCGTTGTAACAACTCCCCTGCCCCACTACATAATATTCAGATGGCGGCCAGGGAACAGGGTGGAAAGGAACCCAACCTGAGCATGGCACAAGAGCAATATGATTGGCCGCCGTGTGATTATGTGTAATGGCTGTTGGAATGTAAGGTTATTGTGGCTATTTCCAGGTGTGTTACCTATATATGTACTTGTTTATATATATGTGTAACGGATGGTACCGTGAAGCGCAGTCACGATGGACTTCAGATGTTGTGAAGTGACTGGGGCGAGTAGCGGTGCTACTATATGGGTTAAACTCACTCTCACCCTTAACTCATTCTGCGCCATCGCTTAATGCGCCAGAGAGCGCTAGTACGCCATCGCTTTAATCAATGGGGGGACTGCGAGATTTGCGAGTGCTTAAAATATATCTTATATTATAGCTATGGGTCTAATACACCCATGTACAAAACAGATTGTTTTTTCATCCGTACATTTCCGTTTTATACCGTTTTGAATATGAGTATAGTTTTGGTGATTCTTAGTAATCCCAGGAAAAGACGCGATAATGGCCCTTTAGTGGAATACACTAAACACGTTGTAATTTTTCGCCTGATTATCAAATCTTCCTGAAATCAACGCTAGATTATCATTATTATCCTTCCTCATGCATACATGAAATGGCCCTCGTAGTGGGGCGCTCCCCCCGCCACCTTCTGCACGCAACGGTAAACAGCCACACACACACACAGACAGCGTCGATCGCGGTAGAAAGAAATATCAGATCAACGCAAGATTTTATATATAGAGTCCTTACCTGGTCTCTGATGTAATGCAAAAGAAATAATCCAATTATCTGATCGCTATTCCAAATACTGCTCGTGGAGGTCCGTCCCACATTACCGAGCGTTACACATGAACGGGAGGTCGGGGGTTAGTGTACCATGCCATCGTTGTAAAGGCCTGCCTCGTCTGAGTATTTAAACCCCGCACGGCTCAGATCGGCCCTGAAAAGAAACTACACCATTTATAATAGAGTGCAATACCGGCTGGAAGGCGTAGGCGGCGGTATTTGTCCTTTTGCGAGCTCAGACCCATTCCCAATGATAACATCAGGCTGGATGGATGAAAATGAATGGATATAGCTAATAAAAGAAATAACGATTAAAACCCGACTTTACTCGTGATTGGCGCTGAACGGTTGGCGAGTTAACCCGACTTTACTCGTGACTGGCGTTGAATGAGTTAAAAGACACATAGGCACGTTGCAAAGCAGTGAATTCACCTCTTGGTATAGTGGTCTGTGTTGTTGCCCGCGGCGTGGGAGACCCGGGTTCGAAGTTTAAGGTTTATGTGACAACCGTTACATATATATAGAAACAATGACGAACAAAAAACACTTACCCTTATTTGCCAGACGTGTACCCCTCCTGCTGACTTGTTGTACAGTTTGTATTGCTTTGGATAAAGGTGTCAGCTAAAGGACTAAATGTAAATGTATATATATATCATATTTAAAAAGTATATATTTATATAGTTCTCTTTATATAGTTATAAAATAGGCATGTTATTATATTGTTTAGCATGGGGACAGTTTCCCTTTTAAAGGGGAACTATCTTACTATTTCTTTCACTATTTGGGCAATTTTACACAATTCCTGTGAGTCTATGGAACACATCTGTAAGTTTTTTTTCAAAAGAATTCATTGTTTTGTATTTCTAATCAAGTACTGTAGAGCAGCAGTTCTGCCCTTCAAGATTTCAAGCTGTTTTTGGCTGGGCTCCACCCATACTCCCAATGCACTTTGAGTGACAGCTCCGCCCATACTCCCACTGCACTGCACTGCGTACTGGCAGATACCTTTTGGGGGAGAGAGAGAGATAGAGAGATAGAGAGATAGAGAGGACTAATTAATTTCGCCGCGGGGGGGGGGGCATAATCCCACAGGACAATGCATTGGTAACTTGTTTCAAATGACAATATATACCCCGTGAATATTATTGCACGGATCGGAATACGCGTGGGAGCGTGCGCTATGATATTTTGCAACAAGTTGACATGAGTGCTGATACGAGAGAGAGCGAGACAGAGAACGAGCGAGAGAGAGAGAGAGAGAGAGAGAGAGAGAGAGAGAGAGAGAGAGGGAGAGAGAGATAGAGAGGGAGAGAGAGAAAGTACGCATATCATTATGCAAATAATTCTGCTTCCGTCACAGGGGACCAAAGTTCAGAATGGCTTGGTTCAGTGGCGGAGGATATTGTCTCATCTGAACTGGAAGAATGCGCCAGAATGAGAATTTGAGACATAGACAGAAAACAATGCTAAACACTGGAAAAGGCCATGTATAAGATAGTTCCCCTTTAACTAAATGTCAACCCTTGTTTCCTGAGGTGGAGCATGAATGCCGTAGCTTGGTTGATGAGACGTGTGAGACGTGTTGCCATGTTAGTGATCCAGTGATCCACGTATGATATCATTCTGACGACTGGGGTACTCAAGGTGCCACGATGACAATATAAATAGTTCAGCCGTACATCCAGCTTCTCCTCAGAAACACTCACTGCAGAGCCTGCACTGTAATTGGGTGAAAAAGCTAGCGTTCGTTCGTTCTATATTTAGCCTCAATGCTACAATGTCTGGGTGCTCCCACCATTCCAGCGGCTTGCATAATGTGACAAGGATTGATGATGGATTATCTCTGCCGGGCACAACGCTATCATAGCAATGTCAAACAAAGATATCTGAAGGATGCCCAGAAGCTGCCATTGTAGCTGCTCATATGGTTTAAACGTTTCACATAATGTCAGGACTCCTGCACTGTGATTTACCAGATGTAGGTCAAAACTAGGGGGGAGGTAAGGACTGATGTTTGCTTAATGGGGGAAGCTGCTTGGAAGCTACAAAGATGCAGTAAAACAATTGTCCCTGTCGTCCTGCGCCCTACTTCTTTCAATGTAAACCTTCAGTTCAAGGCTAGCATTGAGTCACTGCGACGAGGAAACTGATTGTTGTTAGTTTTGTTGAGATACAAACTTATCGCTGAGACATTCCTGCATACGAGGGTGGCGACTAACGCCTACGCCTGTGCTAGGCAACAAACATTCTTTGGACCAAGGGGAGTACTTTTAATCTTGTGTAAGAGCTCAGCTCGCCACAGAGTCAGGAGAATAACAAGTTGATGGTTGATGGTTGGTCTTTAATTAGGTCCACGGCTACAGTAGGCTACCTCTCTATCTACACTCTGAGCTGAACATCAAAAACGCTCGTCAGTTCCTCTCCTCTTCTGTGCTCAACTCCCACGGTGCGATGTCTAACCTGTGTCCTGTGGCGGTGTGTCCTCCTGCCAGATTAAGATGTTGTCGGAGAGGAAGATGGAGCTGGAGCATCGGGTCCATGTTGTGCTAGAGGAGAACGATCTGCTGCAGAACACCGTGGATGACCTGAGGGAACGCACACTGGTGTTGGATAAACAGTGTCACGAGAAGGACTTACAGGTAGAGGATGAGATGCAGGTTTGACTGAATTGACCATATTCACACGGTGGCCCTTTTGCTCTTGTCATGCTCAGGTTGGGTTCCTTTCCACCCTGTTCATAAGAGCAAAATGGCCACAGTGTTAATATGGTCAATGAAGGGTTCCACACGGGCACCCAACTTTCTTTTGGCATATTAAGTTTAGAAAATTCAAGGGACTTTAAAAACACTGGAAAACTGTCCTGTGTTGTATTTAAATGAATCACAGGGGGACAGCAGTTATTGTGTGACTCATTCACAATCCAGATCCCACAACTTTTCACGGTGGCTTCTCTTCAGTCCAAAAGCCACCGGTGGAAGTTTTTCATAAAAAAAAAAATGCTCAGCTATTATTACAGGATTCTTTTTCTTTGTGAGAGACCAAATGTTCATATCAGAAGACCCCACATTGGGTCCTGATCCCCAAAATGCATGATCTATTTATGTTTATATATGATTGTTGTTGTTCCTGTCTGATCTTGTCATGACCACTTTGGACTTTCCTTTTGGACTGATCTCTCTGTCGTTGCTGTTTGGTATTTTACCCAGCTGCACCAGAGCCAGCTGGTGCTCCAAGAGGTGCAGGTGTCTCACAGGCAGCTGAGTGCCCGGCTAGAGGAGCTGCACGAGGAGAAGAGCCTCCAGGGCCGGAGCCCTCACCCCTCCAGTCTGCTGTGTGAGATAGAGCAGAGCATGGAGCAGGAGGAGCAGGAGCAGGAGAGAGAGCAGGTGAACACGCGCGCACTCACGCACACACACACACACACACTCACACACACACACACACACACACACACACACACACACACACACACACACACACACACACACACACACACACACACACACACACACACACACACACGCGCGCACTCACGCACACACACACACACACACACACACACACACGCGCGCACTCACGCACACACACACACACACACACACACACACACACACACACACACACACACACACACACACACTCACGCACACACACACACACACACACACACACACTCACGCACACACACACACACACACACACACACACACACACACACACACACACCTAAGAGATTAGGAGTGCATCAATCATTGTATGTGGATGATGGCAGTGTAAAACTGGACCATCATAGTCCTCGACAGCCTGAACTTCCTCAGCTGACGTAGGAAGAACATCCTCTTCTGGGCCTTTTGTTGTTTTGTTGTTGTCAAATGTATATATTCTCTTTTAGAAACTCTGTCTCTTAAACAGTACTGTATATTTGTATATCTTGTTGTATGTCATAAATGTCTCGATGTAACTACTGTATATTTGTATGTTGTGTGTATGTCATAAATGTTAGGATGAATTGAAAATGGGGGACCCTGATGTAAACAAGACGAAAGTCTTTCTCTGGTCTGCATCCCCTTAACAATTGTATGTATTGAGCCGTACTGTACTGTACCCATTCTGCAATCTGTTAAATAAAGTTTTCAATCAATCAATCAATCATTGTATGTGACCCTCTGTCCATCTCTCCATCTCACACACACACACACACACACACACACACACACACACACACACACACACACACACACACACACACACACACACACACCTAAGAGATTAGGAGTGCATCAATCATTGCATGTGACCCTCTGTCCATCTCTCCATCTCTAGATGCGCCTGCAGCTCTGGGAAGCCTACTGTCAGGTGCGCGCGCTCTGCTCCCATCTGCGCGGTAACGACATCACAGACTCAGCCTTGTCCACTGACTCGTCCATGGACGAGTCCTCCGAGACGTCCTCAGCCAAGGACGTGCCTACTGGGAGCCTACATGCCAGCTTACTGGAGCTACGAAGACTCACACAGAACCTCCTCGATGGCAATGAGTCCACGGTATGTCAAGTCCTACACATCTACGATGACGCGTGGCACTGTACTAATTTAGTACACTAAGCTCCTTTGTTACAATAGGGTACTGTGGTTGATACATTGTACACATTTACAATCTACATGTGACATTGTGACAGGCCCCTGAAAACATGGTCAAGGCTCTCACTTAGTCTTGAAGTTTACAAGTTTCAAGTTTGGTTATTATTTGTCACAACAAAATACAGAATACTTTATGATGAGTTGCTTGTTTCTGTATGTGTGCTGAGAGTGTGCTACATACAGTAAAAAAAAAAGTAAGTAAAAAAATGTATTAACCCATTACCCGCCAAAATCGCTGTTCAGCGTTATTGCCCGCCATGCGTTGTCTGCCAATATGTTTCAAGGTCATATTTCATATTTTCGTCATGGAATTCATATTTCACCCACGGAGCCTTGTCTTATGCTGAGGGAGCCATCACAACTCTGCAACGCTTCAATACCGCCACCTGGTGGCCGATCGGCGAGTTGCCAAACCGGAAATGCCCGTTTCAGCTCGGTCCGTCCCTTAATTCCGTCCGGCCACTCGTTTATCGTCCCGGGACTCAATCCACACACCGTGGACATGGATCGTTGCCATAACTCAATAAACAACATGACTTGGGCGTATATTAGTATTATACAAACCGGAACTGGATTGCCTCGATCCCCACCACATAACTGGGATCTGTTTGTTCCACTCTCATCGCCCAACGGTACGAGGAGACGGACGTGAGTTTCAGCGTTTTTCTTTATCATTTTCGATACAAACTGCTCTGATCAATATATCACCCATACTACATAAATCATTTAACGTCGGTCACGGAATTATAAACGACCCCCCCCCCCTCCGTTCACCCGCAGATGATCAGTCATAACGTTTAGGACCATGTACAGTTTACATTTTTAATATAGCATGGATCGGTATCAAACTGCATTTGATAATCTAATATACGGTATGCATTTGATTTATGCCTATATCTCACGTTCTATGAAATACTGCAGAAAACGATAAAAACATATTTATACTCTAGACGGTATTTTCGTATGAATGTGTGAATGAAAAAGTCAAACGTTCCTACATCCTGAACGATAGATAATTGATGTTGAATGGGCCATAGTAATGTCAATTTAGCAATACAATTTAAAAAGTTATAGCCCTGCAAAGAAGGTGAACATCTCCATAGACAAATAGCGCTGGCAGAGAATGGTTTAGGATGATCAAAGTGGTGGCAGAGAATGAAGTAAGTAAAAAGTAAGTAAAGGGATGTTCAGTCAATATACATATATACAATATACAATACAGAGTAAAATGAGTAACAGTGAGGTACAATGCAGAAATTAGATGAGGTACAAAACTTAGGGTATGGTGCAAATGCGGTATGAATGTAGTGCAAATCTCTTTAATAATAGATAAATATAAAGTGTCTAAAGTGAGTAAAGTGAGTGGTAAGGTGAGTGTTTGTTTAAAGGGAGTGTGTACATGTGGATGTGTGTGCAGTGAGTGTAGATGATGGGTTGTTACATAGTGTCATTGTCGTTAAGCATCCTGATGGCCTGGGGATAGAAGCTCCTTCTGAGTCTCTCTGTACTAGCCACGAGACTCCGGTAGCGTTTGCCTGACCGCAGCAGTTCAAAGAGGCAGTTGTTTGGGTGACTAGAGTCTTTGATTATTCTCTTAGCCTTGGCCCTGCAACGCTTGTTATAAATGTGGGAAGCCCACCTCCAATTGTGTGTTCGGCTGAACGGGCCACTCTCTGTAGTCTTGTGCGGTGCTATTCCCAAACCAGGAGGTGATGTTACCAGTCAGGATGCTCTCTATTGTGCATGAGTAGAAGTTCTTGAGGATCTTCGGACTGTATACATGATGGTATACAAACGAGCATGGGACGGCTAGAATGTTCCGGATGATGATTTAGAACAGGGATCAGAGGAAAAAGATGAAAGGATCTAAAAACTAGTGTACTCGTTATTGGCGCTGAATGTGTTAAGTGACTCTTGTCTCTTGCCAGGCTACCGTTGAAAATAAGAATGTGTTCTTAATGACTTAATGATGTGAAATAAAGGTGAAATATGGTGTGTGTGTGTGTGTGTGTGTGTGTGTGTGTGTATGTGTGCTAGTGCAGTGGTTCCCAAAGTCGGGGTCGCGACCCAAAGGTGGGCCGCGAGCAGCCACGGGTGGGCCGCGAGATGATAAAAAAAAAAAAAAAAAAAGAAAAATTATTTTTATTTATTTTTGTCAGGCCACTGAACTTAGAAGCAGGCCAGGACAGTGTTTCTAGTTGTATTCTAAAATTCTATTCTATTGTATTCTAAAATGTGACTATATGGTTTTATATTAACTTAATAAATAAACAAAAATGAAAAATCTACTTATTTCAACGAACATTTCGAACTAAATAACAGATTATGCACATAAAACGCTGAAAACAACCGAAGCAACAATAGTATTTTAATGAGGCTATTATTATTATCATTATTATTTTGCAACAAGTTAGCCCTCTCATAAATAGCACATATAAATGAATAACTAACTTGAACTAACTTAATAGGATTGAAGTGATATTTGTCTTAAAAAATCGGTCGCCTGGCAAAAAAAAAAAAAAAAAAAGCCTGACGATGTGCATTGGGCCGCGGCTCTCTGACGCCTTATTTTCTGGGCCCTGGCCTGAAAAGTTTGGGAACCCCTGTGCTAGTGTATGTACAGTATATGCTTGCGGGTGTGTGAGTGTGTGTGGCTGCTCGCTTGCATGTGTGCTAGCGTGTACGTGTGTGTGTGTGTGTGTGTGTGTGTGTGTGTGTGTGTGTGTGTGTGTGTGTGTGTGTGTGTGTGTGTGTGTGTGTGTGTGTGTGTGTAGCAAGGTTATTATAGTTAACGAAAACTAAACTAAAACTAGGTATGAAAAAAGATTTGAGTTAACTGAAATAACATTTAAACTAGACTTTTTTTTTACTGAAAACTGAAACTATATTGTGTACTAAAATATACTTAAAGGAAAACTCCAACATTTTGGGAAATTTGCTTATTTGACATCTTCCCTGGAGTTAGACAAGAAGATACATACCTTTTTTGTCTCTGTGCGTGCATTTAGCTTAGGGTACAGTCGCTCCGTTAGCGTAGCTTAGCTTCATCACTGGAAGTGGGGTGGTTTTAGAGCCTGACGTTCCCTACAGTGCCCTACAGTCACCAAATACACTCCAAATACAACTCCAAAACGTTCCTGTAAACATGTTGTGACCTGTGTATTTACCACGTGGAGAAATAAAAAATAATTGAATCCGAACCGATTGAAGTTTATGGATACCATGACTTAAAATCCTCTTACCTTGACGATTAATTTTGTACATTATCTAACGTTAACACGAACCTAAACTAACTATAGGTTAGTTGTAACGTTAGTTTAGGTTCGTGTTAACGTTAGATAATGTACAAAATAAACGTATTCCGCTGCTATAGACGTCGCTCTTTTATTTTGAAACCCCCCAGAAAGGAAGTCATTATATTAGCTTTAGTGTTAGCTCCAGTTAGCTCAGAGCGTGCAGTAGTTAGTAGTATATTATCAATACCAGCCATTGGATTACTGTTTTCTAAATTGGGGAGGCTTTTAATCATCAAGGTAAGAGGATTTTAAGTCATGGTATCCATAAACTTCAATCGGTTCGGATCCTTTGAATGAATGAGAATGTAAACAAACACGGCTTCCACGTAGAAATCACTGACTGCGCTCAGAGAGGAGTCGTTCGGCAAAAAATTGTTCCGAGTATATCTGCTTAGAAAACGTAATTGTCTAATTCAATTATTTTTTATTTCTCCACGTGGTAAATACACAGGTCACAACACGTTTACAGGAACGTTTTGGAGTTGTATTTGGAGTGTATTTGGTGACTGTAGGGCATTGTAGGGAACGTCAGGCTCTAAAACCCCCCCACTTCCAGTGATGAAGCTAAGCTACGCTAACGGAGCGACTGTTCCCTAAGCTAAATGCACGCACAGAGACAAAAAAGGTATGTATCTTCTTGTCTAACTCCAGGGAAGATGTTAAATAAGCTAATTCCCCAAAATGTTGGAGTTTTCCTTTAACATTTCTTTAGTTTTAGTCTTTGTAAATTTGGTCATATTTGTCAACACAGTTAGCTTGAGGAGGTGAATGAATGAATGAATGAATGAATGAATGAATGAATGAATGAATGAATGAATGAATGAATGAAAACTTTATTTAACAGATTGCAGAATGGGTACAATACAGTACGGCTCAATACACACAATTGTTAAGGGGCTGCAGACCTGAAAAAGACGTTTGTCTTGTTTCCATCAGGGTCCCCCATTTTCAATTCATATAGACATTTATGGCATAGGGACATATAGGTATTTAGTACTGATACATTTGTGACATAAACGGTATTCAAATATACAGTACTGTTACCCCTAGATCCTGACAGAGTATATACATATGATGGGGAGGGGACTGTACATTAGGAGGGGGTGGGTGGGTGGGTGGGAGAGAAATATCCATACGGCGGGAAGGGAATATATACATGCGGTGGGGAGGAGACTGTCTATTAGGAGGTGGTGGGGGTTTTGGGCATTTACGGTGGCCAGTTTCGAATTGCAGCCTCCCGTAGGTGCTCTTTAAGAGCAGTTTTGAATGTGGGTAGGGATTCACATTCCTTTACAGCTTTGGGTAGGGCGTTCCACATTGATGTGGCATAATTGCGAAACGTGTTTAGTCCCTTGTTTGAGCCGAATCTGGGTTTAACATGATTTGTTGAGCTTCCTCTGGTGTAGTGGTTGTGGTATTCACTGACCTTTGGGAAGTATTTTGACATGTACATGGGTACCTTAGTCGTATAGTGTATCTTGTAGACCAGGCCCATTGCAATTTGCTGTACTCTGTCGTCTACTCTAAGCCATCCTAGGTTGTCAAAGTGAGCAGGGGTGAGGTGGGTTCTGGGGGTAAGGTCAAGTAGTAGTCTGACCAGTTTGTTTTGTGATGTTTGTAATTTTGTTTTAAGCGCCTTTGAGGTGCTTTGGTACCATGAGGTGCACGCATAGTCGTAGTACCCTTGAATGAGTGCTCCTGCCAGAGTCTTCAGGGTATTCTTGTTTACCAGAGAGGAGATCCGGTACAAGAATCTAGTTCGTTGGTTGACTTTTTTTATTACATTGGATACCATTTTGTCACAGGAAAGATTTGCCTCTAGGATGGAACCCAGGTAGGTAATTTCGTCTTTCCTTGTGACAATATTGTCACCCACTGCAACTGAGAAGCCGTCGGTCTTGCTGAGTTTGTTATTTGAACCGAAGAGAATGGACTCTGTTTTGCCCATGTGTAATGATAGTTTGTTATCAGCGAGCCATATGCAGATTTTGCCTAGTTCCGAGCTGAGGGTTTTTTCAACCTGCAACTTGTTCTTGGTGGTATTGGTATTGGTGCATATATTTATTGAGACTGGGATGTCTACACTACACAACTGTCAATAACCTTCATAAAGTGATGTGTTTGTATTACACCTACCTATAATACCTTCTAAACTATTTAAAACTATAAAAACACAACTAAAACTAACCAACCCATTCTGGAAACAAACTGAAACTAAACTGAATTGAAAACAAAAATTAAAAACAAATGAGAATGTTAAAACTACAATAACCCTAGTGTGTAGTGATAACCGCGATGGCTTCTGTGTGCAGGGTTCCCGGCGGAGTGACGAGGAGGCTCTGGAGGAGCAGGTGAGGAGGCTGGGGGAGGAGCTGAGAGAAGTCAGAGATCTCTATGAGGCCGAGCAGTACAAAACATGCAGCAGTGAAGAGGAGCTGTTACAGCTACACAACCAGGTACCAGCTGCCACCACAGAAATGCACAAAAACTTAGTCACGGTATTGCTGATTGGCTCGAACACGGTATGTTTGTAAACAGTGAACAGGTCTATGTACACATTTGACATAGTCAGGCAGGCAACCTCTATATAGCATCTTCTGTCTGCTATGCAGACAAGCGAGCATAGACACGAGCATGCACATCATGCACACAACACCGGGTCACCGTTGCATTTTTTTTTTCCACTCAAGAAAGATTGGATGTGATCTTGAATTTACGAGAGCTGTGTCTTGAGGAATGTGAATCCCTACCCTCCTTCAAAACCACTCTCAAAGAGCACCTATGGGTGGCTGCAATTAGAAACTGGCCCCTGTAAATGTCCAAATCCTCCCTCCCCACCAATGTACAGTTTCTTCCCTTTCGGATGTATATATTTTTTATGATCTCTCTTTACTACACAGTTCTGTATATCTGTTTGTCGTGTATGTCATAAATGTCATGAGGAATTGAAAATGGGTGGCTAGGTGGCGCAGTGGGCAAGGCGCTCGCCACCAACGCAGGAGATGCTGGGTTCGAGCCCAGCTCTCGGCGTTGCTACCAGCTTGGCTGGTCATTCATACTAATACAATTGGCAGTATTAGGGGGTGGAGAAGCTGGTGGGTGGGGATCGGACGTTGTGGACAGCGACTCCTACAGGTCGGTTGGTGCGCCTGCGCAGTAGAATCAGGAAGCAACAAGGGCGGCGTGTCCCTCCCACGCAGACCCTCGCTGCTGAGAGATTGCGCTGTTCAGGTGAAAAGATGCAAGGGCTGCCTCCTCGAGTACCGGAGGGGACACGTGATGCAAGGCTTCGTCCACATTGCAGCCGGCTTGTGGGAGGCATGGCCTAACAACGTTCGAGACAGGGGAGGGTAGAATTGGATAATACGAAATTGGGGAAGGGAGAAAAATAGAAAATTGGGAGAAAAAGTAGATAAAAAAAAAGAGGAATTGAAAATGGGGGACCCCGATGTAAACAAGATGAAAGTCTTTTTCTGGTCTGCATCCTCTTAGCAGTTTGTTTTGTATTGAGCCGTACTGTATTGTACCCATTCTGCAATCTGTTAATAAAGTTTTCAATCAATCAATCAATTAATGAGTTTCCTGTGTCCTTAACCCTCTATCCTGCAGATGGCGCTGCTCTCTGTAGAGATGTGTTCCGTCCGGGAGGAGAGTGAACGGATGAGAGCTATGGCTGAAGTCCGAGAGCCCAGTGAACAGCTCCAGAGTGCTATACGAGACAGAGATGAGGCTATAGCTAAGTACGACCATAGCAGGATAACACAGCATAGGAGGACAGAGGACTGAGGATGACAAATATGCTAAAGTGTATCAATTATAAGTAGCTTTAAATTGTTATATAATGTACTTCTTGGGCCTAATACAGTATATGTTCTAAGTTATATTTATTGCATATCTTCCAGACACAATTACAGTACATAGGTAGGCATCTATATTACTAGTACACTATTGTAGAGTCTCTATGCAAGAGACTCAGTCATTAATGCCATAATTTGTCATTAGTAGGACATTTCTAATCAGGTTTTTTCACGTTTGGCTGTGTGTCTTACAGAAAGAAAGCGGTGGAGATGGAGCTGGCTAAATGTAAGATAGACATCATGTCTCTCAACAGCCAGCTCCTGGATGCCATCCAGCAGAAGGTCAACCTTTCACAGCAGCTGGAGGCGTGGCAGGTGGGTCAAGGGTCACAGCAGGTGTGAGATTAAGAGAGGATGTGACTCCAAAGTTGATGTGTGGTAGAGGCGATATCAATCACAATATGTTTCAAACACGAGTAACTTATGAATTTAGATGCGTATGAATTTGTCTCGTACCACTATGCATTGTAATTATAACGTTATATAGCCTAATGTATAATTTCTTAATTTAGGAGAAAGTTACATACAAATTAATTGTTGAAATAGACCGTCATTTCCACAATATGTAAAAATATGTACATGCACTGAGTCAGTCAATTTACTCTCAGGTTTCATGCTCTTCAGCCACTCTGCAAAGGTAGTGTTATAGGAGTAAGACTGACTTGTAGCCAGGAGTCTCTGGTGCCTTTAGAGTAGGACTGACTAATCGTAAGGGGTCTCTGGATAACACAAAGACTGAAGCCAAAGAATACACTACTGGAGCACACAGGTCATAATGCATGTTTTTATTAAGCAGTGCTATGTTTCCACTAGCAAACATTGTTTTCTTTATTTTCACCTTTGGTCTTCATCTTTGTTTTTTGACTCTGATGAAGATACTTACTACATGGACACGTTACTCCTCACACTGCGTGATCAAAAGAAGCAATATGACCTTTGTGCACCGGAGCCTTCTTTGGGTTAAGGATTTGGGAAATTATCCATGATTTTATTTGACATGTGGAATAGTTGTCACCTGAATGACAATTTATGGGGATCTGAATAAACAAAGAGATTATCATCTCTCAATTTTTATATCAAAAGACTCAAACAACTGCAATAAAAAAAGATGCAGTTACATGTTTGTGTGTTTGTTTGGAGGCATATATCTCTAGGAAACATTGGTCCTCATTCTCGAACGGACATACGTAAAAGTTACCAAGGAATTCCTTTGTAACTCGATTTACGTACTTATTCGGCATTCTCGAACGGCTGCGTATTGTAAATTCGTTGTAGGATTTATGTAGGATTTACAAACTCGAAAAAACCTGGTGTTCTTGTTTTCAACAGCTTTCTCTGGGACAAGTCATTAGGGATTGCTGATACTGCAGACATCCGTGGAATTAAATAATTATAATGATAATAAATACGACAATATTTGTATCATTAACAATTGGCTCTTGAGAAGCATGCAGTTATTGTCATGTTCTACAGTAGGACTATAATACCTAATAAAACAAGTCATTAGAATAATAGAAGCCTACTTTGCTAGAACGATTAATTTTGCACGTATACATTACGTGTGTGTGCGTGTGCGTGTGTGTGTGTGTGTGTGCGTGCATGCAGTTGTGTGTGCAGTTGTACGAGAACATGCATTGCAGTTTAAGAATGAGTGACGTATTTCATTCATGGGAACCCAGCTGCGAAGATTTTGGCCACTTACAGAGACCGTTTCACGCGTTCAGGATTTTTGTAAATTTGTTGGTACGACATTTTTACCAAGATATTTACAAAGGTACATACGATCATGTTCAAGAATGAGGACCATTATCTGTAGATTGAGGACTCAGTGTATTGTGTGTTTGTTTGGAGGGTTATTTATCTGTAGGAAACATTATCTGTAGATTGAGGACTCAATGTATTGTCTCTCCCCTTCCTTCCTTCCTTCCTCTCCTCCCCTGTAACTAGAAGCTCTCTCCTCTCTTTTTCCCCCGGCTCCAGTTTGCCTCCTCAGGGCTGTTTACTGTGTGGCTCTTGTGGTTTCTGATCTAGTGGCCTTTTCTCAGCCTCCGTACCACCCTTTCTCCCCCGTGGTACCCCCCCTCCTGCCTTAGAGGTGAGCTTAGGTGTGCCACCTCTAGCCGTCAACCACCCCCTTGTTTCTGATTCTTTACTATGCCATTCGGAGCCATTCCATGCTACGGTTTTGCTGACTCAGCAGATAAAAGCCCATTCCAGCTGCCTGTCCATTGAAAGCACCGACCACCACTACCACCATCATCATCCAAGTCTATCACTCTGTCCGGTAACCTCCTATCCCCTTTCCTTCCATACCCCTGCGTCTCCTCAAACATCCCATCACATTCCCTCTCTTTCTATCCTTTCCTTCTTCTATCTTCCTATCACATGGTTATTTTCTCTGCCACTCATTTCCCCTCTCTCTCTCTCTCTCTCTCTCTCTCTCTCTCTCTCTCTCTCTCTCTCTCTCTCTCTCTCTCTCTCTCTCTTTCTCTCTCTGTGGCTCCCTCTCCTAGGATGACATGCACAGAGTGATTGATCAACAGCTGATGGACAAGCATCAGGACGAGTGGCGTTCTGCCCATTACTCCCTGTCAGGGGCCTCAGGGTCCCGCAGTGCTCAGCCTCCCCGACGAGCTCACGGCCTCTCCGATGGAGACAAGAGGCTCTTCTCCTTCTTCAAAAAGAACTGAACCCAGAGACGAAAAGAGACAGACAAGGGAAGGGAGAGGCAGACAGAGGAAAGAGAGAGGACTAGGGTAATGATGATGTAGAGCCAAAGGCTCTGACACACACCTACAGACAGGGGGGGCTAATGAGGGGGGGGGGTCATTTTGCACTTTATATGTCCCATAACTGCTTTCCTTACCTTACAGATACTGACGAAGAGAGATAGAGAGAGAGAGAGAGAGAGAGAGAGAGAGAGAGAGAGAGAGAGAGAGAGAGAGAGAGAGAGAGAGAGAGAGAGAGAGAGAGAGAGAGAGAGAGAGAGAGAGAGAGAGAGAGAGAGAGAGAGAGAGAGAGAGAGAGAGCAGAGTCGTAAGATATCCCCAGAGGAGTTGGCTTCAGTTCCTCCGCTCATTAAAATCTATTGAGTTTACACATGAACAGGGTCACAAGGTTTACCTCCAGGAAGGTTCCTTTGTAGTGCCTCCTACCATCAGTAGTACGCCACTGCCAAATCTCGAGATGGTGGGGGGGGGGGGGTCACTGTGTACAAACTGATATGTATCCCAGTTATCAGGCCAAGGAGTCTGGGGAGATCTGGGACACCGAAGATGGGGATAGAAGATGGTTGGGACAGGTTTCTAGGTAAGAAAACCTCCATAGAAAGACAACGACCAATCTCTGGGTAGGGACCAGTGTTGCTACAGCTGACTCAGGATCTGTCTCAGGTTTATTCGTATGTTCAGGGATATAACATGAGGCCTTGGTGGTCCCCAGTCATTGAATTGGATTCATCGGTACCATACCATTAGCTTTGACTGATAACACTTTATTGAAACATTTGTCACTGAAAAAACGAACAAATTCATGCACTTTATTAGAGCATAAAACACAGCATTTACAAGCCTCAAGTTATTCTAAATGAAACCAGAAGAGGACAAAGGGACCATTAAATTGAGTGAATGTATAAAAATAACCAGCCTATCCGACTTTTCATTGCAACTATCTCAGGTCTATGGTGGATTCTACCTGGCCTTCATGTTTATCTCCTGCGTCTGAATAAATATTTTGGCAGTAGTCCAGTTAGCGGTAGCTTCTGTCCAGATGGTATGTTTTTCTACAATTCATGTCATATTTGACATTTGACCACAACATTTGTTGATGAATATGTACAACTGTCAACATTATCCTGATAATATCAGTAATCCTCCTAGTTGACCAAATCTTCACAATTGTTTACATCAGCGTGCGAAAAGAGGAGATGAAATGCTATTATTCTCCTGCACTCATGGGAAAGTCGACCTCTACATTGTCCCAACAATTGCCATGTTAACCAGTTGAAACCCAAATGGGTCGAGGCCCATTCGTATACAGAAATTCTAGCTCCATTATGAATAGTCAAAGAGTGATATAACACTAATACAAAAGGTCTACCTCCATTCCTCCATTGCTTCGAATTTGAGTGGGCACTATTATTTCCTAGCTCTAGGGCTTCCGTTTAGGCTAGATTCATATCTGTGACTCCGTTCATAACAACTGTGTGATTGTGGGTATATGTCTGATGCACCTGGACTCTCCAAGCGTACGTATGTGATGTTGTGTTTGTGTGGCACAGTGTCAAGAGATGTCTGTATCAGGAGCTCACGTCTAAAAGCACTGGTGCAAGCCTATGCAGATGTCCCCTCGTCATCTCAGTTGGTTGTTGTTGGCAAGGATCAACCCAAAGAAAGTGTTTTATAATAATAATAATAATAATAATAATAATAATAATAATAATAATAATAATAATAATAATAATAATAATAATAATAATAATAATAATAATAATAATAATAATAATAATAATAATAATAATAATAATAATAATAATAATAATAATAATAAAGAGTTGAATAGGTTTGGATGAAATCAAATATATTTATAAAAATGCATACCTTTTGAATGAACATTTATTTTCTTTTTTATACATTGACAATACATCATAGTCTACATTGTCCATTTGTAGTTTTTATCTTTGTGTCGTAAAGGCGTTGATCAGTTGTAACGTCTACAGGGAGATTCACACTGGGAGAGATTTACGCTAGTAGTGACCTGAGATTGATAAATCCTTCTTACTTTCGCCGAAATTATGACTCAGTAATGGGAGGTGTGATTTACACGGGTGTCCGAGAGAAGCCTTGTGAATCGCTCTTCTGAGTTCAAGAGTGTTTGCTGGTCATGTAGTAAATTCATCATCCGGTTTGATCCCTTGACAGTTCTTCCATAGCCTCCAAGTACTTTATTTTGAGTACTCACAAATACTGAGTAGCCAAACGAGTACTTGATATTCACCCATTTCTTTAAATGTTCAGTAGAAATTTGTGTGACAAAGCATTTTATACAGTTTATACAGTTACAGTACAGACAGTTACAGTAAATGTTTTACTTTCAATGTAATCAAATTCCCAATCTCCCATTGTATTTTTTTATGTAACTGAAAGATAAACATCTTATTATAATCTAATTATCATCAAATACCATTGTACTTAACACCTATTTCTTGGCATCTGTGGCCTTCATCAATACAAAGAACAAAGTATTTTACCCTTACGATACTGGTACTGGTGCACTCTTAGTCTATAAATTGATGTCCTACTCAGTGATCGCATCCACTTGCTGTCCTGCTAATAATTACGGATTAGAAACCAGTGAAAAATATCAATCTCTGAACTGGGTAGAGGAAATTACTTCTGCAACTTGCAGACTGACAATCTTGGATTAACCATGATGCAACTGGTTATGGTATAACCAGACTGTAGGTTTTCCCATCTTTTTTTGTTAGAGCAACAATCCACTGCACAAGTTTGTTCTGTCTGTACTGTATGTGCTGTGTGGTTATTATTTCTGTTTAACATTATACTCTATGTATTCTTCATGGATATGTCTCGACCTTTGTCCTAAATGTCATTGTAGACTGTATTACGGTCATTTTCCATTTGAAAACACGTTTTTTTTTTTATTATACCGTCTCCTGTGTCTTTGTGTCTTCTTGTGGTAAATACAAGCCAGATGCCGTTGTACGTCGAGGGCGTGACGGCGTAAAAGCAGACATTCCATTGAGTTCTCTGCTTGTCCCTACTGGTCAGATATGTTGTTTGGAATTTGACATCGTTAAGTGTTTCTGTTGCGGTCATTGTGGTCTGTATGACTACTTCCATTCACCAATGACTATTAAAAAAAGAATCCTGTTTTGGTTATAGAATGCCGCAAATATTTATTGTGCAAGTTGGACACAAGTTATTAGAATGTTTGGTCTTCACAATACATGCCTCCCTAGACTGAGCCAAGAAATATACACTTGCATTTCTGTGACCCTGAAAATACCTGATACCTCTCATAACATTACATTGAAACACATAAACATCAACTTGTATATAGAATAAAACAATGGCAGGAACCAAGACCAAAGTCTAACTAACCAGTCTACACAGTTCCTTTACTTAAGTAAAGGTAGAAATACCCAAATCAATTATTACGATGGTGAAAGTAAAGGTCCTCCATTCCACTACTTAAGTGAAAGTAGAGTATTTGATATTGAATGTATTTAAGTATCAAAAGTGAAAGTAACATTTTTACTTTTCCTTGCTTGGTAATGTGTAATCCCCGCTCCACTGATTGATTGATTGATTGAAAACTTTATTAACAGATTGCAGAATGGGTACAGTACAGTACAGCTCAATACATACAATTGTTAAGGGGATGCAGACCAGAGAAAGACTTTCGTCTTGTTTACATCAGGGTCCCCCATTTTCAATTCATCATAGCTGACCTCTATTATGTTAAAGTAGGTTATGTTAAAGTGGTACGTGGTCCAGATATGCTGGTTTTGATTACGTCCTCTTGACGTTTGGCAGGTTTCAAATTTGAAAGTACATTGTCTTCATCATCTTTTGCCACGTCTTGTAGTCAAAATCTGTTTCTTCTAGTAACTAGTAACCGATGGGTTCAGATAAATGTAGTGGAATACAAAGTACAATATTTCCTTTCAATTGTACTGGAGTAAAAGTAAAAAAGAAATACTCAAGTAAAGTACAAGTACCTTAACATTGTACTTAAGAGCTTTTTTTCTTTACTTTCCACCACTGCAAGGAGGCTGTCTAGACTATCTAGCTAGCTAGTCTAACAAGTAGGCCATATGATCACACGAGAGCCTCCCTGGTGCTGCGGTCTCAGCATAATATCGCCATCTGCATCAGCAGAGCAAGCATCATCAAACAAACTGAATGACCATCATTAAAGGGCTCAAACAAATAATATCACAGCATGGGATTAGAGATTAAATGATTCCTTAGACAATAGCTCCCATAACACACCTGCCTCGGCCATCTGAACAACTAATGACCACTTCAGATGGCTCACTGTGATGATACATTTGGACACTTTAACTGAAACACTAGAAGTAAGCCTCTGGATCCCAAATTAAGTGTGTATCACAACAATCACTGGTGACACTTTGGGGGGGGGGGCAATAATAATGATATTAGGCGGCACTAATGAGGACCTACGTTGAACTGTAGAGTAATCATCAGTCCCTCAAGTCTCAGATTTTATATCTGTGTGGCAGCGTATGGAAATGCTTCCAGAATGGCTTATACAGTATATTGCTTTCCACTGACACATTCAGTAAAGAACTATCCATTTGACTCTCAAAGCCCTATCTTCAAACTGCTCTAGTTCAAAAACAAAGTAACTCAGTAACTATTAACTACTTGTTCCTAGGTATTTTATCATTATTTATGCCCCTATCAAGTTACACAATCATTTTATGAATAGTATGAGTAATGAGTAATGCTGGGTCCTGCATGTGTAAGTATGTGTTATTTACACATGCTTGATATCCATATTCACTCAAATAATACTGTACATATGAAATAATGTAGTATTTCTTTTTCTATGCCTATGAAACTCATAGCCAGGTGCATAATATTTATGTAATAACTGTTGAAGTGAATGCTTTTATATTCATAGCAGCTTATTTTTCATAAGGAAACGATCACCAGTGAAAGTGATGTGAACTTTATATATATAAAAAAAAATTAAGGGTAATGACTGCCAATGAATGTAGGAGTCCAAGAGTTCGGTATGATGTGCATCCTGCCTGTGTGGATGTGGGACGTGGGGAGGCTCACAGTGCAGGCTGCTTTCCTTCCCAGATGGAGGCAAATTGGGTTGGAGGCCACTGTGAAAGAATAAAGTCAGCGAGAAAGACTGTGATTGCCCGTGTTGTTATTGTGGCTCGCCCCCTCCGTCAGGTTGAACTACTGTTTATCAAGAAATAAGTACATCTTATAACACCAAATTATTGTTTCCCTGTATAAAGCCAGATTGTAGGATAATTTTTAAATTTTTTTATTATCTTTTTCCCCCTCCTTTTTTCCGATTTGTCTCCCATCCCACTGTTAGTCGTTATGCCAATTCCCAACCCCCTTCCTGGTTGTTGCGCACCCGCCCCCCCCCCCCCCCCCCCTACTGTTGGTCCGGGAGGCCGGAGACTGTCACATGCTTTCCTCCGACACATGTGCAGGCAGCCGGCAGCCAGCCTGGCAGCGCATTCTCACCGGGAAAGTAGGCTGGTAAAGCTATGCCTCCTAAAATGTGAATCGGAAATACAGAAATACCGGCTACAGGCTTTCCGGGCACCCCCTGATCTGTTTATAGTCCCCAGCGAAACAAACAACAAGCAGGTCTGTCAGCCTGTCGAGGGAGGCGATAACAAGGTTGTTTCTGGGGGGAATACATTTTCATGAGCACCGTGTCGTGATTTCAGGGGCGGGACTTCCTACCTGATTCCCACTTTCGGCCGTAGTGCTTTACCAGGCTTTATCTCTCGAGATAAAGCTGGGAACGAGGTTACCGGGAGAGTGTAACGTGTGGAAGGTCACACTACCTTTCTCCAGATCCTACCCTCGCTGTGCAGACGCCCCGACCGAACTGTAGGGGTCGCTGTCCACAACGCCCAGGACGCGTGTATATTTTAGGCAACCAACTTGTGTTTAGCGTTTCTCTGATTGGCCAATACGCCCATGTGACCACGGCAGCGCAAGAGAGCTGCAGCGCGGAAATAGGCTTTCTATTGCCTCGCGCTGCAGCGCGGAAATAGGCTGTCTATTGCCATTCTCTAAGACAAACTCTAACCTTAACCAGCTCCTTAACAGCGCCTAAACTTAACCCTTCTAACGTTAAGCAACTCCGAAACAATGCCTAACCTTAACCAACTCCGAAACAATGCCTAAACTTAACCGGCGAAAGAATGCACGTTAAAAAATATTGCCATTCTCTAAGACAAACTCTAATCCACCCACGGCTTCCCTCCCCCTAACTCAGCCAAACGAGTTAGTATAGCGATCAGCCCAAGCCAAGGCAATGCTGACTCTCCGGGAGTCGAGACCGCAGCCTCTTGCATTGGTGACGAGCACAATCTCCGCTACGCCACCTGACCGCCATAATTGTGGTTTATATAAGGAGTCACGTGACAGCGTTCCAAAGACAAGTGCACAATACCTCCCATAAAAGTTTATTCACACAAAAAAGACAAAAGGTTAAAAATGAAGACCGAAGCCTCAAATCATCGACAAATGAGATCAGTCATTATGTGTCAAATATTTATTCTTTTTTAAAATGTTTTTATTTTATTTTTTATTATTGATTAAATTCATGTAGGGAAAAATGAATAGCACATCGCTTGTCTCCAGTGTACAGCAAACCACAGCTGTGTTTTTTCAACCTTTTTGCACACGAGGCATGTTAATACATGCACAATTTATGTGTGCCAATATGCGTGTATGTTCTATATTGAATATAAACACACAAATATATTTATATATACACATACACATAATGAATAGAAATCATACGGTCTGAGATTTGATACCATTTCTCCACGGCACCAGCCCTCCCTCTGGGTCATGGCACCACCGTATGGTGCCCTATAGCCTTTCACCTCACCAAGGTCACAGAAACACATGGCATCCTCTCAACTCGTCATACTTCAGTCTCAAACCAGCACCCAGGGTCAATATTCCAAGGATGAACATTTCCAGAACGTTTCAAATAGAAATACAAGCCAATGTTATCTACAGCTGACATAACAGCTCCCAAACAAAGGCAAATGTCAGTTCAACTTCTTTTTTATATATATATTTCCAATTGAACATTCTGTGGTGTTTCGCCCTCTTGACAAACAGGAAGTTATTAAGTTTTAGGTTGTAATTCCAAGAAGATATTTTCCTAAAGTAATTTTTTCCCCTGTTGACTGTTTTTGAGTCATATACTCAAAAGTATGGAGAATTATGACATCAAACCGCAATGCCCGAGAGGGTTGAAAGAGGATTCTATTGACTGGTCAGGTTTCTGTCCATTCATCTAGATTTTTAATTTTTTTTGTATTTATTAAATGTCGATGTTTGATAAAGAGGTACAGGATCACGGTCGTCCGTAATGTTCTCTGTCAGCCGTCTCAGGCAGTGCAAGTGACATATCCAAAACACTGCTCTTTTCTTGATCCTCCAATCACAAATGTTGCATAAATAGGTCAATTAAATGATGGGTTATCACAGATTTTGGCAGATTTTTAGGAAAGATTCTTTGCAGATTTGAGGAAAATATATACATTTGCAGAAATCCAACCTAAAAGTCAATTTGGTTTGAAATCCTCAAAATCCTAGCCGATGTTCAGACCCTTGTGCAGAGCATGGGTCTCCTGTGGCAAGACTCCTCGTTCTTCTCTGTACATCGACGCTCCTGCATCACCAGACCAGGCAACACAGTGCAGCCACACTTTCAGTCAAGAAAAGATACTGTACAGTAACACTTCAGTTGAACGGGTAACTAGACTGGTAATTGAGAAGAAAAAAACACGACACCAGACTTTAACATTTGTTAACGGTTAAGAATATTTTGCAAGCGGAGAAAAAATAAAAGCTCGACAGTATATGACTACTACTAAAAGCGTGTCAGATATTACCTTATACATACCCCTTCAAACAAAGTGTTACATGCTGAACAGACCTTGGTCAGGCTAAAACGCAGTCTGCTAAGGATCAAGGTTTACTGCACTTAACTACAAGAAGCCTCTATTCTGCTCATGTCGTCAGGCACACATATTAAAGAGCCTCGTCACTGATAATAGTCCACATTTGAACATAGAAAATGCCCTCTTGAGACGAATTGACCCGTCTCAAACTCCGCCCTCTTCTCTCGACACTCCGATCACACCGGTTGCTTCCCCTCTGACAAGGTTTGTCCGAGGGCAGCACCAGTTGCGATTGGTGGATCAAGAAAAGAGGGCAGGGTTTGAGATAGGTCCATTATGAGGGAGGTGAGTCCATTGCAATGAGGTGCCGATATGAGAGTGCAGAGGTGCAAGGGAGAAGAGAGGCCTGAAGCTGGAGAGAGAGAGGAAGAGGGCAGCCTTGGGCTCTCCCTGAGGACTTGGCAGGGTCCACAGACCCAGACTCACACACCAACTCCACGCTCCACTTGGCCATGAGACCTGCTATGGCAACAACAGTCCAGAGAGGGGTTCCGCTGAGCTCCTAATTCTTTCTATAATATTGGCAGTATCATTGTTTAAAAAAAATTTAATAAAAAGTGGAAGAAAAACTTTTAAACGCAAACTTGAAGCATGATAAGACTGCAGTGAACAGTGCTGTCAGAGGCTGGTGTCCCAGAGCTTTGGGAGTGGTTCACTGCTCTGATCAACATAAACAAATGGTTGGCTCAACACTACATGAGGTTAGAGGGGAGAGGGGGGAAAGCTTGGCAAAATATAGAAGAGAAACAAAATAATGGTAGAGAAGTCACCAGTTCTGTCCAATGGATTAGTTGCTAAAAAGGTGTGTCTATCAATAATCATCATCCATGTGACGTGTTGTCTTCCCCAGCAAGTCAAATAAAACAAACACTTGGCATGAGCCAATGTAAATACAGGCATCTGAAGAGTCAAAAGAAAATGTACAAATGTTGTGAACCCTCCCTTTCCAATAATATGCCCATTCCAACAACCCCCCCCCATCCCACCCCAAAAATAAAAAAAATAAATGGAGGCTCGTCCTCTTCAGGTGCAGAGTTTCACTCAACTCTTAATGTCCCATGTGAAGTGGAATGAGAAGGAGAAAGGAGATACTGATGTAAGAATATTGGTATATTTATATAGAAATCTTGAGCATTATGGCGGTCAGTTGTCAGCTTGCAGGTCCTTGGAGAAAGGAGGACCCTCTGTTAGATAGTGCCCATCTGCTGAAATCCAAATAAAACGTGATCTGACTTCTAATAAAATCTGTACATTTTTTTTTCTTCATGATTTGTTTGTCCAAAGGGGAATTTTTTTCTTCCATTTATTTTTCTGTCATTGTATATTTTTTATTAAATCTTTATTTGCTCTTAATTTAGTATGTTTGGAGTCCCATCCTGTGTGTGGCTGTGTGTGTCTGTGTGTGTGCGTGCGTGCGTGCGTGCGTGTGTGTGTGTGTGTTCTCTGAAGACGCCGCTAGGTCTTTTTGAGGGTGGCTTTCTCTGTTTTAGTTCGCTAGCAGCACTTCTTCTTTCGTTTACTGATCTTGGTGAGTTGGACCACGTCATTTTGTTGCTGCTGCTGTTGCTTGGCGAGCACCTCCTTCTTGGCTCTTAGCACTAGTTCTGTGATGCAGTTGAACATCTGGAAAGGAAACACAAACCAACAAAAGGGTGGTGAGCGTGTTGAGCATGACCAGAGCACCGGGAGACAGACCGCTATACCCACATAGCAGGGGCAGCAGTGGCCTCAACTCATTAAACCTCTAGCCTGCTGCCCACGGTGACAGCACTCTGAACCTCTAGCCTGCTGCCCACAGTGACAGCACTCTGAACCTCTAGCCTGCTGCCCACGGTGACAGCACTCTGAACCTCTAGCCTGCTGCCCACGGTGACAGCACTCTGAACCTCTAGCCTGCTGCCCACGGTGACAGCACTCTGAACCTCTAGCCTGCTGCCCACGGTGACAGGACTCTGAACCTCTAGCCTGCTGCCCACGGTGACAGCACTCTGAACCTCTAGCCTGCTGCCCACGGTGACAGCACTCTGAACCTCTAGCCTGCTGCCCACGGTGACAGGACTCTGAACCTCTAGCCTGCTGCCCACGGTGACAGCACTCTGAACCTCTAGCCTGCTGCCCACGGTGACAGCACTCTGAACCTCTAGCCTGCTGCCCACGGTGACAGCACTCTGAACCTCTAGCCTGCTGCCCACGGTGACAGCACTCTGAACCTCTAGCCTGCTGCCCACGGTGACAGCACTCTGAACCTCTAGCCTGCTGCCCACGGTGACAGCACTCTGAACCTCTAGCCTGCTGCCCACGGTGACAGGACTCTGAACCTCTAGCCTGCTGCCCACGGTGACAGCACTCTGAACCTCTAGCCTGCTGCCCACGGTGACAGCACTCTGAACCTCTAGCCTGCTGCCCACGGTGACAGCACTCTGAACCTCTAGCCTGCTGCCCACAGTGACAGCACTCTGAACCTCTAGCCTGCTGCCCACGGTGACAGCACTCTGAACCTCTAGCCTGCTGCCCACGGTGACAGCACTCTGAACCTCTAGCCTGCTGCCCACGGTGACAGGACTCTGAACCTCTAGCCTGCTGTGACAGGATTCCCCAGAGTTCTAAGTACACCAGCCTGCCCTGGGCTTTATCTGTCACATAAACAGCATTTTATGAATTTATCTAGTTATATTGCCTGGTCTGGGCCTAATTATACATGGGACTAGCATACATTATGCCTGGCTGAAAGATTTTATTTTATTAGGGATCCCCATTAGCTGGTGCGATAGCTAGTCTTCCTGGGGTCCACACACAAAAAAAAAAAAACATACAAAAACAATCACTATTGCAAAAACAAAATGATTAAAAGTCAGTACACACAATGCATAATGAAACTACTGTAACAATTAAAATAGCTAAAATTACATTAGTGTAAAACAAAAACAAAAAATTAAAAACAATTTAAAAACAATTTAAGATTCTTTTAAAAAGTGAATCTACTGTAAATGCAGCAGAGGTTCCGAGGCAGGCCATTCCAAAGAGTTAATGCTCTAAAAATAAAAGATCTCCCCAAAGCGCTGGTTCTAGGACCTGGCAATTCAAGCTGCCCACTACTGGAACATCTAGTGTAATACTAAAAACAATCTGATTATGTATAAAAACAGGAGTATAGAAAGGAGAGTCTTGTTTGGTTCTATTGAGCCCATGTTCATTCAGATATGTTGAGGTGAGAAGTCAGGGGACCCCTTTGAAAATGGCCATGCCCATGGCATCATCCTCCCATCAAATTTAAGCTATCTTAAAATAGCTAAACTTGAGCACAATCCACCCCTTTGCCAATAAACTAGGTACCTGGCTGGTACCTTTGGATTCCCCAAGATGTCTAGGTTCACATGATACAAGATCTTCGCGCTAGCTTTATTAATGAGCCCACTAGAACCCTCATAACACTTTGAGTGCCAACGACGAGATTTCTCGTTAGTTCATGCCAACCGTTCAGTGCCAACGAGACGAGAGATCTCGTTTTTGATTAGCGATTTCTATTCATATTTCATCAATCTAGCCTCACGTTACCACTGGGACTCTGTCTGAGCTCCATTGGGAAAATACCGCCCCCTATCGTCTCTCCAGATGCTACTGCACCCCTTTGGATTGGATTGAATGAAAAGCATGGAGGAAAAGAAATCCTGCTTCCTCATTTTACTTGTCAGACAAGTAACCCGAGACGATCGAGGTCATTGCCGAGCCGCAGAACAGCGGAGAATGTGTGTTTACAGTACCCAGCGTTGGATCAATAAACGCGATCGATATTTGGAATGGCGATCAGGAATTGGAATAATCTTTTTGGAGAACATCTGATCTGAGGTAAGGAATCTATTTTCTATCTATTTTCTTTGGATAATCAGAGCTTTTTTCACCTATCAATGTGGGCCCTATGTGTGTGTGTGTGCGTGTGTGTGTGTGTGTGTGTGTGCTGATCAGGAAATGGATAATCGATTTTTCAGCCCGCTTCTATAGCGTGCATAAGTACACATACTATCGATAATCTAGCGTTTATTTGAAAACGATTCATAAATAGGCCGAAAAATTTCAACGTTTTTTGTGTATTCCAGTATATTCCAGTAAAGGGCGATTATCACAGAATCTTGACATTTTCTGGAACTTTCATAAAACGAGCGTTTATCTTTCAAAAGAAACCAGGCTCATGCATGTGCTATAAGTATAAAGTATAGTTTTTTGGTTTGGAAAAAAAAGTATGCAGTCCTCAAGTTCAAGTTTAAAAATGGCCACTTTTCTGGGCACCAGTTAAGAGGTTAAAGACGGTTATGAAATGGCTGAAATAGGTAACATAACCAAGGCAGGCTGGGGCTCAACATGCTGGAGCCCTCAGGCAGACTGTGAGCTGAGGATTCCAGAATGTTAAGGCAGTAAATGAGTTAAGGTTAGAGAAGCAGTCTTGTGACTAGAAGGTCGCTGGTCCGATCCCCTGGACCGATAGGGAATCTAGAGGGGGAAGTGAACCCTCTCCTCTCCCTCAATACCCACTGTTGGAAGTGTCCTTGAGCAAGGCACTTAGACCCCAACTGCTCAACAGTGGAGCTGCTCAGTGGCCAACAGTGTCAGACTGTGGTTTTACTGGGTGTGAATGTGTGGAACTACGCAAGTGTAAGGCAGGGCTTTGCTGATAAAGGGCATCTGTGTTGAGCGAACCTACCCAGAGTAAATAAAGGTTTACATTTAATATATATATTTAAAGATTTTTTTAAATGAAATTAAAAAATAAAAGTGGTCCATTAATTTCCAACAGATGATAAACCTGGTAAACTCTATCATCATCCATTAACGTACGCTACCTTGTTTCCCAACCGGTGTGACAGCGGTTCCGTTAATAAATAGCATGTCTGCCATCAATTTAGTTAGCTGTTAAATTAGGCGTGTATGAACAAATGTGTGGGCATATAGTACAGTTAAGTATTCTTAGCCAATTCACATAGTTGATTATTGGATACTGGAGCTTGTCGCGTGTGCATGTGCGTGTGTACTAGTCCGAGTCTCTAGTCCTTTGTCTTGTTTACTTGTAATGTTATATGTTATGATGTAAGTAGTATGATGGTGCATGTGACCACACAGTGTAGGTTTTTTGGTAGACACCAGGAAGAATAGCTACTGCAATTCTGTAGCTAATTGGGGATCCTAATAAACTAAACTAAACCAAAACAGCTAGAATGATATAGATAATTCTCTACGGCTGTCCTCAACTGAAGAAATTCTTAGTTAACTAATCATAGGATTTGTCGACTAATCAATTCGTTTCTATAAACATTTTGAGAACCTCTTTAAATCTAGTGTTTACCAGTGATGAGCTTATAATTTTTCATTTTAAAAGCATA
Source organism: Notolepis coatsorum (assembly GCF_963971535.1). NCBI lineage: Eukaryota > Metazoa > Chordata > Actinopteri > Aulopiformes > Paralepididae > Notolepis > Notolepis coatsorum. Next base: position 152,921,165 of record NC_140165.1, on the reverse strand, counting down.
ATAATAGACTTATCAACTAACAAAGTATTTTTTGACAAAGACCAAACGGAGCCATTAAATCGACTATAAGGGAGCGGCCCTATTTATCCCAGGAAAATAGTTAGAGCAGTTGGAAACAGCCATTCAAAGTTTCCTGGTGCCCCACCACCTTTCCCGCTCAAAAGACTAAAATAAGGCTACGTTTAGACGAGCGTTTTGGGATGGAAGTCTGAACAGAAACCGCAAAAGTCGTCTTGCGGTTTCACTTTTAATTTTGCGTTTAGACGAGCGTTTTGGGGTGGAATTCTCCGTGCAGACGAGACTGTAACAACTCGAGACAACGGAGCCCCGCTGTCACACGATTGGCGCACATGTCACATGACATGCTGTGAAGACCCGCCCTACTCTGCCTCTGATTCGCAGAGTGTGGGTGGGGAATGTGATTGGACCAAAGCAGAGTCACTCACAGACATCAGTGGGTCCAGTCATAATAGTTGTGATAGCCGCGGGACAGATTCTTGTGTATTTAAAAGTACTGCCAATGTAGCCTTCAGGTGATCGCCATGGATAGAATCAGACATGCTTTGTTTACGCTTCTAGGCTACTGGCGCATGCCTGTGATGTAAGCAGTAGGCGCGACGAGAGCCTTGACGACCCTTTCGTCATAGTTTTATACGGTTTGACAGTTTAGACGAGAGCGCAAAGGTTTACCGTTTATAGGAATTCCACCCTGGAAGGTGGTCTCACTTTTTTACGGTTTCACCCCGTAAAAACGCCGTTTCCGTATAAACGAAAGGCACATCTGAAAAAATATTTTTGCGGATTCACCTGCTAGCGTTTCCGTCTAAACGGGGCCTTAGTGTCCATGAGACCACTAACAAAAGATACAATCGGCACCTCTCCCACAATGTATCAAAATAAAAACAACCCCGTCAACCAAGTTGCTTGCCTTGTGTACGCACTAGGGCTGTCTTATATACTTCGAAGCGTTGAAGCTTCGTTCGATGGGCATGGGATTCGAATATGAAAATAAAATTCTAATATATTAAAAAATTTATAATAAATGTATTTTTTATTTTATATTTTGCTAAATCAACTCTGCCTCTCTTTGTTAACACATTCGGGGCCAACCACGTATATATACATGTTTCGGATCTAACGCTTGACGGCCAACCACGTATATATACGTGGTAAGGTTGTTTTGGCTTTTATTCCATTGTAATATCCTACTCAATGTCACCGAGCGGCACTGCAGATTTACCCTACTCTTGGAATTCGGAAAAGTGCATTACCGGCCAGATCCTTATGCGTGGGCTTTTCTGAGTGTAGCCGATGGCCTGGAATAGTTTTTGGGACGCTGAATTCAGTATGCAGTAAAGGAATATATCATCAGCCAATGGACATATGGATCTACCAGATGGCGATCGATAACTGGGAAATCCTTTTGGGGATCCAACCGGCCACAGGTAAGAGCTTTTTCACGTAAATTACATGCTGATCAGGCCTTGTTATCATAGCCAACCAGCCGATCAGCGAATAAGGCTACTGAGGCTAATGCCATTATTGGTAATCAATCATCAGAAACGACGTCCCCCGCCCCCCCCCCACTTTCATGCATTCATGGTGGACCATGATACAGACAATATGCATTGAGTTTTAGCTCTAGCTTGTCTATAGCCGAAACGCCATTCGATTTAACGCTATTAGCTTAGCACCCTATATCTCGCTATTAGCTTAGCACCCTTTATCTCCAGGAAATACCCCAGAACATTCTGCTATAACGTTCATATTCACGACGCTATAAAATGGGAACGTATTGATGAAAAAATTATTTATTTAAGGCATATTGAAGGGACGGTTTATAGTGTCAATTGACAATGAGAATGGACAGATAGCAATAATCTAAAGTATAGATTTAGCTCTACAAACGGCCTCATGCACAATGAAAGTTTGTTTTGATATGCTGGCCGTATAGAGTGGGATTAGACGGATCTAGTGATGCACCAATGTGAAAATTGTGGCCGATACCGATAACCGATATTTATATTGCTGTTCTGGCCGATACCGATATTTACCGATGTCGATATCTCTGTATAGAAAACACTTTTTTATGATAATCAAATAAAGAGCTATTTTCCAAAACGCTTAATTTTTTTTACTTTTGTAAGTAATTTTCAGAAATGACTGATATTTTGAAACTATTTAAAAAAAAATTATATCGGCCCAATCTTGATATCGGACCGATACCGATGTGTAAAAAAACTGCCATATCAGCCGATATTATATCGGCGGCCGATATATCGTGCATCACTAGACGGATCCCAATGGCCCCGAATGTGTTAATTACAACAAGCAATGCCGTTTGTTATTTAAGATGAGGTCGGACTCGGCACTGACAGATGTGTTAATTGTGCTGCTTTTATAAAGCCTCAAATGACGGCTTACAATATTTCATGAAAGCAAAGTGTTTCGTTTGTCTAAGATTTAAACTTTACAGCACTGACAAAGTTGAACAAAGTGCTGTACAAGACCCACAACAAAAAAGAAAACAAAAAAAAAGATTTATAATTTTTATTTTTTATTTTATCTCAGCCCCGAAGCTTAGAATTCCAAAAAAATAATCGAAGGTCAGCCCTAGTACGCACTGTAAAAAATGGTGTCCTTGTGCCTGTGTCCATGCTGCAGAACAAATCACTGACCCCACCTTCAAGAACCTCCTCCAACTCCAACAACAACAACCTAGCCTCTATCTATATCTACCAAGCATGTCTCCGATAGCGCATTAGACACAGCACTCATGTATTCTACGTTCCCCTGCTCGCCACGGAGAGGCACCGGAACAATGACCTACCTCTTCAACATTGATGTTCTCCTTCGCGCTCGTCTCAAACAGGTTGATGCTCATCTGTTCCGCAAACTTCTGCGCGTCTGTCGTCTCCACCACCTTGGAGTTTGGGTCGTCGTTCTTGTTTCCCACTACAAACAAACACACAGAAGAAAAACAATAGCGGTTATGGTGATGATGATGAGCCAGTGAGTTCTTCCTCCCCCACCAGTTAAGTGGGAAGCTGAGGCCAAAGACCTGCGCAGAGTTGCACAGAGTTGGCATAAGTTACGCGTTTGAAGAAGAGAGCCACATTGTACCCATCTGGACCAACATCCCAGACCAGGATCAAATCCTGGCAGAACCTTCTCTCCTCGATTCCCTCTAATCTGTCTGCCCTCTTAGCCTTCCTATTTTCTCAGTGAGGGAGGGAGTTGAATGAGACAGACTCACCTAATATTCGGCACACGTCGTCACAGTTCTGGTTGATTTCATGTAACCATCGTTTCACATTGACGAAGGACTCTGCGCTCGTGACGTCGTATACCACTATGACCCCATGCGTTCCTCTGTAGTATCTGGAGAGAGAGAGAGAGAGAGAGAAAGAAAGAGAGAAAGAGAAAGAGAAAGAGAAAGAGAGAGAAAGTTAATATCAACAATAGCCTGTGCCCAGCAGAGGGAGACAAACCCAGTTAGACAATTTGGAGACACTATTTAAAAATAACTGAAACATGGATTGAAAAGACATATATATGGCATATGCTTGATATGGAAAATGTGATTTCACTGTATAGTCATTTGAATGGTGTGATGATGACGATTATGATAATGCAAAACAGTAGTATAACAGCAGGAATAAGGGCATGAGATGGCGTGTCTCTGGAGCAGGGCTGGGCAGTCTGCAGCAAACCAATCACTGTGATCCACTAGGGACCGCGACAGAACGTTTAAAGAGACGGGAGGAACACAGACTCATTCACACAGAAGTACGACTACAGTACAGCAGGACTCTGCTAAAAATGCTAAAAATGGCCAGGCCGGCCCCAGAGAGGGAGAGGCCAGGGCTGTACACTGCGACGATCTCGTCGCAAATTGCCCCTTAATTTGGCCGTTGCGATTGAAATATTATATCTGGTAGCAACGTTGCGAGTAGAGATTTCAACCCTTCATTCGCATTTCACTCCTAAATTAATCCATACAAATTGGATAATTTTTTTTTAAACATTAGCCTACAACCAAGGCTGTACAGTGCGACACAATGTCGTGGTGCTATGAAAGAATCTGTCGGCAATGAATGAACTTACTGCGATAGCCTGAGTGAAAAAAGATTTTCGTGGAGTGAATCTGGGTCACGCTATATACTTGGTACTTGTAGTCTATCGTGCGATTAAAGACCATGTCCCTGTCTGCGTAGTCTATACATCCAACACCAAATCCCATAATTCCTAGCGAAACGAAACTGAATGTGGCCGCTTCCTTTAAATAATAATATGGCTCTTGCTCCGCAAGAACAACAGAGTGGATAATGGATATCAGTCCATTTTATGACAACCACGTCCGATGTGGAGAGATGATAAGATGATGATGATTGACGTGATGATGTGATGATTGATTGACGGGGACACGGAAACTTCTAACGTTCAGGATCAGCCATGCATTACGTGAGTACCCCACTATTAGGACGTGAAATACTGTCTACTTAAATTGACACCGCGGATCAATAAAGTATCAACCTATCTATCTATCTAATAATGAGACAATATGCAAATAAGATAATACTAATAATTGTCTGTTCCCCGTATATGAAATGAAAGTGGCTTGCAACTTTACTGCTGGTAAAATCACTGTTTATTTCTCGTTTTGCATAGTATTACATTCCACTTCTATAAACAATCAAAGTCCTACCGTAAGAGCCTCATACGGGTCAATTAAACCATTTTTATTAGTCTTTCCTTCGAGCTAAGTTGGACTGAACATTTCACTGTCAAAAGCGCAAATGTAAATAAGGTTGCGTTGCAACAGTTTTCAAAATAAAGGTCATATATACAAATACCTCTCAATTCTTATAAAAAGAAAGTCCCGGATATACATAAACATTAATTGGCATAGATCTCTATAAACGGCCCAACACATTGATCACTTTAGGCACACACTGAAACCAGTAACATCACAAATATGAAGCAGGTAATTACCCATACAAATAATAAAACTTTCATGGGGTTATTTACAATAATAATAATTCATTTGATTTCTAAAGCACTTTTCATTGTGAAACAAATGTATGCAGAGTTTCTTGTCCTCCTGATTAATGGTGTGTGTGTGTTGTGATGATCTCATTCAAGGAGCACTACACAAGCGCGCGCACACACACACACACACACACACACACACACACACACAGTTTGTTGTTTTTGTTCTATTAGTGATTTACACACTTTCTCAGTTGGTTCATTATAAAAGATACAAACCTGAAAACAAACGCACTTAAATGTTAAATAAAAGGACCACAGTAATGAGGCAGGAGGAACATATTTTTTTTAATAATGGTAAAATTGTTATTTAAAAATTTGCCCTCATTTAGGGGCAAGTGTGCCCCTAGTAGTGTCGTCAAAAATATCGAAGTATCGATACATATCGATACTGAATATTTAAAACGGCTTCGATACTCATTTCCCGAAGTACCGATACTTTCTGCAGTAGCGGTACCAGCTGGCGAGTGTTCTACCGCAAGTTGTTGACGCGCTGTTCAGAGCGCTCAGCGCGCTTGCCCCCCGGCTCCTCCGAGTCCAGCCCTCCCCCTCACAGAGTCACAGAGAGCCGTCTTCTTCAGTTAGTAAACAAACATTTTAGCTGAAGATGGTAAATGCAGAGCCTCCGCAACTTGTGCTTGTGGATAAAGAAAACAGCAGAAGTGCTGTTTGGAGGTACTTCAGGTTTCAAGTAAACAACGAAGGACAAGCTACAAATGCCCCAATGCTATTTGCAAGCGGTGTTAGAGCAGTGCCAGCGCCGATCTCCATAAAGAAATGAAAGAGGTTCGTGACAGCTGCTCTTTCAACATCACTGTGACTGAAGCATTAAACCATTAACTCTAGTTTAATACATGATACGTTGTCTACTGATGGCGCATAATATCAACAGCTGATTCGTTGTAACGTTACAGCTACCAGCTAACGTTAGCTACTGCTAGCTCCGTTAGCTTAGCTGGCTACTTGTATAATTACTGCATGGTAACGGAGTAACGTTAACGTTTAAACGTTATGTCGAGGTCATACAATACTACAGTCGACATAAGGTTAACGTTACCCCGTTTCCATCAAGTGTTTAAATAGCAGCAATCTTGTTGAAAATGTAACGTTACTAAAATGCTCCGAGCATAGCCTCTCTCTCTCTCTCTCTCTATCGCTACCTCTCTCTCTCTCTCTCTCTCTACCGCCCTCTCCCTCTCTCTCTCTCTCTCTCTCTCTCGTTATCTTTAAATAAAAACGAAATTGTTACTAACTGTAATATAAACAGTTCAGTTTGTCAGGTACATGCAACACAGATTACAGTGTTTACATCTGTCTGCTTGAGAAAATACCATGTTCTGCATTTGCAATAGAAATGATTGAAGTGAGATAAACAGTTATTTTTAGGGGTGCACCGATATATCGGTCGGGTATCGGTATCGGCCGATAAGTGCCTTGTTGACTGCTATCGGCCTATCGGCCGATAAGCTCAAATGTGCCGATAGCAGTCGCCGATAACTAACCATCCATTTGTGTAGCGTCAAAAGGCAAAAAAAAAAATTCACTCGCGACCTACCTGCACAACGCCCGCCGTCCCCCCCACACACACACAAGCTACTGCATCAAAGTTACTATTTATGATTAACAAGGCATTCGTTTTGTGGCATTAACGTTATATAGTTAGTGTTACACGGACAATAACATCAGCATATTATTATTACCCATAGCAGCAAGGCATTACTCCGAGTCCGTTCATAGCCGGGAGGCAGAAGACTAACGTTACTGGTGAAAATGTGATTTACGTTGGAATACTCCTTTGCCAACTTGCTGTACTATGCTTGCAGGTCTGCAGCCATTATTACTGGATTAAGAATAGCCCCAACTTTAGCCAACGTAACGTTATGGCTAAACCTTTAACATTAGTTAACCCTAGCTTTCGGTTAGCTGTTCAATGTTAATAACACAACCAAGCGAATCCATCAGAGCTCCCCATCAACACCGCTCTGTCGGGAGGATGGCATTTAAGAAAGTATCTGCTGTTAAAATGACACAAACATTCGTTTTGTGGCATTAACGTTATTATAGTTAGTTACACGTTCAATTACATCAGCATAGTATTTACCCGAAGATAGCAAGCAAGCCGTGCATAGCTCGGTTACATTCCGTTGCTCATTCCGTACCCAACTACACATTCTGCAATCTGTTAATAAAGTTTTCAACCAGACAAATGTATAGAAAGGCTTTGTTTTATTATAAAATTTGTTGCAGTAAAATCATTGTGTCTCGTTTGGCCATCCTGTGGAGCGCGCTGGTCGGCGGGCACTGCCGGGCAGCTAACGTATTAGCTTGTTGTGGTTCTAAGTTTGACTCGCATTCTCGCAAGCAGATCAATGGCGGCATGCCCCGAAGTAGAAAAATGAATAAACGCTTGGTGGTAAGCAGGAGGTGGGTGCTAGCGGTGTGGCGTAATTGGCCGAATCGACTGTCAATCAAAATGGTTCCATTGCATTGGTTGAAAGCTCTGGTTGAGAGAATAGTATCCCGCTGCAGGCCGCCAGAATGGTTCCATTGCATTGGTTGAAAGCTCTGGTTGAGAAAATAGTATCCCTCTGCAGGCCGCCAGACGATACTGGGAGAGGGATCAGTGATACCATAAACATATTTCTTGATGTTTCCTTTTTTAAGTAAGTAAAGAGGCCTACAAATACAAACACACATACAAATATACAGTAGTTTCATTAAAAAAATAAAAAAAAATTAAAAATACTTATTTTTTGCCACAATTATCGGTATCGGTATCGGCCGATTGTGTTAGTTGAACAATCGGTATCGGTATCGGTGGCCAATTTTCATATCGGTGCACCCCTAGTTATTTTTAAATGTGTGATCTAAAGATAAACAAAGGGTTTTAAAATTGTTATATTTATCTTCTCTTATAGTACCAGAGAGAAGCTAAATTTGAAGCTAAATTTGTTTAAAAGAAAAAATTAAAAAATTATATATATATATATTTTTTTGATATCGAAATAATATCGAAGTATCGATACTTTAAGGTATCGTTTCGAAGTCGAAATTCCAGTATCGTGACAACACTAGCCCCTAGTGAAAAAGCTTAGCGTACAGCCCTGAGGCCCCAGAGAGGGAGAGGCCCCAGAGAGAGGGAGGCCCCAGAGAAGGAGCAGGCCCCAGAGAGGGAGAGGCTCCAAAGAGGGAAAGGCCCCAGAGAGGGAGCAGGCCCCAGAGAGGGAGAGGCTCCAAAGAGGGAAAGGCCCCAGAGAGGGAGAGGCCCCAGAGAGAGAGCAGGCCCCAGAGAGTAGAGCCATATGGAATCCACGATCACGGAATCGCGGACGGAATCGCGGAATTGAGCAATAAAAATGGAATCAACTAAAAAAAAAATAAAAAAAATATTATTATTTTTTTTTATTATTATTATTAAACTTTTTTTTTTAATGTTGTGGGACTTGTACAGCACTTTGTTCAACTTTGTCAGTGCTGTAAAGTTTAAACCTTTTTAAATCTTAGACAAAAAACACTTTGCTTTCATGAAATATTGTAAGCCGTCATTTGAGGCTTTATAAAAGCAGCACAATGAACACAAATCTGTCAGTGCCGAGTCCGACCTCATCTTAAATAACAAACAGCATTGCAGAGTTGATTTTGCATAATTTTTTTTTTTTTTTTAATAATCGAATTTTATTTTCATATTCGAATCCCATGCCCATCGAACGAAGCTTCGAAGCTTCGAAGTATTTAAGACAGCCCTATTAAATGGACTGTTATATCTTATTAAATTGTGGACATTTATTCATTCCCACTTATTAGACACTATTTCTGATGGTAAAATGAGCGTACAAAGCAAAATACAGAATTCTGAAATATTAAAATGGAAAAAAACTGAATTTGGAAAAAAATCAAATGGAATTTGGAAAAAAATTAAACGGATTTCATATGGCTCTACCAGAGAGAGAGCAGGCCCCAGAGAGGGAGCAGGCCCCAGAGAGAGGGAGGCCCCAGAGAGGGAGCAGGCCCCAGAGAGGGAGCAGGCCCCAGAGAGGGAGAGGCCCCAGAGAGGGAGAGGCCCCAGAGAGGGAGCAGGCCCCAGAGAGGGAGCAGGCCCCAGAGAGGGAGCAGGCCCCAGAGAGGGAGCAGGCCCCAGAGAGGGAGAAGGCCCCAGAGAGGGAGAGGCCCCAGAGAGGGAGCAGGCCCCAGAGAGGGAGCAGGCCCCAGAGAGGGAGCAGGCCCCAGAGAGGGAGCAGGCCCCAGAGAGGGAGAAGGCCCCAGAGAGGGAGAGGCCCCAGAGAGGGAGCAGGCCCCAGAGAGGGAGCAGGCCCCAGAGAGGGAGCAGGCCCCAGAGAGGGAGAGGCCCCAGAGAGGGAGAGGCCCCAGAGAGGGAGCAGGCCCCAGAGAGGGAGCAGGCCCCAGAGGGAGAGGCCCCAGAGGGAGCAGGCCCCAGAGGGAGCAGGCCCCAGAGAGGGAGCAGGCCCCAGAGAGAGGGAGGCCCCAGAGAGGGAGCAGGCCCCAGAGAGGGAGCAGGCCCCAGAGAGGGAGCAGGCCCCAGAGAGGGAGCAGGCCCCAGAGAGGGAGCAGGCCCCAGAGAGGGAGCAGGCCCCAGAGGGAGAGGCCCCAGAGAGGGAGCAGGCCCCAGAGGGAGAGGCCCCAGAGAGGGAGCAGGCCCCAGAGAGGGAGCAGGCCCCAGAGAGGGAGCAGGCCCCAGAGAGGGAGAGGCCCCAGAGAGGGAGCAGGCCCCAGAGAGGGAGTAGGCCCCAGAGAGGGAGCAGGCCCAGGCCCCAGAGAGGGAGCAGGCCCCAGAGAGGGAGCAGGCCCCAGAGAGGGAGAGGCCCCAGAGAGGGAGCAGGCCCCAGAGAGGGAGAGGCCCCAGAGAGGGAGCAGGCCCCAGAGAGGGAGCAGGCCCCAGAGAGGGAGAGGCCCCAGAGAGGGAGCAGGCCCCAGAGAGGGAGCAGGCCCCAGAGAGGGAGCAGGCCCCAGAGAGGGAGCAGGCCCCAGAGAGGGAGCAGGCCCCAGAGAGGGAGAGGCCCCAGAGAGGGAGCAGGCCCCAGAGAGGGAGCAGGCCCCAGAGAGGGAGCAGGCCCCAGAGAGGGAGCAGGCCCCAGAGAGGGAGCAGGCCCCAGAGAGGGAGAGGCCCCAGAGAGGGAGCAGGCCCCAGAGAGGGAGCAGGCCCCAGAGAGGGAGCAGGCCCCAGAGAGGGAGCAGGCCCCAGAGAGAGGGAGGCCCCAGAGAGGGAGCAGGCCCCAGAGAGGGAGCAGGCCCCAGAGAGGGAGCAGGCCCCAGAGAGGGAGCAGGCCCCAGAGAGAGAGCAGGCCCCAGAGAGTAGAGCCATATGGAATCCACGATCACGGAATCGCGGACGGAATCGCGGAATTGAGCAATACAAATGGAATCAACTAAAAAAAAACTAAAAAAATATATATATTTTTTTTATTATTATTATTAAACTTTTTTTTTTAATGTTGTGGGACTTGTACAGCACTTTGTTCAACTTTGTCAGTGCTGTAAAGTTTAAACCTTTTTAAATCTTAGACAAAAAACACTTTGCTTTCATGAAATATTGTAAGCCGTCATTTGAGGCTTTATAAAAGCAGCACAATGAACACAAATCTGTCAGTGCCGAGTCCGACCTCATCTTAAATAACAAACAGCATTGCAGAGTTGATTTTGCATAATTTTTTTTTTTTTTTTAATAATCGAATTTTATTTTCATATTCGAATCCCATGCCCATCGAACGAAGCTTCGAAGCTTCGAAGTATTTAAGACAGCCCTATTAAATGGACTGTTATATCTTATTAAATTGTGGACATTTATTCATTCCCACTTATTAGACACTATTTCTGATGGTAAAATGAGCGTACAAAGCAAAATACAGAATTCTGAAATATTAAAATGGAAAAAAACTGAACTTGGAAAAAAATCTAATGGAATTTGGAAAAAAATTTAACGGATTTCATATGGCTCTACCAGAGAGAGAGCAGGCCCCAGAGAGGGAGCAGGCCCCAGAGAGGGAGCAGGCCCCAGAGAGGGAGCAGGCCCCAGAGAGAGGGAGGCCCCAGAGAGGGAGCAGGCCCCAGAGAGAGGGAGGCCCCAGAGAGGGAGCAGGCCCCAGAGAGGGAGCAGGCCCCAGAGAGGGAGCAGGCCCCAGAGAGAGGGAGGCCCCAGAGAGGGAGCAGGCCCCAGAGAGGGAGAGGCCCCAGAGAGGGAGCAGGCTCCAGAGAGGGAGCAGGCCCCAGAGAGGGAGCAGGCCCCAGAGAGGGAGCAGGCCCCAGAGAGGGAGCAGGCCCCAGAGAGGGAGCAGGCCCCAGAGAGGGAGCAGGCCCCAGAGAGAGAGCAGGCCCCAGAGAGGGAGAGGCCCCAGAGAGGGAGCAGGCCCCAGAGAGGGAGGCCCCAGAGAGGGAGCAGGCCCCAGAGAGGGAGCAGGCCCCAGAGAGGGAGCAGGCCCCAGAGAGGGAGAGGCCCCAGAGAGGGAGAGGCCCCAGAGAGGGAGAGGCCCCAGAGAGGGAGAGGCCCCAGAGAGGGAGAGGCCCCAGAGAGGGAGCAGGCCCCAGAGAGGGAGAGGCCCCAGAGAGGGAGAGGCCCCAGAGAGGGAGCAGGCCCCATAGAGGGAGCAGGCCCCAGAGAGGGAGAGGCCCCAGAGAGGGAGCAGGCCCCAGAGAGGGAGCAGGCCCCAGAGAGGGAGCAGGCCCCAGAGAGAGGGAGAGGCCCCAGAGAGGGAGAGGCCCCAGAGAGGGAGCAGGCCCCAGAGAGGGAGCAGGCCCCAGAGAGGGAGCAGGCCCCAGAGAGAGGGAGGCCCCAGAGAGGGAGCAGGCCCCAGAGAGGGAGCAGGCCCCAGAGAGAGGGAGAGGCCCCAGAGAGGGAGAGGCCCCAGAGAGGGAGCAGGCCCCAGAGAGGGAGCAGGCCCCAGAGAGGGAGTAGGCCCCAGAGAGGGAGTAGGCTGCAGGCCCCAGAGAGGGAGAGGCCCCAGAGAGGGAGAGGCCCCAGAGAGGGAGCAGGCCCCAGAGAGGGAGAGGCCCCAGAGAGGGAGAGGCCCCAGAGAGGGAGCAGGCCCCAGAGAGGGAGCAGGCCCCAGAGAGGGAGTAGGCCCCAGAGAGGGAGTAGGCTGCAGGCCCCAGAGAGGGAGCAGGCTGCAGGCCCCAGAGAGGGAGCAGGCCCCAGAGAGGGAGAGGCCCCAGAGAGGGAGCAGGCCCCAGAGAGGGAGTAGGCCCCAGAGAGGGAGCAGGCCCCAGAGAGGGAGCAGGCCCCAGAGAGGGAGCAGGCCCCAGAGAGGGAGCAGGCCCCAGAGAGGGAGCAGGCCCCAGAGAGGGAGCAGGCCCCAGAGAGGGAGTAGGCCCCAGAGAGAGGGAGGCCCCAGAGAGGGAGCAGGCCCCAGAGAGGGAGCAGGCCCCAGAGAGGGAGCAGGCCCCAGAGAGGGAGTAGGCCCCAGAGAGAGGGAGGCCCCAGAGAGGGAGAGGCCCCAGAGAGGGAGCAGGCCCCAGAGAGAGGGAGGCCCCAGAGAGGGAGCAGGCCCCAGAGAGGGAGCAGGCCCCAGAGAGGGAGCAGGCCCCAGAGAGGGAGTAGGCCCCAGAGAGAGGGAGGCCCCAGAGAGGGAGCAGGCCCCAGAGAGAGGGAGGCCCCAGAGAGGGAGCAGGCCCCAGAGAGGGAGCAGGCCCCAGAGAGGGAGTAGGCCCCAGAGAGAGGGAGGCCCCAGAGAGAGGGAGGCCCCAGAGAGGGAGCAGGCCCCAGAGAGGGAGAGGCCCCAGAGAGGGGGAGGCCCCAGAGAGAGGGAGGCCCCAGAGAGAGGGAGGCCCCAGAGAGAGGGAGGCCCCAGAGAGAGGGAGGCCCCAGAGAGAGGGAGGCCCCAGAGAGGGGGAGGCCCCAGAGAGAGGGAGGCCCAGAGAGAGGGAGGCCCAGAGAGAGGGAGGCCCCAGAGAGAGGGAGGCCCAGAGAGAGGGAGCAGCAGGCCCCAGAGAGAGCAGCAGGCCCCAAAGGGAGCAGGCCCCAGAGAGAGAGCAGCAGGCCCCAGAGAGAGAGCAGCAGGCCCCAAAGGGAGCAGGCCCCAGAGAGAGGGAGGCCCCAGAGAGGGAGCAGCAGGCCCCAGAGAGAGAGCAGCAGGCCCCAAAGGGAGCAGGCCCCAGAGAGAGGGAGGCCCCAGAGAGGGAGCAGCAGGCCCCAGAGAGAGAGCAGCAGGCCCCAAAGGGAGCAGGCCCCAGAGAGAGAGCAGCAGGCCCCAGAGAGGGAGAGCATTCCCTGTCGAGCTGTGCTGCGCCAAACACAAAGAAACCTTTGTCAGACCTTTGTCATCCATGTGTGTGCATCTGTTAGGGCCGTGAAACATTTACCGGTTTTACTATAAACCACGGTAAAATTCCTGACGGCTAGTATTACCATTTAAAATGTAAAATGATCATTATAACCGTGTTTGATTACAGCACTTGGTAAATACTGTCCAGCATCAACCAAAGTTAGCCAAACAGTCTTCCTGCAACGAGAAGCAAGTGCAGCAGCAACGTGTGTTTGTTGTGCTTCAGAACAACCAGGGCGGAAGGTAGTGACACATCGCTCCAGAGTTTTTTCAGCCTTGGAGGACAAGTAGTCTGAAGTACTGCATGGTCATGTTTTAGCTTTTAGTGCTGAGGGAAAGTTCATGGAAGGTGGCCAACCTGTCTGCAGAACATGCAGAAAGAAAATCGCAACGAAAGGGAGGCAACACTTCAAATCTTGCAGCCACCACTAACGTCATTTTATAATGAATGCAACTTAAGTTAGCGTTAGTTCAATGCATGATGTGGGGACTTCGGAATGGGGAGAACTGGCTTGGCTTGTCTGTCTAACTTGCTGTTATTGTCAATAATGTAAATGGAAGCTTTCAGTGTTACCTACTCCTGTAAACAACACACTATACGTGTTGTCCTGCTGCTGTATGTGTCATGTGTCTTCAGACTGCTCACATGATGACACCTTATGTAGATTTAATCACCCACACAATATATTTAGTTTGTTTAAAATCAGGTGGCCGTTGAATTGGTTGTAAAGGTGCTCCAACAGGAGAAACACTATTGGTTAATCTGTCTTCTCAAGACTCATCCAAGGACATTCCTTTTTATAGATCATTATATGTCTTTTCATTTATGTATTTGAAATGTACAATGTATCGCCGCCCCACCACACACACACACACACACACACTCCCACCCATCCCACCCCATATTGCTAACAGCTGGTGTCCACCCCTGACACATATGGCAGCTACTGAACAGAGACAGACTGACAGGCGGTCATACGGCTATGAAGGAACCCTGGCTCGGTTGACTATCGAAGGTGGGGTTTCTGAGTTGAGTGCGCAGTGCTCTGCCTGTGAGCAGCTCTATGTTGAAATTCACTTACTAATGAGGCACCACGCCACTCTAGTTCAGCAGCACAATTAACAATCAGCCTGAACAGGCCCGCTCTGCCCTGCAGAGGGATTCCCACACAGCAGCCAGGAGGAGACAGGAGGCCGCTGGGCTGGAATGGTCTTGCTCCTCAGGGGCTGGGAGGAGATCAGCGATGCAAAGTGTCTGAGCTTTCTGAACGTCTCTACTATTCCTACACTTATTGCCGGCATGGTCAAGCCTGTGCCTATTAACCCTTTCACTAGCACACTACAGAAGGTTAACCTTTCACTAGCACACTACAGACGGTTAACAGTCTGTAGTGTGGTAGTGAAAGGGTTAACATTCTGTAGTGTGCTAGTGAAAGGGTTAACATTCTGTAGTGTGGTAGTGAAAGGGTTAACCCTTTGCCATGTGGCAGTGAAAGGGTTAACCTAAGTTCTGTATTGTCGCAGTGAAGGGGTTAACAATTTGGTAGTGAAAGGGTTAAAAGCCATGACTTCAAAACATCCCTGTCCCCTGCATCGCTGTATCATGACAGCCTAATAGTCTAAAGCAGGGGTCCCCAACCTTTTTTGAACCAAGATCTACTTTTTTATTTACCACCTAGCCGAGAGCTACCAGCCAAAATTGTATATTGTAAGCCGCCATTTGAGGCTTTATAAAAGCAGCATAATGAACACAAATCTGTCAGTGCCAAGTCCGACCTCATCTTAAATAACAAACAGCATTGCTTGTTGTAGTTAACAAGGAGAGGCAGAGTTGATTTTGCAAAAAATACATTTTTTTTTTTTTATCTAATTTTATTAATCGAGATCTACTTGAAACCAGCCCGCGATCTACCTGTCGATCGCGATCGACTGGTTGGGCACCACTGGTCTAAAGTGCTGCCTCAGTCTGTCCCAATCAACATCACAAAGGGGAACAAAAACAAAAGAAGTGGCCATAAAGACACAGGAGTTGCTCAGCCGCTTTCCCTGAATTGGCTCCAACAAGGCCTCGCGTGTCCAGACCCAAGGCCTTGACCAGTGGGACAGCATTCTTATCCAGCGACTCCATCTAGTCATTTATCAGAGCTCTCATGACAGAAGAGAGGGGGGGAGTGGTTATGGACTCTGTTCCACATCAGCCAGTGATATTGTTGCAAGATTGAAAAGATCATCAAAAAAAGAGGAAAAAATATAAATTGAGAAAGGAATGTCGACCCCATCTTGCTCGTATAAACGGCACTATAATCAAAGCGGCAAAGTCCATATTCCAGCGGGCGCTTTATGAGAGAAAATAAATTATGGATGTGACGGCAGGCGGTAGAGCCACGGCACACAGCTGGGCTGTCGCACATGGTGAGGGCCAGTCATGTTATAGTAGAGGACAGGCTGCAGGAATGGGAGCAAGGACGACCAGGATACAAAAACTGCTCCAATTGTGCAGGTCTTTTAAGCCTCTATAAAAAAAAGTTTTACACATACTCTCACAAGGAAGTCTACATCTCTGATTAAATTACACTTTGTACAAATATAGGCTTAAAGTAACTATAATGCTAGAAGGAAAGTGTATTATGACAAGAATATTGTCCCAATTTGACATTTTCTTTAATTGTTTCAAGAACTTTAACTATTATTTGTTTTATTACAAGCTGAATTGAATCTACACTTCAGTCCATTCTATTGTCTTATTTGGCCATTAGTTAACTTATCAATATACAGAATATATGCTCAGTAAAAAAAATGGGAAAAGGAGTCATCCATCAGGTTCACTTATTACACAACAAACTATTTTAATGAAATCTGACGCAATATTTTTATTATGTTTTGGTCACTTTGGCACCTCTTGTGCCCGTCTCCAAATGTTGGGCTAAACCGATCCTGAACTATGAGAGGAAGACTAAGAAAACAACGACTACCGCCCTGTAGCCCTCACCTCCATAGCCATGAAGTGCTTTGAGAAGCTAGTGAAGGGCTACATCTGTTCCTCCCTCCCCATCAACCTGGACCCTCTGCAATTTGCATATCGCCCCAACAGGTCCACGGAGGACGCCATAGCCCATGTGCTGCACACAGCAGCATCACATCTGGACAAGAGGAAGGGGAACTATGTGAGAATGCTGTTCATCGACTACAGCTCAGCATTCAATACCATAGTCCCCTCCAAACTCATAGCCAAGCTCAGGGACCTGGGCTTGAACTATGACCTGTGCCAGTGGGTCCTGGACTTCCTGACGGGCAGACCCCAGGTGGTAAGAGCCGGCAACTGCACCTCCTCATCCATCACGCTCAACATAGGGGCCCCCCAGGGCTGTGTTCTGAGCCCCCTCCTCTACTCCCTGTACACACATGACTGCGTAGCACAGCGGAACAACAACACCATCATCAAATTTGCTGATGACACAGTAGTGGTGGGCCTGATCTCTGCCAACGACGAAAGGGCCTACCTGGAAGAGGTAGAGAACCTGTCACAGTGGTGTCAGGAGAACTGCCTCTCCCTGAACGTCAGCAAAACAAAAGAGATGATTGTGGACTTCAGGAGGTCGGGGGTCAAGGACTACAGCCCCCTCAGCATCGACGGGGCACCAGTTGAGAGAGTGAACAGTTTCAAGTACCTCGGAGCCCACATATCCGAGGACTTGACATGGACCACACACATTGACAGTGTTGTGAAGAAGGCACGACAACGCCTCTACTTCCTCAGGCGCCTAAGGAAGTTCCAAGTCAGTCAGAAGATCCTTAGGAACTTCTACTCATGTACAATAGAGAGCATCCTGACCGGCAACATCACCTCCTGGTTTGGGAATAGCACTGCACAAGACCGTAGCAGACTACAAAGAGTGACACGTTCAGCCGAACGCACAATTAGAGGGGGGCTTCCCACCCTCCAGAACATTTACAACAAGCGGTGCAAGGGGAAGGCTAAGAGAATTATTAAGGACTCGAGCCACCCGAACAACTGCCTCTTTGAACTGCTGCCGTCAGGCAAGCGATACCGGAGTCTTATGGCGAGCACAGAAAGACTCAGAAGGAGCTTCTATCCCCAGGCCATCAGGCTGCTAAACGAACAATAATCGCTAAACGAACAATAATCACTATGCAACAACCATCAAATGCACACAGCACACACACCCACACGCACACACACACTCACTCAAACAAACAACACACTGCAGCACCCACTCTCCACACTTTAGATCACACAAACACACTTACACTTTATATTTATTGATAAAGGATTTGCACTACAACTCGTACACCTACTGTGAATTGTACCTAAACTGCACCTCGTCCATTTATGCCTTGCACTATATAGTATAGTATTGTATATTAGTACACTGCACAGTATTGTATATTGTATGGTAACTACGTCTACGAACATTGTACATATGTCTAAACTGAACACTGACCTCTTTTTTTTTTTTCTTCTAATTTTTACTATGTTTTTATTTCATACTTATCTTGTCATGCACAGTCTCTGGAGCGCAACAGTAAGAAGCATTTTGTACAAAAGTATTCTGTACTTCTGTATGACAACTATTAAAGAAACTTGAAACTTGAAACTTGAAACATTTGTATTACTTATTATACAACAGGTAGTTAAGCAATCTGATAGGCATTCAATACCTGCAGATAACTCTTGTGAAAAATGGTATGAGTTACTGAGCAAACTACTCGTGGTAACCAGGGAGCTAGCGAACAGCTTTCTCACTTTATCCCAGACCTCACTCTATTCAAGAAAACCTTTCTGGCAGCAAATGTGTTGGGAAGCTTTGTATAAAAGCAATAATACCCATGCCATTTAGTGATTATGGGCACTTGGTGATGCCAGCGTTGTGCCTGTAATGACAGTAAACAATTCCCTGTGGCGTAATATAGCTATATATTAATATGATGTGCAGGTAGAACAAAGTTGTAGATGACGCAAGTGATGCAGGATGCTTGTAAGTCCACATGTGAGGAGTTTGCATTGAACAGCACACTCTAGCAATGATGGCACAATAGCTACTGGCAATAGAGGCCTTGCACATGTTTGTATAGTTAACTTCTTCCAACATGGCTGTCTGCCTGTAACCAATGGTAACCACTTTTGAAAGAAAATGCCCCCCATTTCTGTGCAGTGGTAGAGTAGGTAAAACACTGGAAAAGCATGATATACTGTTCCACTGTGACTTGTTTATAAGATCCAGCAATAAATCAACACATAGCAACCAGTTGTTTTCCACATAGCAACTGTTGCCATTTCCATGTATAAAACCAGGGGAGGAAACTAACTTTTTGGCTTACCAGCCAACTGGCGAGTATCTGATTTTTTTTACCAGCCAAACAGATTTTTTATCAGACAAAAAAAATCGCTAATTGTGATAATTACTTCTTTGTATGTCTTTGTCTAAATTGATTTTCAATCATAGTAAAATAATCACACTGTGTCTCTACTCTTTAAAATATTTATTAGCCTAAAACATTAATCTCTACTCTTCACAATATTAGCATAAAACATATTAACATGAAAGAGGGATCTATTCTGGACTGGGTTGGCTCAACTGGGCAGTGAAAGATGCTGGGTTGGACTGGGTTGGGCAGTGAAAGAAAAAAACCGAAGTATGTTGTGAAGTGTATAGATAGATGTGAAATGTATAGATGTAGCAGTACTGTCTATCTGTATGTCATATGTTATGATGAATTGAAAATGGGGGACCCTGATGTAAACAAGACGAAAGTCTTTCTCTGGTCTGGATCCCCTTAACAATTGTGTGTATTGAGCCGTACTGTATTGTACCCATTCTGCAATCTGTTAATAAAGTTCTCAATCAATCAATCAAGTTAACTTTGAACCTCGGTTGTCAAGCCGCGTCAATGTTGTGTATGCATCTGGGTAGGCACACTGTGCCTTTAAGACAGCACGGTGGTCTTACGACAGTGCTGTGAAGTACCGTCAAGTGTTGTGGTAACGTCAGTTGGGTTGGTGTGCTGTTGTGCACAGTGCACTTGAGCTAGCCCCTTTCGTGACTGCGATGTGCAAGCCAGGGGCTTTTGAGCATGAAATAAAATGTCTAACCTTACGTCGTAGTCCGGTGCTTTTTTGGAAATATTATAGTCATAACAGAAACAGATACACCTGCTGCTTTGAGCACACAGGGCTAACGTTAGCTAACAAGCAGCTATAGCTAAAACGCTAACTAGAAGCTAACCACTGTATACAGTTCCAGTAGACTAACATTACACCTCTGTGATTTAAATGTGTCCTTAGTAACTTATACTCAAGGGTTGTACTAGGGTTGGATGCAGTTCCCCGTTGGTCAGTCTGTCTGTTTTCCATCTTCTGCTGTGTTTAACGTTATCTGTTTGCGAGTGCTCCTGATGGCTAGCCTAGTACCGCAGGACTTTTATTATTATATGTCCGCGGGTTGGCCAGTACTGCGCAAACTTTTATTAAACATTATATGTCCGCGGGTGGTCTTGTGCAGTGCTCTCGTGGCACTGTCAACTAAAGCGAGCACTCAGAAGACGTGCACCGTTTGCCAGTGCAGTGATTGCAGAATGTTTGTTTTTTTGTATACTCGCCAGACTGGCGAGTGGTCTTCATGAATCACTCGCCAAACGTAAAAAATACTCGCATTTGGCGAGTAAAGTGGCCTAATTTCCTCCCCTGTATAAAACTATTCTATGTTGCAGGTAGCCATGTTGGAAGACAGAGAACTACACAAACATTCCATGCAAGGTCTCTATTAAGAGCTATTTAGTGCAATTCTATGATAGAATTCGGAGAAGTCTGTATGCCACCTGAAAATGCCGGCCTTGTGTTCGACACGTGCTCCATGTGAATGCAAATCCATGGGAATGCTCTGCACTTCTGGATAACACACCATAAGACACAAGTAATAGAGGGCATAACAGCGCAGCCCTTACATCACGTACTACTATGTGACCAAGAGCCTCCCACTGACATCTGTAATTAGGATCTGTGGGGAATTCCACCCAGTTTCAAAGAGAAGCACCAAGTTTGTCTAGTTTGTCTATGAAGTGCTTCCTCAAAATGATAACCAATCATGGGCACACTATGAAGTAGCATTGCTTAGTTTCAAATCAACACACAGGAGAAGGACCTCCCTTGTGCACCGGCTATTTTGTGGCAGTGTATGACCACCTGTGTTATTGTGCGTTTGTACTCACGTGGAGGTGATGGTACGGAAGCGCTCCTGTCCCGCTGTATCCCAGATCTGTAGCTTCACCTTCTCTCCATTGATCTCCACCGTCCGGATCTTAAAGTCCACTCCGATCGTGGTGATATAGCTACCTACAAGACACATGTATGCAGGTTTTAGGATCAAATGCCAACAAGCATGAACACCCAAAATGCCCCCAAATTCCACCTGTGAAAAGGAGCTACGGTCCACTTCAAAAAGGTAGAAGAACAGCTTGCCTGAAAATGTGTTGTCTGCGAATCGCAGAAGGAGACTGCTCTTCCCCACTCCTGAGGAAGAAAGAGAGACACAGGATGAGTGAAAATGTACGGTGGGATTCCAAACGAATACTTCCAGGAATAATATAAAGCTTGCCATATCAGATTTTGGCTTTCAAACAAAATCCTCTAGGCATTTGTATATTTGGTACAAGCATGCTGAGGAAGGATTTTGTATTTCACTTGCTTTGGGTTGTGTTGTGTAAACATATAACTGTGCACCACAAAACAGTTATCAAATTTCCAGTCAGCTTTTGTTTGTTCCATGTGTCCTAGTTACCATACAGTAATAACCATTATAGACGTAAAACTAGACACCTGCCAGTGCAACCTTTGTGTTATACAGAATTGGTGTTGGGTAGTTCAACAAAGACAGTGGAAGCTACTGTTCAATGAATAGGGCGAGGGTTGAATACATTTTTTAATGTCTACAACTGAGATACAGTCAGAAAAGAGTGCTAACTCACTACGGTAGAAGCTTGTTTATCTCCATCTGCCTTCTGTCTATAAAAATGGACATGACTGTGAAAAGTGTGGTGATGCTAAAATATAGCCTACCTACTGCATTGATGTGTAATTGTTGTGTATGCATTGCAATGTTGTAAATCCCTTATTTGATAATTGAGCTAAAAGCATTCCAACTGCAAATCAAATGTCATATCACAATCAAATGGCAATAAAGTTGAATCATTCACTCATCAAATGTTTGGTTTGGACGGTTTCTATATTGAAGCATCCGAGAAGGCTTGGCCTTGGGCTGGCAGCAATGGACTTTGGCTATATCACACCTAGCCCACCCACGGGTTCTATATTATGAAGGTTTAGTCACTGAAGCTGATGTAAACAACTCCTTGGGCTGACATCATGGGATCAGCGTTCTTAAAGTGGGTTGTTTTGGTCAATAGAATCATGGTCCCAATAGTTGCTAAACTTCTACATTGTTGTATAGGAAACATTGCCGATGTCTAGACCAGATTTTCTGAAGACCTCGACTTCGCCTCCATCATGTCCTTTGATATACTGGGGGTTGAGAGATTTTTCCTACTTGAAGATCAACCCATGACCACCGACAGGTAAACAAAACTAAAACATGCTAAATCAGATGCCAGATTAATCTAATGAAATTAGGGATGTCCGATATTATCGGCCTACAGATATTATCGGCCGATATCGGCATTAAAATGTGATATCGGAAAATATCTGTATCGGTTTTCAATTTTTTTTCTTTTTTTACATTTCTATAACCTTTATTTACCCAGGCAAGCAAGTAAGAACAAATTCTGATTTTATTTATTGTCAAAAGTATGCATAATGTTGTGTTAATTCCACAACAAGAGATATGTAATGTTAACACTTTAGTTGCCAAATGACGAGTTTAGGCGTCCTTCCCCGCCATGCTCAAGTTGCCGAAGACGCCGTAACTCGTCTTTGATATCAATATTTCAAAAATCTGTGATCGGAATCATATTTCCTTTCCGGGGCCCTGAGACACAAGTGTGATCTCCTCTCAATCCTCTAGCGGTTCAAGACCGCCATCTGGTGGCCGATCGGCAGATCGAAAAAACGGATGTTACCTTTAACCCGGCAGGACTCACTCCATATGTGGTCCGGGCACTCGCTAATGTTAGAGACTCAGTCTTCACACAGTGAACATCGATCGCTGCAAATAACTCGGAAAAACAACATGATTTGGACGTATATATTATTATACAACCTGGAAATGGACCGGGTATTTCAACATCCCATAATGGAAAACTGTCTACCCCACGCTGATCGCCCAACGGCCCGCGGAGACTGGGGTGAGTTTTAGCGTGTAATATTACCGTGTTCGACACTAACTGCTATGATGAACATTTGACCCACATTAGATGAATGGTAAAACGTTGCCCACGGAATTATAAATGATCCCCCGCCCATCCGGTCAATATCAGATGATACGTAGAAACTTCTAGAAGTACGTCCAATTGAAATTTTTGATCTCGCACAGATTCCTACCAAACTGTATTTCATCATCAATATAATGTATTTGGGGCTATAAATCATGTTCTGGAGAAAGCTGCAGAAAGAGATGAAAACATACTTATACTTTAGATCATATTTTAGTATGAATATGTGAATGAAAAAGTTTAACGTTGCTACACCATGACAATACATATAGGACCTTGAATGGGCCCTAATAATGGCAATCTAGCAATAGAATTTAAAAAGTTATAGCCCTGCAAAGAAGGGGAACTTCTCCATGTTAAATAGAGCTGGCAACGGATGGTATATCATGAATTTAACCTTAGGCAATCAAAGTGTTAATTACCTGAAATTATTTCATTTTTTGGGGGGGAAACCCTGCATAGATCGGTATCGGTTGATATCGGTATCAGAAATTAAGAGTTGGACAATATCGGTATATCGGTAAAAAAGCCAATATCGAGCATCCCTAAATGAAATACATTGTGTGTTCTGCATTTCCCAACTTCACTTGCGTTCATAATTCATGTGGGGAGAAATGTCATAGACTATGCAAGTGGGGTACAGTGACAAAACACAGCCTCATCATAGGGGGGGGGGGGGGGGGGGGGGGGGCATTTTGCCTGAATAATATCATTGCAGCATAGGGCTCAGTGACAAACCAAAGATGTACAGGTAGGCTATATCGACATTGATGAATCTCTTACGACCCAATGTTGCCTATTATCAATATGTTAGGTAAATACATTCATTCAATGCAACGTTTTGTGGCCTATTAACAGAGACAGACTTTGCTTTTAATTCAAATGATGAATGTACAACAACCAATCTGTGCCCTGGTGTTTTAAAAAAAAGTTATGAAATGTTTGATTTATCATTATCAAGGTGAATATGATAATACATTACACCGTGACATGGATTTCAGGTCATACCGTCCACAAACTTATTGCAGCATTGCACATACTTGGTTCCATGCCGCAGCTGAGGGGACACTGGCCCTGTGTGTGAGTGGTAGTAATGGAACTGCTGTGCTGCTTTGCCCACTATTGTGACCAGCCAGCTGATGGGGTAGTGCCAGGATCGGGAGGGTCAATGAATACAAGAATCTTTCCAAACAAAGGGGTCCCATAATGACTATCAAATGAGGGTGGAGGCCCATTTAGAAATATCATCATCAAATACTATTAAAAATGAGAGCAGTCATTATTAACCACCACCTTTCCATTATGCATCACCTGTGGTGGATGTGGTCTTCACCTCAGGGAATAAATCCCCCCTCTTCCTGCCTTTAACTTAATCATCAATAATAGCAAGGGTCTCCTCAACACTCAAGATGACGTACATATACTAATATTGGAGACACATAAGTCAGAAGGCAAAAGTTAAATATCTAACGTTAATTCAGTGGTCCTCGATGACTTTGACCCATGGTAGTTGGGGCCAAAACATTCAAGACGGGGCACAAATGCTGCAAAAATCACGCAGGTGGTTTAATTTGATTGATTTCACTCTATAATATAGAGATAGCTTGTTAGCAACACTTCTAATCATATGATTGGCAATCAGTCACCAAACCAGCCAGCTCAGCTAAAAGTAGCCGAACGTTAATGATGAAAACCAAAAGCTGCACTGCAGCATTTCTCGATTAGATCAGCTTGTCGCATATGTATACGCAGTTAACCAGCTTAATGGTTAAATATATATCAACAGTTTGATAATGTGACAACTTAGTGTAACATTAGTCGTCAACTTCAACCGACGGAGGCCACTGAGCCTCTGAGGCCAACTCGCTACCTAGCGCTGCTCGTTATGTTGTTAGCGCCGCTGGCTAACTTCTAGCTGGCTAGCTCACGAGAACTGCCAACAAGCAACCAAATAGGACGAGAATTTGGTAAACAGTCGTAACGCTAACTACTTCACAGAATGTGTGTTGTATGCCTAGCACGCAGATTAGCTCACGTTCATTCATTGGCAAACACGGTTAGAATTCTCCAAGAGACCAAACAGTGATGTGCAGCAGCAGGAGGCGACATCCGGCCTGATCGCCTGACGTGCCCAGCCCCGATACACAGCCTCCGCCCGTCACTAACATCCAATTCAAGGATTCATGCATTCTATTAGAAATGTCCATATAGATGTGAAACATCCTAAACAGTAAGTGAGACAGAAAAGCACACAAGTGGGCCTCGGGAAACATATCTGCCACTCTCCATACAAAAACATGACCAGGCCCGTTTCCCGTCACGCATCCCCGGCATCACTTACCACTGTCCCCGATGATGAGCAGTTTGAAGAGGTAATCGTAATCCCTGGCCATGCCGGTAGTCGGTGGGTCACCCCCGCCTTGTGCCGCTTCGTTTCTCTTGCTCTCGATTTGCAGTCCGAACCCTTGGGTCGTTATTCACCAGCCAAAACCCCGGTATAATAGAAACGACCACTACCGATGCTCAACAGCAAGCCCCCGAGCCAGCGGCTTTTTTCTCGGGCTTTCGCGGAGTCAGCAATCCTCTCCCTCCGCTGCAAATAGCCGGAAACTCCGCTTCCTTCTCTGGTAGTGACTGCACCCAACTCTGCGACTCAGGCTCAACTGCGCAGCCGCACGGTGAAATAATAGGGCACAGTATCCATTCCAAGCCATTGATCAAGCATACCCACATTTAGAACTTTTTCATTTATTTGACTCTATGCCTAGGCTATATTAAACCGGTTTATATATATAATATAATATATTGCATTGCCAGTTCCACCAGGACCAGGGCATCTCTTACACTTGCCTGAGAAGTTTGTTTGTTTTTACAATAAGGCATGTTAACTTTATTTTAGTGACCCTATGATGCTGGATAGGTGCAGATTAGCTGGTATACCCAACCTTTACCATGTTCAACCGCATTGTATGAGGTTGGATGAAAATACCATAAGTCATAAAACGCAACCTAGCAAATTGGATGTGATGTAATTACGTTGTTGGCTTTGTTAAACTACCTGATTGATTGAATTGATTGAAAACTTTATTAACAGATTGCAGAATGGGTACAATACAGTACAGCTCAATACACACAATTGTTAAGGGGATGCAGACCAGAGAAAGACTTTCGTCTTGTTTACATCAGGGTCCCCCATTTTCAATTCATCAGGACATATATGACATACATGACATACAGATAGTCAGTACTACTACATCTATACATTTATGACATACCAGATTTGCAAATACAGTACTGTTTGTGATACAGAAGGAGTCAGGAAAAGGGAGTATATACATTTGACGTAGAAACTGTACATTGGAGGAGGTTGGGTGGGGGGGGGTTGGGTACACTGGGATATTGACAACCATACTGGGTAATCTACATTGGAGGTGGTTGGGGGGGCACACTGTATATACATGCAAAACTGTACATTGAGGGGGGGGGGGGGGGACACTGTACAAACAAACAATTGTACATTGGACTATTGACAACCATACTAGGTAAATGACTGTACATTGGAGGGGGTTGGGTTAGGATATTTACAGGGGCCAGTGTTGAATTGCAGTCTCCCGTAAGTGTCCCTTGAGAGAGGTTTTGAAAGTGGGTAGTGATCCACATTCCTTTACAGCTTTGGGTAGGGCGTTCCACATTGATGTGGCATAATTGCGAAACGTGTTTAGTCCCTTATTTGAGCCGAATCTGGGTTTAACATGATTTGTGGAGCTCCCTCTGGTGTTGTGATCGTGGTATTCACTGACCTTTGGGAAGTATTTTGACATGTACATGGGTACCTTGGTCGTGTAGTTGTAGTGTATCTTGTAGACCAGGCCCATTGCAAGTTGCTGTACTCTGTTGTCTACTCTAAGCCATCCTAGGTTGTCAAAGTGGGCAGGGGTGAGGTGGGTTCTAGGAGTAAGGTCAAGCAGTAGTCTGACCAGTTTGTTTTGAGATGTTTGTAATTTTGTTTTTAGCGCCTTTGAGGTGCTTTGGTACCATGAGGTGCAAGCATAGTCGTAGTACCCCTGAATGAGTGCTCCTGCCAGAGTCTTCAGGGTATTCTTGTTTACCAGAGAGGAGATCCGGTACAAGAATCGAGTTCGTTGGTTGACTTTTTTTATTACATTGGATGCCATTTTGTCACAGGAGAGATTAGCCTCTAGGATGGAACCCAGGTAGGTAATTTCATCTTTCCTTGTGACAATATTGTCACCCACTGTAACTGAGAAGCCGTCGGTCTTGCTGAGTTTGTTATTTGAACCGAAGAGAATGGACTCTGTTTTGCCCATGTGTAATGATAGTTTGTTATCAGCGAGCCATATGCAGATTCTGCCTAGTTCCGAGCTGAGGGTTTTTTCAACCTGTAACTTGTTCTTGTCAGAGACCAGCAGGGCTGAGTCGTCCGCAAACAGGAACAAGTTGCAGTCACAAGCTGACGACATGTCATTTGCATAAATTAGGAACAGTAGCGGTCCTAGTATGCTTCCTTGTGGAACACCACAGCTCACTGTGAGGGGGGGGGATAGGGTACCTCAGGGTTAAATTGCAATATTTTGTTGATCTGTAAAGTGCAATGTTTAAAAGCACTGTGTATGCATATGGACTGCATTTGCAAGTGACTGGCCATGTAAAAATTAAGTGACCAGCAGGTAACTTAAATTAGGGAATCCCATAGGAACCTTTATTAGCAAACTTACAATAGCACATTGACAGTGTGGCATCTCATTCTAATTCTGATTATAATTTCTTTAGGATAATCTTTTAATATATTACCTCTTTAATGGTAAAGGGAAGAGTTCAGAGGTGAGGGTGGTTTGTGCATTTCTTCTCCTTAAACTCAAAATGTGTCTATATAAAGTGAAGGCATCTGTGGTACTAGTACATTATAAGGCAACATGCCTTTCACCATATTCACCATTACTTGTGGGATTGCCTTGATAACCACAGAGTATTGTTTTTTTTTTTTATCCACTTTTTCTCCCATTTTCTATATTTTCTCCCATCCCAATTTCGTATCATCCAATTCAACCCTCCCCTGTTACGAACGCTGTTTCTTGCCTCCCACAAGCCGGCTGCAATGTGGACTAAGTCATACATAGCACAAGTCCCCTCCGGTACTTGAGGTAACAGCAGTCGCATCTTTTCACCTGCGCAGCTCGATCTCTCAGTGGCGAGGAGTAACGCATGGGAGGCTCACGCTGCCCCCGACACTTCCTGATTCTACTGCGCAGGCGCACCAACCGACCTGTAGGAGTCGCTGTCCACAACGCCCGATCCCCACCCATCAGTTTCCCACCCCCTAATACGGCCAATGTGTATTAGTATGAACGACCAGCTAAACTGAAAGCAATGTGGAGCGCTGGGCTCGAACAGGCGAGCCCAGCATCTCCGCATTCGTGGCGAGCGCCTTGCCCACTACGCCACGTAGCCGCCCCACAGAGTATTGTTTTTTGTACACTTCAAAGTAGTTAAGTGTACGAGATTCCCCCTTGAATCCATCAAATGTAAAATATACCAAATATCTCTCTCCACCCAATGACAATAACATAACAAGACACACCTGTTATTCCATATCGGAGAACTGTGTGGAGTGAAGTTGTGCTTGTAAATCATTTTCCAGTATAGGAGGACCTGCTGATGAAACTTAAGACAACGTAATGGGTAGTTTAGCAATACAGAAATCACATCTTAAGAGGAAATATGTCCCACCACATTTATTAAATATTTTAGAAGGAATATTAAACCAGAATCCATCCTTATGTTGTATGAATTGTTGTAGCTATTTACATTATCATTCCATTCATTGCCTCAGTCAATTAATTGAACCCTTCTGCTAATGATTTTACCACATCACATTTCTTGAGATAATGCTGTTTATTTTTCCAAATAAAATTGACATTTGTTCAATTAAGTCAGGAATGGCTATTGAAAAAGCAGGGTACATAAGTGTTTACATTTTAGTAATCAAAATACACCTGGAAAATCAAAAATATCTCTGTAACCAAGATTTAAGTATAGACTTATTTTCTTTATACCAGTCTCAATATTTAATTATTCTCTAGCCTTACAATCTTTTGTTATAACCACCCCTAAGTATTAAACTTAATTCTTAACTGGGATCTTGTGTAAATCTATTAGTGGGTGGTTATGTATAGCAATTAGTTCACATCTTTTTGTAAATCTACTGCAAGTAATAGTCCAGACGCTTTAGATTGGCTTGATTACCAGAGGTATATGTTCTGATTTCTTGAGGAACAGTATCATCTGCATGCTGAGATCAGATTACCTAGCACATGTAAAGGTTTATGAAAGTGGCCTACATTTATAATAAAAGGAGAGCAAGAACAACCCTGACGAATCCCACGTTTAAACTAACATCTGTTGGATGTTCGTTGAGGGAGCAACTCAAAGGCTTTATAAAAACCGAAAAAACGAAATGAAACCATCATCTTCAAATCAGATCATTATAATCTAGTAAATCAAGAAAATGGATTGAATCCTCACCTGAATAGGATGAGGATTCTAGTTTAGAATAGAATCAGTGAATTTCTTCACAAATGACCTTGGTCAGAACATTCTCTAATATTGACCATGGCATCCTCCTTTCAAGACCAAAAAAAAGGTGTATTATTTCCCCCTTGTTCTATACATTTAGCTCTGTATCTAACTCAGAAGCTCCTTGTGCCCTTTGGATGAATAAATTATCTAATCTGGTTTGTAACCCAATATCTTTGCATTGTCCTCATCTGATATCTCAAATATTCTGCAACATTCACAAATTTCTTGAACCATTTTATATTAATTTTCCCTTTGCTGTTGACATCTGACTTTACTAAATTGAAGAAAAACTCCTAACCTTATATTTATATATTTTACAGCATCCACCGTGATAGTATCTGGAAGATCACGAGAAGCTATGGAATCCCCTTCCACATAGTTAATGTCATCAAACTGTTACACCGGCTTTTCTTACACTGTGGGAACAAGCACCAGCAGTTTTGAAGTAGGATCCGGAGTCCGCTAAGGATGTGCAATGTCAGCATTACTTTTCAACCTTACAATAGACTGGGTTATGAGGAGAACCACAGAAGACAAGGCAAGAGGGATTAGTTGGACCCTCTATTCCACCATTGAATACCTTGACTTTGCGGATGACCTAGCCCTTCTGTCACATACACACACACACACACACACACACATCTCCAGGAAAAGACAGACAGACTCCAACACAATGGCCATCAAGTTGGACTGATTGTAAACATAAAAAAAACCAAAGTTATGCCCATCAACACCAATACACCAACACATAACAATAGAAGAACAAGTCTTGGAAAATTCAGATCATTTCACATACCTTGGAAGCATGATTCACCATGATGCAAGTAAGGACATCCAAAACCGCCAGATTTACAAAGCATACACAACCGTCATAAGACTTAAACAATTCTGGAAGTCAAGCCAATACAGCACCAAAACAAAACTCTGGATCTACCAAAGCTGCATACTCTCAACACTACTATACGGTGCAGAATGCTGGAAAACCACAGAAAGCGACATCCATAAATTATCCACTTTCCACACCTCATGCCTGTGCAAAATCCTATGTATATTCTTGCCCAAGATCATCTCCAACAATAAACCTCCCCAACATTACCCAAAAAGATGACATGCACTGTATAATTAATAAACTATGGTGGACCCGGATTGGCCATGTACTCAGAATGGACACCAAAGTGATCTCAAGAGTCGCATTACACTGGACCCCAGAAGGCAAAAGAAAGAAAGGGAGGCCTAAAGCGACATGGCATAGGACTATAGAGAAAGAGCTCCAGCAACACCACCAGAGCTGGGGGACCATAGAGAAGATGGCCAAAGACAGATGCAAGTGGAGAAACTTTGTTGCTGCCCTATGCGCCAGCCGGCATAAATGGGGATAAGTAAGTACCGGTAAGTTATATTTAAAATATTTCCATTTCCTATATCCATTTCTGTATCACCTTTCATTTTTACCATTAAAGCCTTTACTTCCTTAACATATTCTTCAACATTTTACAGATGAGCATTGAATTTCCAGTAATCTTTTCTGCATTTTGGGTTACTTCCTGGCTTCAGTGTAATTTCAATTACACAATGGTCTCAATGAGCAGCAGATATTGAGACATTTGTCACAAAATGTGACTTATTTAGTCACCAGCCAGCGATCTATTCTAGATTTTGACTTCCAAGAACATTGTCCAAATATCAATAAAAAAGTTGATGTTTATGAATTCCTTCAATACAGTGTTGTAGTGGTAATCATTATGAATAGATGGGCATCTATCCAACCACTCATCAGGTACCATATTAAAATATCCACCTAATAAAGTAAATTGCGTAGCTCAATTTGAGGAAAATATTGTAAACATTGCACTTTCCAACGATCAACTGAAGTACAACTTTGCGCCATCTGTGCGACCAAGGTAGTGTAATAACAAAGCCAACAATGTAATTTCACATATTTAAATTTACGTCACACCCAATTAGCAAGCATTTGTTTTCTGACCTATGGTATTTCCACCCAATCTCATACTATGCGGTTGAGCATAACATTTGAGGTTGGGTCTACCAGCTAGGCGCAGATGTGCATCTGAAAATGAATCCACTTCTCAATAAGGTGACCACTGACCAAACTTACTGGACTCAAACCTCCCCACAAAGTACAAGGCTTTGCAAATTTCAGACAAAACTTTATCAAATCAAGATTTTTTTTATTTGTATTGCCTTTTTACAACCGTATAATTGAAAAAAATATCAACTTATCCTCAAGGTTTCTTCACCCCAAACAACTCTCACACACAAACGCCAAGATAAAACCTGGAGTGAGAGGGCTAAAGACTGATGTTTTTAACAGTGGTGTTAGTGATGCTCCATGTAATTATTAAAATAAGAGGGACAGTGAAAATACATATAAATGTCAAAATAGAATTGGCATATTGTTTTTGACAGTAGAAAGCTCAATAAGGAGAATAACCTGCACACTGGGATAAAATGAATGTTATAAATGTGAATTCAAAGGTCACTAAAACAATGAAAAAATGTAATTAAATAAATTGGGTAAGGAATATGAAGGAAAGTGAGTCTGTACTCTATCCATCTCTTCCTTGGTCCAATAATGGCGAAATTGAGCGTGTGTGTTAAGCGTTTGTCTGGGGGTCTCTGTTACAATACTGAATTCATTTGTATAGCATGTCAGTCTAGTTTCTCTTGATTGCTGTTGTGGAGGTCTTGTCTGAGCAAATAACCGTGTCCCAGTCCTGTACCCTCACGTTAGGATGGTGTCATCTATTTCTTCATTGGAATCTGGGTGGCTGGCTATCTTCTTCAGAGATCTGCGGTGACATTCCGATAACAGGTCATTACTAGCGGCGTCCAGGATGGCAGTGACACTCTGAGATTCAGGGAGAAGGAATAAAAGTTCAGCATAAAACCAATAAAACTCATTCTCTGGACACGTAAATCTATAAAGAATCGACTTCAATATAATAAAATGAAGGTATACAAAATATTATTCACAAATACTGAATGTAAAGGACTCAAGATTTATCATGTCAAATTAGTTAATTATTTCAATGTTGCATTTTGTTGCGTTTATGTTTGAATTTCCGCTTTGGCAAATGTGCACCTGTACATCATGCCAATTAAGCTCAGTGGACTGAATTCAGAGACAGACTTCTCTTATTCTACTGGTCTAACCTGCATGGTCTCCTCCCCCTGGCGCAGTCGGAGCAGACTGATGATGGTGTGCTCGCTCTGAGCTCTGACGCTGGTGTTCTTGTCCTTGGTGTTGTCCAGCAGACTCTTCAACAGGGGCTTGATTAGATTGGCCTCCAGGGATGGGGTGGCCAGGTCTTTGAACACCCACCAAAGTACACGCTCTGACACCAGCCTGATGTCACTGCACTGGTGCTGAAGACACTGCAGGGGTGGGCGGGCGGGCGGGCGGGCGGAGACACACACACACACACGAGGAGGTCACATAGATTCCTTGGTAGTGTTAACTAATTGTATCTGTGTTTTGTCTGTATTTTATTGTTTTGTATTCCCAAGAATTTAAATAAAGGTTAATGAATTAATGAATGAATGGGTAACTGCAGTGTTAATTCAGTTGCTCAAAAGGTATTCACCCTCTGCAAAACAAACTGAATTTATCTACACCTTTCGTCTTAGATCCACACAAAGTCCCCATTTTGACAAAACAGAAGATAATGTGGAGTAAAGAAATATACAAATATTATATGTATATAAGTATATATCACGTCTCACAAATGCATGTGATTTGATGTAGGTTGGACTTTGCTTCAGAATACTCAATCAGTGTATAACTCTTATGGATGGCTTTCCAATCTATGGCTAATATTGCAAGAAATGGGGAATTCAAAGAATTCTGAAAGGAAACGATTTCAAAAGCCTTTACTACGTTTCTACTATGACCGAAAGGGGAAGTGCAAGTAATTATTTTTCGGCGTAACCAAACATGAAACAACATGGTGAAAACTTTACAATTTGATTCATTGGTTACTTCAAATTTCACACAAATATCTCTGGGATTTGTTTTTCATTTATATAAAATAGACAACTTTACAGATAAATATAGTAGATTTGTGGATTAAAAGAAAATACATGTCTTTGAGTGACTATACTGCAGTCAGTAATAACCCAAATATACCATACAAGTGTTGGCACTGATACAAATAAAGCAACATACTGAAGAACACGCACACACACACACACGTTAAAAATATCAGCTATAATACCGGAATGAGCCTCATTCGGTCTCACCTTGACAAGCTGTGTGATGATGCGCTGGGAGACACTGCTGGCCCCCTCTGTTCTGAGCTGATGTCTCATGAGGTAACCCATGGCTCTTATGCCACTGCTGGAAATGGGGATCTGGAGGTGGGACACAGAATCCCATCAGAAAAGGCCTCTCCGTGACCCAAACAGCAGAGAAAGGGCCCACAGGGAGTCTATACATTACCCTGTCTGCGGTGGCACTAGCCAGGACGGCCTCTGTCACAGTAGCACTGTACTCCTCCGCACACAGCTGCTCGGGGGCAGACTTGACCGCTATGGCCAGGGCCAAACTACGACCATGACGCACCATCCAGTCCACCCCAGAAACATCAGCTAAAGAAAAGGTTAAATGTGCATTAGGTTATAGACATAGCCATATTTTATATGCATAGTAAAGACATAGTAAATCTAGCTAACAAATTGGTGTTTTAAAGATAAAAGCTAACTGTTTGATGGAAAGTGGGAGGGAGTGATGTGATGGTAAATAGCAGAGACTGTATGAATATCTCACCCAAGACGTGCTGCAACAACACACTCCGCAGCTCCTCCTCCGACAGGAAGGCACACAGCTCACCGACACAGCCTGCTGATGCCATGCGCGTTGCATCCTACACACACACACACACAGTTCAAGTGTCATTTAGGTGCTGGCTGACAGAAACTGAAAGCACCTTTAATTTTTTTTTTTTTGAACAAATGTTTTTTTTAATTTTTGACATGACATACAAACATTTACAGTAGAAATCCACTATAAATCACACCTTTCATGAAACCACATCATATACACCAGACATCCGTGTTTCCATTGTAATCGGAGACGACATGACACCACAGATTACACTCCCATTTGATAGTTTCTATATGTTGAGCCTTTAGCTTTAGCTCACTTTTAAAGTTAATTGTGTTCATATGTCATTGTAATGATAGTTATTTTTAGTTACTGTCGCCGCGCAGCCGGTCAAAAAAGGGAGGGGGGGGGGGGGGGGGTTGGGGTTGGCTTAGATAAAAATCTCCACAGCTCCATTCATTGCTGGGGGCCATCTGCTCATGCAGTCATACCTCATCATGTCCCAGCATGCCGAGTAATGTGGTGGTGATGTTCTTGCGGATGGCCGGGTCCACCTTTGACCCGGCCCCCTGGATGACGAACCTTAAGGCTTGGAGCATAGTCTCCCTGTGAGAAGGCAGAGAGCATGACACATTAAACACTAATATAGCTATAGAATTATGCAAATGAAAATTGCTCAATGAAAACCATTGGATGTGCATTACTCTTCGTGTGTTAATTTGGGACTACTTCTTCCTTTCTTTTTTAATGCGGATGAGAGTTATTTAAATGTAAAACAATTTCTTTTTTTAAAACAAGAAAGAAAGATTACATTGTGCCACTAGATTGCACTATTTTATTCTCTCCATTCTATTTTATTACAGGTTCCAAACTGTCCGGTATTGAACTGTGTGTGTATCAGCAGGAAAAAAGGCGGTCCGATCTTTTAAACTGTGGGGGACCCAGGCCTACAACTGTGCTGTGAGAGAGGGAACTGCGGCCTGAGAGGGAGATTCGAAGGGTCAATGTGGGTATCAAACAGGAAGGAAGACTGTCGGGTTCTAAACTGGAGATATCTAACAGGGAAGGTAGACTGTTTTAAACTGTTAAACAGTAATTCAGAACTATTTTATTGCACTGCACTATTGCACTATTTTTCTGTCTATTCTATTTTACTCTTTTTATTATTGCCATAGAATCAAACCATAAACAAGGTGGCCTATTGGGATGTTAGATCCTAATGTGAAAAACTGTGATTTTATGTCTGCACTTTATGTGCTCATTTTGTGCCGTCTTTTTTCTGCTGTGAAGCACTTTGAGCTGCAATTCTTGTATGAAAGGTGCTATACAAATAGTGTATTATTATTATTATTATTATTATTATTATAATAATAATAAACAAACTCAATTTGCCGGTTCAACTAGGCTTCCTTGGATTATGACTGCTCCAGCCCCACTGCCGTTTCTGGTGAAGTTGGTTCACTCTGTTGCCAGATGTGTTTTATCCTTTTTTCTATGTTTTTATGCCTTGTTTTTTTTTAATTGCCTAGGTTTTTAAAGTCTATGTTTTACCCTGTAAGCACTCTGATATTTGGTTTCCAAATGTAGAGTGCACTATAAATTGAATGCATTATTATTATTGTTACAGATATCCTCAAAAACGACCAGTGATCCGTCTGATTATATAGACTGCCACCGCTATTAGCTCAATGTACAGCACATTAGTTCCATGATCGAATAACATTGTCCCAAACACACCAATACATATATAAATAAATCTATGGTAAAGAGTGCTTACCTGACTCCTGAGTCCTCAGCGTTGCGGATGGCAGCGAGCTGTTCAGTGAAGAGTGGATCCACCTTGGTATGGATGGAGACCAGCTGGCCCAGGGCCTCAGCGGCCTTAAGCCTCACTGCACGACTGGAGTCCTGCAGGGCCTTCAGGAAGGTGGTCTGGAGCTGCGGCAGGAAGGGCTTCAGGGCGATGCCCACCTGGAGAACAACACAGCAACAAGGGTAAGGCCTTGCAATTTTTTTTTTTACTTTTCCATAAATATTCCAATGCATGTGTGATTTATCGGGGGCATTTCCCATGACATGACACTTCCCATAATCAGATCTGGAAAATGCATATTTCAAAATGTCATTAAAATGTTCCAGGTTTTCCATGATCACCTTAAAGTGACTGGTGAGATGTAGACACAGACCTTTGCCAGCAACAGGGTGAGGGTCTCTAGCAAAGCGGTCTTCACTGTCCAGGCAAAGCGGTCTCCTAGGATACGAATGAGAGGTCCAGTGATGTTCACCACAGACGGCCGCAGGGCCTCGGGGGAGGTCAGTTTGATGATGGCCCCTAATGCTTTGGCTGCCTCCTCTTTCTGCTCCGGGCTGCCCGTCAGCACCCCCTCTCTCAGGATGGGCAGGATACAGGTCACACCCTGTGGAAGGAGGAGGAGAGATGGATGAGGTGTAGATCTAGAAGGATGAGTCTGTGTCCGGTACAGCTCCTCTTTACCACCGGAAGACACTGCAGTGTCGTCTCCCAGTGCTGAACGGCTGCTGTATCCCATCCTCGTCATACCATTCCAGGTGCAGACTAGGCATATGAAGACCAAATGGCATCATTCTGTAATGGGTCACAAATGGCTGGGGGCGTCAGGTGGGGTAGCAGTCTTACCTTCTTGGGCAGACAGAAGCCAGGTAGGTGCTGCCCCTTCACATCGGCCGCTGCTGATCGGATGTCTCTGTGCAGGTCATCAATCAGGGCCAGCTGGCTGCTCGCGTCCAGTTTCTAAACAACACAACCACACAAGGCCAAATCTAACTCAATCTCCTTTTTTTTTTATAGGAATACAGACTTAATATTTGTAATTGAATCCATGCCACAGGTTTAACCTCTTAAGCCCTAGCCATATTTTCAGAAGATTTGCCTAAAAAGTACATACCCACGTAAATGGAAAATTGCTCCACTTCTACAAGGTCAATTTGCATGTTCTTGGTATCTAGGGACATCTATGGGCCTCAGGGAATGTATACCCACCCAGTGTATTCTCAGAAATATTACTGTCTGTTACTATGCTTGAGTAAATTGTAATGAACCAAAAGGAGAATATCAATTATTATTCGTTCCCCCCCCCCCATCCTTGACAGTGAATAACACCATGCTAACATTGACCTAAAGTGAAAAATTGCCACTGAGCTCATTCAGCACCCTCTTGAGTTCAAGTATACAAAAAATCTAAGCAAATAAACAAAGGTCAGATGATTTACAGGGGTTTCTGTAGATACAGTACTGAATTTTGCCAAAATAATCTACTGTAAGTACAGTTACTTTTGTATAATGTCCATAGCTCCGCCATTTTTGACCGGGTTGCAATGCGTTTTTTCTCTAAATGTTCACAGAAAGGTAAAGAAACAATATATGTTGTATTTTATGGCAATAACGTTCAGGTTTGTTCAACCGGTGAGATATAATCACGAAAATCACGTCAGAATAATTACATGAAAAATGGTTGGACTTCCATTGTCAGTGGCTGGTGTGAGCTGGGTAGTGAGTTTTATGAAATTTCAATTAGTGCTTCTTTTTCTTGTGTCTAACTCGTCCGTTTTCCGGTGCAATGCGCAGATATTTTTATAAGCTCATATTCTGCTAATAATAACACTTAAAATCATTGGTAAACAAACAGTGCTGAAAATATACACTGCTGTTTTGATAGGGTTATGGTCTTTACTAGGCTTGGGCGGTATCACTTTTTTCATACCGTTATACATTGATTACCTAATACCCCGGTATACGGTATATGACGGTATGACTTTCATTATCATCAGCGGGGGGGGGGGGGGGGGGGGGCAACCCGTGTTACCAAGTAAACAAATCACGGAGATGGCCAGTTCGCCCGCAGCATCCTAGTGCTAACGTTAAGCTCTCAGAATGGTAGCAGTTCTCCCGCAGCATGCTAGTGCTAACGTTAAGCTCTCAGAATGGTAGCAGTTCTCCCGCAGCATGCTAGTGCTAACGTTAAGCTCTCAGAATGGTAGCAGTTCTCCCGCAGCATGCTAGTGCTAACGTTAAGCTCTCAGAATGGTAGCAGTTCTCCCGCAGCATGCTAGTGCTAACGTTAAGCTCTCAGAATGGTAGCAGTTCTCCCGCAGCATGCTAGTGCTAACGTTAAGCTCTCAGAATGGTAGCAGTTCGCCCGCAGCATCCTAGTGCTAACGTTAAGCTCTCAGAATGGTAGCAGTTCTCCCGCAGCATGCTAGTGCTAACGTTAAGCTCTCAGAATGGTAGCAGTTCTCCCGCAGCATGCTAGTGCTAACGTTAAGCTCTCAGAATGGTAGCAGTTCTCCCGCAGCATGCTAGTGCTAACGTTAAGCTCTCAGAATGGTAGCAGTTCGCTCGCAGCATCCTACACACAACAACAACACACACTCTCGCAGCATCCTACACACAACAACAACACACACTCTCGTTACCACAACGCTTTACGGTATTTTCACAGCACTGTCGCAACATTACCGTAAAGCGTGAACACCGTTGTGATCATACACAACAACAGTTAGCTCTCAGAATAGCCAGTTAGCCCGCAGCACCAGCAACGGTAAGCGTGTCTCATTTAATTTCACCCACTGAAGCGGGGTTCCCCTCCTCCTCCTTTTCCTGTGTGTAGACAACCAGCTCTGCATGGCTCGCCCCACTAGTGAGGACTGGTCTCGCCCTCTGCTGGCACGTGTGTGCACTACAACAAAACTCCGCTTTGACGTATTGGTTTTCAATACCGTCGGGATTTCTAAATACCCTGGTATACCGTAATACCGTCATACCGCCCAAGCCTAGTCTTTACTCTTGGCTACATTTAAAAAAGAAACGCAACATTACTTACTACTCAATAATTAGTATTGATCTATTTATGACGTGAAATAAATCTCGTACCGGGCCGATCGGGCTTAAACCTAGTGCTTATTAAAAACAAAAGCATGTGTGTCAATTCTTTGCGATTCCAGAGAGAGCTTATCATTTTCCAGAGATGACTAATGAGTAATTGTAAAAAGAAACTCTTATAAGAAAAAAAATTATATATACGTATATATTAGACAAAAAAGGTCTGAATTTACTAAATGACAAGAGGGGGACACCCCAAGTTTGTCAAATATGTTTCACCTTAGTAATGGAGTTGATGGTGTCCCAGCTCTGGACCAGGACCTCAGGGTTGGAGTCATTGAGTAGGCGAATGAGGCCTGAGAGCAGGGTGCGTGTGTGGTTGCTGTAGTCTAGACGGGTGCTGGCGAAGTAGCCATGGAGCATGGTGACGGAAGCCTGTCTGAGGCCGGGGTCGGATCCCCGCGTGTTCTCCAACAGGTCATCTATGATGATGCGCTGGCCCACCTCATCCTCCACAGAGAGGATCACGGTTTGGCAGCTGCACAGTTCCTGAAGGGAGAGGAAACAGATTCAGAAACACCATCTCCAAGATTATCAAACAAAAGAGAATATACATTGAATGGTACAAAAACTCCCACAGGGACTGACGGCCAACTTCTACCACTGCGCAGTAGAGAGTGTACTCACGTACGGACTACTGGTGTGGTTTACTAGCTGCACCAGGGCAGAGAAGGAGGCCCTCCACAGAGTGGTCAAGGCTGCGAGGAGGATCACTGGAGCTAGCCTCCCAGATATCTCCACAGTCTTTACCTCCCGCTGCCTACGCCGTATACATAATATCTTACAAGACCAGTACCACCCAGCAAACCATCTCTTTCAACTGCTGCCCTCTGGTCGAAGGTACAGATCCATCCAGTCCGGAACCAGCAGACTGACCAACAGCCTCTACCCACGGGCTGTCAGGATGCTCAACGACGAACATCAACTTGCCCCCCTCCCGCATCCCACCCCCGGTGACATAACTCCCACTCCCACATTACAACAATAACTGTGAACCGGACTTGCATTGCTGCACTATACAATATTTCAATATTTCATCCTTTGCAAGTCAACGCCCGCCCCCCCCCCCCTTCCATTAACTCACTGGACTGAAATATTTATATTTATTAATTTATTTGCACTAGCACTAAATGCACTTGGGACAATGGTATGTTATATATTGAGGACATTGGGACATTGATACTTTATTACTATATTACTATTATTATTGACATTATTATTTTGCACATGCTATATCTTATGTTTGTATGCCAGTGGTGATGTTCCTAACAAATTTTCGTTGTACCAACAATGACAAATAAAGATCTATCTATCTATGAACAATGATTGAAAATTGACTGAGCATAAAAACGCCACTGAACGTTCATGAAATGCTCCTGAAAATGGGATTACGGGTAGAGAATGGAAAATAAGTAGTCAACGTTCCTTTAGGGCCAGATGAAAAACAAGACTCTTGCTTGATGATGGTGGAGAATTTCCATTTTCTGCCATTCACCAGCTCAGAAGATTTGTAAATGGATAAGTACTCTGGTTTCCACCATAGCTGGTCGTGCATGCATTTATACTTTTGATCCTGGAAATGTGCAGGTATGTGTAACAACAGCTGACAACCACCATCTAATGCAACAAATGTGTGTAAAATAGGCAGTAAAATACATCCTTTAATGTTCCTGTCAAGTGACCCATTTGTAAAATGCCTTGACTTCACCGTAGAAATTCCCAGAATTTCCCCGTCTGGATTTCACCTCTCAAAATGCCATGACATTCCTTCAAAGTCAATGACCAGTGGGAAGCTTGTAAAGCCGATTGTATAACCAGAGTGTCACAATTGAAAAGCTTGTATAACCAGAGTGTCACAATTGGAAAGATTTTGATGATGACGATGACCCCCCCCATTAATGGCAGTTTATGGGCAGAAAATGCCCCCTGTAGAATAAGATTACTTCCTACCCTGGTATGAATGATTTTGTCACCATTATCCCATGGGTAGTGAATGGTGGCGTTACCTGCGCTGCGTCCTCAGTGTCCAGCTTGGCTTTGAGGGCAGAGAGCAGAGCGGGCAGAATGACCCCCAGGTGGCGAGTCAGAGCGTCTCCAGCCACAGCAGACAGGAAGGCCAACACGCGTGTGTTCACAGGAGGAGCAGTCAGCTGACAGGACAAGAGAGAAGAGTCTCAAATCAGTTTATTCAGTTGTTATACAGTTTGAGCTATTCACTTTCTTTCCCAGTCGTTTATCTTGTTTTTTTATTTCTGGTTGCCGGCGTTGTGCTTGTGGATATTGCCAAACCAAATTTTAAATAAATGCATCTTTACAAACAATTCTGTTTAGCTAGCTCATTCCTCATGTAACAAAGATATCTGTAATGAAAAGAACACAGGCCCTGGCGTTTTTCATTCAAAATTCATGGACCTCAAAAAACGAATATATCCCTTAATCAATACTGTTTTACGTGCACATAAGAAGTGGAAATACAAAAGCGACAGGCTAGCAGCATCCTTGTTGCCTAGAAACACAAGGTAAGCTTCACAGGTCAACAAAGTCAGCTTACCTTTGGTACCAGATAGGGCAGCACAGAGCGGCTCTTTACTGCCATAACCTGCTTCAGACCATCCAAGGCAAAGTCAGCCGTCTCTTCATCATCCTGTGAACAGACGTGATCATTATATTCCTCTCCGTGTGTCCCACCTTGCTTCGACATATAGTTTAGAGGTATAATACGTGCAGTTTGCTTGTGTTCCCCACTTGTGTCCCGACTCACCAGCTGCTTGAGCAAGGCAGGCAGAATGTCGTCCAGTGCCTGGTGGCCGATGGTAGCGTGAAGCTGCTCGAAGGTTTTGGCTGCAGCCTCGCGCACCTCCTCCAGGGGGTCGCAGAGAGCCTTCCTCACAGTGGGCACCAGGGACTCGGAGAACACTAGCACCTGTGGAAGAATACATTCACGTTCATTCTCTTTCACCAAAGTGTTTTGATATACATAGAAATGCCCTTTGGGCCTAACAAAAATAATAGTTGGTTTCAGGTTGGTTGTCAGTTTGGCCATGGGTAGGTAGGGATTTTTTTTTTTTTTTTTTTATTCTTTCCCACGGCGACTATGGATAGGGAATTTCTTTATTTAATTAACCCTTTCACTGCCACACGACAGAAGGTTAGCCCTTTACTATCACACAACCGACGGCGATGCTCCATCATTAGCATCATTAGCTCCGCGGATGCGGAGCTAATGATGGAGCATCGCCGTCGGTTGTGTGATAGTAAAGGGCTAACCTTCTGTATTGTCACAGTGAAAGGGTTAACCGGCTGTCGTGTGGCAGTGAAAGGGTTAAAATGTTCACAACAACATGGATGCATGTACTCTGCCAGCATGTTTAATATCCATAATACTAAATGTTTGACTAAGATTTCTATGAAACTTTATTCAAAAAAAAAAAAAAAAAAAAAAAAAAAAATTAATATATAATTTTTTTTTAAACTCATAAAATATATTGGGTCGCACCTAAATCGGCA
This sequence comes from Notolepis coatsorum, assembly GCF_963971535.1. Taxonomy (NCBI): domain Eukaryota; kingdom Metazoa; phylum Chordata; class Actinopteri; order Aulopiformes; family Paralepididae; genus Notolepis; species Notolepis coatsorum. The sequence continues at coordinate 152,878,573 of NC_140165.1, read as the reverse complement.
GGGTCGGTCGGCAACCTGAAACCAACCATTATTTTTGTTAGGCCTTGTTAGTCTAAAATATGTGACTCTGCATGGTCTAGGCCGACTTGTGACGGCAAGTTACATTGCTCAGAAATCGCGAAAATTTCTCACTTTTCAGAAATAGGTCAAAATAGAAATATTGCATTTTTGACTGCTTTGAAATGTTCTATCTCTGTTCCCTTTTTGCAAAACTTAATACAACTTGTAAATGAGTTAATTATTGTTAGATTTTCCGACAGTATGTATTCCGAAGCTTGGAAAAAGACTACATTTGCGGGGAGCTCAGCGGAGCCTCTGAAGGGGTGTTGTCTGGTGTGTGCGAGCGCTGTTCATTACAGCTAATTCATTACAGGGTACTTGAGAGGTGCTGAAGCACAGACAGACAGAGGGGTCTGCTTTCATCATAAAGGAGAAAACGAAAACGTTTGAAAAAAGCATGCATAGTGTAACATTAAGTTACACTTCTATCTTAACACATTAACTGCCACGCAGTTTGCCCCTCTCATACCACTCTCTGCCACCACTCTAAGCCTATGGAGATGTTCACCTTCTTTGCAGGGCTATAACTTTTTAAATTGTATTGCTAAATTGACATTACTATGGCCCATTCAACATCGATTATCCATCGTTCAGGATGTAGGAACGTTATAATTTTTCATTCATAGATTCATACGAAAATACCGTCTAGAATATAAATATGTTTTTATTGTTTTCTGCAGTAATTCCTAGAACCTGAGTTATAGGCATAAACGCATATATAGATTATCAACTGCCGTTTGTTGCCGATACACGCTATATTAAACATTTCAACTGTACATGATCCTAAACGTTATGACTCATCATGCGCGGATGAACGGGGGGGGGGGGTAAATGCTTTATGTAGTATGGGTGATATATTGATCAGAGGTTTGCATTAATAATAATAAACAATCACGCTGAAAGTAACGTTACTGTCCTCTTACCGTTCGCCGATGAGACTGGAGGAGAAAGATCCCACTTATTTGACGCTGATCGACTAGATCCATTTCCGGTTTGTATGGCGAAATAAACGCCCAAATCATATCGATTATTGAGTTATGGCAGCGATCCATATACACAGATGTGTGTCTAGAGTCCCGCAACAATATGTGACTGCCGGACGCATTTCCCCGGTACACTGAGATCACCAGAGATCCATTTCCGGTTGTAACTCGCCCGATCACCACCAGGCGGCAGTATTGAAGCGTTGCAGAGTTGTGCAGGCTCGCACTGTATCAGCCGAGGCTGGGTGAGGGCATTATGAATACCATGGCGAAAAAATGAAATATGATCTCAATAACGTTGTACGCCGTGGAATGGCAGAATTAGCATGACCTTGAAACACGTTGTACGACGTCTTTGACGCAGGATGTGTTAAACAGCCGTCTGTTATAATCACATTTTAACATGTTAAGAATTTTATGAGCGAAAAAATTCGTTAGATTGGATTTAATGCTACCTATTACCTAATGTCATATAAATTAATTTAATAGACTACAGTTGAGGGGGGGCCTTTTTGTTCTTGGCTGGCCCGCAGTTTACGATGGCGGTGACGTCATTTGTTGATGGCTATGATGACAATGTTTTGAGATGCTTGCTATCCTAGGTAAAACTAACAATTACCAACAGCTCAACTCTAACGGTTTCAGTGCATCCATAAAGTCCACGACATAAGTTCATGAGATGCTCTGTTCTCTTGTTTATCATCATGTTTTTTTTATATATATATTTGTATTGGGTTTTACAGTACTTACTATCTATATCTTACTATTACTATCATGACTATTTTCCTTTATTCTCTGGGTGTTGTTGTAGGTTGCAGTTTGCAGGGTCACAAGACAAAGTCATTGTAATAACAAAGGCCCTGGAAAGCTGCCAGGTGTTAATTGCTCTAGAGAGGAGGGGTGACATTGATTACAATGAATTCTGGGTAGTTGTAGTTGTCTTACATGTAAGTGAATTGCCCCCTTCTCTCTTAGGCTGCGGTTACATTAGGGCCAAAACTATTAGTTTCAGTTTCGTTTTTCAGAACGCTATGTAATGGCAGGCAAGTTAGACGTCGTTTTGTCTCCTGACCGCGTCTATATTAAAAGGCAGCCGAAGAGTGCTTCCGCATTGGCATTTTGCGCTCCGATTGGCCGAGCGCGCGCATGCACATGAGCCGCGACGCGCTCCTCTAGCCAGGAATCGAAACTCCGTTTAAGCTCCAGAGAGCGAGGCTGAAAATCCACAGTTCTTGCCCCACTGATGGGAGCCGAATCCCGGATCAGAGTTTTCTGATGAATACCCCCAAAATATGGAGGTCCCGAACGCAATTAAGTATTGATTACGCCGTAACGATTCATTAAAAAAATATACCGTTAACTGGAGTATGTTGTTTCTTTACATATATGTTGGATTAGAGCAGGGGTGGCCAACCTTTTTTGAACCAAGATCTACTTTTTTATTTACCACCTAGCCCGAGAGCTACCAGCCAAAATTGTATATTGTAAGCCGTCATTTGAGGCTTTATAAAAGCAGCATAATGAACACAAATCTGTCAGTGCCGAGTCCGACCTCATCTTAAGTAACAAACAGCATTGCTTGTTGTAGTTAACAAGGAGAGGAAGAGTTGACATGATGGGAATAATCGGACGCGTTAAACAGCAATCAATTAATTTAATATAACAGTCCGGTTCTGTGTTTGTTTGTGTCTGTAGATTGTTGGTGAACAACTAACTTTAGGTTAGTTTAACGCGTCCGTGTCGATTAGCCCCACCGTTCATTGTAAACAATGATGTGTGTTGTTGTAGCCACCGGGTAAATCGCGATTTTTTTATTAGATTGTCATGACAAACCAATTCTCTAATCCAACATATATGTAAAGAAACAACATACTCCAGTTAACGGTATATTTTTTTAATGATTCGTTACGGCGTAATCAATACTTAATTGCGTTCGGGACCTCCATATTTTGGGGGTATTCATCAGAAAACTCGGATCCGGGATTCGGCTCCCATTAGTGGGGCAAGAACTGTGGATTTTCAGCCTCGCTCTCTGGAGCTTAAACAGAGTTTCGATTCCTGGCTAGAGGAGCGCGTCGCGGCTCATGCGCATGCGCACGATCGGCCAATCAGAGCGCAAAACGCCAATGCGGAAGCACTCTTCGGCTGCCTTTAATATAGACGCCTCCTGACCACGAGTGATGTATATACATGTAGTACAATGCCAAAGCAGTAGGTGGTGATGTAGTTCAAACATGAAGGCCATTTTCAACCAATCAAAGGTTGAACGAGTCACTCCACATCCTGCTCAAAATCTCAGAAAGCCACCATCTTTAAATACCTCGCATGACCATTTAGCAACATAGCATTTATTTTTCAGCGAGAAACAAAGTGCAATAAACAAAAACGGATACATTCACTTTGTGTTCTGCCTCATTTGTTGATGATTTGTTGATGAAACAAAACTAAGATCAACACAATTGACCACCAAGAGCGGAGTTAAGTCTCACAAAAAGATCGCCGATTTTGTTAGCTTACGTGCTAACGTGATTGGGATATGCCATTATAACAGTATAGCATTGTGGCTATCGTACAGAATAGATTGCAGAATGGGTACAATACAATACGGCTCGATACAAACAATTGTTAACCCTTTAATCGACAATGACGTGTTAAGACGTCATTCCTCGCCATGCGTAATCTGCCAATGACGTCGTACAGCGTCTTCCAGATCAATATTTCAAAAATCTGTCATGGCAATCATATTTCACCCACGGAGACTTGACGGGTGCTGCAGATCTCCTCTCAACTCTCCAACGGTTCAAGACCGCCATCTGGTGGCCGATCGGCGAATCGCCAAAACCAGAAGTTAGCGGCCGGAAGTGGTGCTCACCCATATTTCGTCCGGCCACTCGCTATCGCTCCCGGGGCTCCATCTCGACACACTGGATAATCGATCGGTTACCCTAACTCAATAAACAACGTTATTTGGAGGTATATACCGTACTTTTCGCACTATAAGCCGCACCAGACTATAAGCCGCAGCAGCTAAATTGAATGATGTGTACATATATAAGCCGCACTGGACTATAAGCCGCATGTGTTTTAATGTTAATTACCATATGTAAGGAGTGGAGCCTGCGGCTTAATTTGACTCAACGCGGGAAACCTCACCCGGCCCGGACATGGAAAGGATTGACAGATTGATTGCTCTTTCTCGATTCTGTGGGTGGTGGTGCATGGCCGTTCTTATATTGAGCTTTAAGTTCCCACCTCTACAGAGAATTACTCCCATTGGGACACAATACTGTCGGACAAAAAACAAGAATGAACTCATTTGTATTAAGTTTAGCAAATAAGGGAACAGATAAATAACATTTCAATGCAGTAAAAAAAGCAATATTTAGATTTTCGGGTTTTGTCCACATATAAGCCGCACCGTTATATAAGCCGCAGGGTCGAAAAACAGGGGGAAAAGCCGCGGTTTATAGTCCGAAAAGTACGGTAGTATTATACAACCTGGAACTGGACCAACTAGATCGACATCCCATAATAACGATCTTTTTGCTCCAGTAGCATCGCCCAACGCTACGAGGAAGCTGTGGTGAGTTTCAGCGTGTTTGATTATTATTATCCATATAAACTGCTCTGATCTATATATCGCCCATACTACATAAATGATTTAACGTCGGCCACGGACTTATAACCCCCCCCCCCCCCCCCCCCCCCCCCTCGGTCACCAGCAGATGATGAGGCATGACGTTTAGGACCTTGTACAATTGAATTTTTTTTATCTGACGTCAATCGGTATCAAACTACATTTGATGATCTAATATATGTATTTATGGCTATAACTCACGTTCTGCAGAAAAACGATAAAAACATATTTATAATTTAGACCGTATTTTAGTATGAATGTGTGAATGAAAAAGTAGAACGTTGCTACATCCTAAACGATAGACACTTGACGTTGAATGGGCCATAGTAATGTCAATTTAGCAATACGATTTAAAAAGTTATAGCCCTGCAAAGAAGGGGAACATCTCCATAGACTTACAGTGGTGGCAGAGAGGGGATTAAGATCAGAATAATCCCTGGCAGATAAAGGGTTAAGGGGATGCAGACTGTTGTACTTTGGACTGGGTTCCTTATAACAATAACTTGACAACATATGATTTTAGTTTAGCCGCAGCTACAGGCAATCTGAGGAGGACGCAGCTGATATCCTGTATAGGTCCAGCCAGGGGAGAATTTGGCGTCGGTGTTTACTACTGCGCATGTGCGTTGGGCAAGAACGGCTCTGTATCGCGCAAATTACATGGCACTGTTGTCGACGAGTTACCAAAACGAAAACGCCCTTTCAGCGTTGCCGCTAGGAAAACGCGTTTTCCTGACAAAACGGCATTTCCTTTTAACACTTTGATCGCCGGGGTTAAATTCATAATTTACCATCCCTCGCCAGCCCTATTTAACATGGAGAAGTTTCCCTTCTTTGCAGGGCTATAACTTTTTAAATTGTATTGCTAAATTGACATTACTATGGCCCATTCAACGTCCTATATCTATTGTTCAGGGTGTAGTAACGTTATACTTTTTCATTCACATATTCATACTAAAATACGGTCTAAAGTATAAGTATGTTTTTATCGTTTTCTGCAGCTTTCTCCAGAACTTGATTTATACATGTTTTGTGTATTCCAGTGTATTCCAGTAAAGGGCATTTATCACAGAATCTTAATTTTTTTCTGAAACTTAAAAAAAAACGAGCGTTTTTCAAAATGGTATAAAACGGAAATTAACCAAATAAAAAACAATCCGCTTCGACAATGTTGACTGCAAACAAGTCATTGATAAGCGACAGCTAGAGCTGCCGCGGTATTGATGTTTTCCTTACCGCAAACATTTGCAAAATATTTCCTACCGCTGCGGTTATTACCGCACGCACAAAAAAAAATAATTTGAATGCATTTTTATTTTTTAGTAGTAGTCTACTCTTTATAGCATATAGCCTGCCTCTAGTCTAAATGTCTATCTTTAGAGGATGACTTTGCAGCATGAATATTGTTTGGGATTCGGCAAGCACGCATTGGTTATTGAAAGTGAAACACGGATTCGAAGTTTCCCCTCTGGTCGTGCGCAGTTCACTCGGTGTCGCGGGCAGGGGTGGTTACCCCTAACCCCCCCGACCGTTTCTTATTATTATTACTATAAAGTTACTACTTTATAATAAAGGCATTCGTTTTGTGGCATTAACATTATATAGTTATACGTTCAATAACATCAGCGTATTTACCGGACCATAGCAAGCCAAGCAATACTCTATTCATATCTCAGTTCCTTTCTTTGCTCAGAGCGTGCTGAGTTGTCCCATTCTGCGGTCTGTTAATAAAGTTTTCAATCAGACAAGTGTATAGAACGAAGGGCTTTTATTATAACATTCGTTGCAGACAGTAAAATCATTATGTCTCGTTTAGTACTCCTTAGGAGCGATGGTAGTCCACTCCGGCGGAGAGTTAAAGCTAACGTTATTAGCCGTGTTGTGATGAGCTGACATTCAGGAAGTAAAAACCTAATACGCGCTTGCCGATTGGTGGTAACACACTGCATGACGCTACAACGTGACGCGTCTCTCTTCTGACCAATCAGTGGTCTGCAATGTTTCACGTGACTTTTCTGGTACCCAATAGGGTCGCTTGGAACCTCGATAGATGAGTAGGGTATATCTGCAGAGCCGCAAGCCCAACGAGAGGAGGGTAATTTATTATTATAAAAAACAGCAGTGACGCGGTATTCAGCCTACTCTGCGGTGGCCGTGATGTAACAGCGATACCGCGGTAATGCGGTAATCGCGGCAGCTCTAGCGACAGCCATATTAGACACAGCCATAATTTAAGATATAGTTTATGAGTTCGCAAAAATATGAGAGCTCTGTCATTGAAGTGGGCGGTGGCACGCAACAGGGTTCCTAGGCACCGCATGGCTGGCACGGAAAGTGTTAAGGCCCTGTATCTCTGAATACGTATTGTGATATCACCATGATTCATAGGACATAGATTGCAAAGTATCCCCCCAAATGTTTCAAGTGATGGCTTATTTTGAAGGTATGAATCTGTACTTTCATATCATGTAATTTTTTTTGAAGATGTCTCTAAAGGACCCAAGGTCTGTAGCTAGTCACATATAATCTGACATATTAAAAGCAGATTCTTCACTTTACCGCCCCTTTGAAAACATAGTGGAAAAATTTACAGATGACAAGCAGACGTAAGTAAGAGCAGAGTGTCGAGTGACTGACCGCATCCTTGCTGGTGGACTTCATGATCTCGCTCAGGCCGATGCACACTCCCTGTCTCTCGTCGCTCTTGTCCGAGCGCAGCCCGTCCTCCAGGATGGGAATAATCTCTGGGAGAATCTTCTCTCCCAGCTTCCTCACCAGGTCTCCCAGGGTTCGCGCCGCAATCTGAAACCCACAGAAAACACATTCAGTTCACAAAGGCTTGCAGAGAGATACATATGAAATTCAAGGACTGTCAAGTACTTTCCTAAGCACTATTTTTTTATTTTAAAAGGGCATTTAAAAGGATACAATTCAATTTTAAATGCTGTTTTTTATAGACAAATATTTGATACAATATTTATGGCTTAAAACCAATTTCCGACAGTTACATAAAAAAGAAAAAAGAAAAATGTAATTTCTTGATTCAGAACAATTTTATCGTGGATGAACAAAACATTCAATGTGAATGGTTGATTTGAATTTCAAGGACTTTTAAAAAACGGGCTGTTTTCAAGGAAGAAAGATCAAGCACTTTAAGCACTTCAAGGACCTTGTGCGAACCCTGATTATAGTACAAATGTCTGCAAGGAGATACATGGGTGGTCATAAAATAAATAATAAATGCGGTGGTACCGTTCTCTTGTCAGGGCAGGTGGAGGCCAGGAAGCCCAGAAGCAAGGTGAAGAGGGTGGGGAGGATCTCTCGGAGGGTCCGGGGCGTGTTGGATACCACTATCTTCCAGACGTGGAGGGAGGCCTGTCGCACCACTAGCTGGGTGTCTGAGCGGCCCATGTACAGGCCAGACAGGACGCGGTTACGCCGTTCAGGACCAAGAGCCCCGATGATGGCCTGGAGTGAAGAGAGTGATACAGTATTAAGTTATGTTCTACCTTTATTAATCCCCTTTGGGAAATTCTTCCTCTGCATTTGACCCCTCCCAACTATTTTAGGAGCAGTGGGCAGCCACACAGCGGGTACTGCCAGTACCTTGGTCAAGGGCAATGGCAGGAAACCTAGCATGCATGTCTTTCGGAACACGAGCGGCTGGATAAAGCAGCTGCTGTAACTCAATTAGACTGACCATACCTTATTAGATTGTGCTGTGCCAAAGTTGTCATCTTCGGAGGCGGTCTCCGTCGTCATCTTTCCTGTCACTCCAGAGATGTGGAACAGTAGGTCTCCAAGCAGCTGCACAGAGCTGAACCTGTGAACCGAATGACACGGACAACAAGTTAAACCACCATTAAAAAACAATTAGTAAATCTTTTAAGTATTGTTGAGTGTTTGATGTCTGACCTGATCCTCCACAGGTCGTCAAACAGGCCCTGCTCCAGCTCAGGCAGCAGTAGAGCGATGGCGGTCTCGGCATACATGCTAATGATGCGCTGGCCGGCACGCAGCGCGGTGTCCCTCACATACTCATTCTCATCAGCCAAAGCCTGGGTTACAACACAGGGCAGAGAGGATGAGTTCAATGGCAGCCAGAGAGAAGTTATGTTTTATTTTTTCACAATAAGTAATTTTATTAATCCTCTTGGGGAAATTTGTCCTCTGCATTTTACCCATCCCATCTATTTTAGGAGTAGTGAGCAGCCACACACTGCGTGTCAGATTATGTGCAAAATAAATTAGCATTGCTTTTTGGTGAAGTGCCCCTTTAATGACTTAGAGAGGAACTTGGGAGTACCGGGAGGAAGGAAACCTGCACAAGCACGGGGAGAACATGCAAACTCCACACAGAAAGGCCCCCTGTTGGGGTCCAGGAGCTTCTTGCTATGAGGCAACAGTGCTAACCACTGCACCACCGTGATCTGAAGAGTGACTTGATACACTGGGCCACAGCAGAGGAGGTCATACCTTCAGAATACAGGGGATGATAGGCCCGATGTAGGGGGTGAACCTTTCTCCAAAGGTGAGTGGCAGGTAGATGAACATCATGATGTAACCGTCTCTGACATGGGAGGCGATATCCACCTTGCTGGCAGTCTGAACCACGTCCGGCATCAGCTTGTCCAGTTTCTCCACTCCAAGTCCAGCCATGACCTCAGCCAGACCTGGAGACAACATACAGGTCCAGGAGGGTAAGAAGTTACTGGCTGATCAGAGATATAACTTTAGAGTCTTCTATAAATATATAGGACTCTAACGTAGCTTTTAGGGATGTTAACAATTCATCGAAGACCGATTGATTGATCTGTGATGTTACAATGTTGTCGATCTCTTATTACATTGTAGCCGTCAGTAGAATGTAGGGCTGTCTTAAATACTTTGAAGCTTTGTTCGATGGGCATGGGATTCGAATATGAAAATAAAATTCGATTATGTTTAAAAAAAATATATATGAATTTTTTTTTTATTTTTTTTTTTAGTGCAAAATCAACTCTGCCTCTCTTTGTTAACTACAACAAGCAATGCTGTTTGTTATTTAAGATGAGGTCGGACTCGGCACTGACAGATTTGTGTTCATTGTGCTGCTTTTATAAAGCCTCAAATGACGGCTTACAATATTTCATGGAAGCAAAGTGTTTAGTTTGTCTAAGATTTAAACTTTACAGCACTGACAAAGTTGAACAAAGTGCTGTACAAGTCCCACAACATAATTATTTTTTAAATTTTTATTTCGAAGCTTCGAATTAACACTATGGTCGCCAAAAACGCCGTACCACGTCATTCCCCGCCATGCTCAATCTGCCAAAGACGCCGTACCACGTCTTTGATATCAATATTTCAAAAATCTGTGATCGAAATCATATTTCTCCCCCGGAGACTTGAGATCTACTGTTGATCCCCTCTCAACTCTCCAACGGTTCAAGAGCGCCATCTGGTGGCCGATCGGCTGATCGCCCAGAGCGGAAACAGGAAATGGAAGCTGGTGCTCATTCCAATTCGATCCGATCACTCAGTAATAGTCCCAGGACTCGAGCTAGACACAACGGATAGCAATCCGTTACCAATAACTCGATAAACAACATGATTTGGACGTATATACTATTATACAACCTGGAAATGGATCGCATATTTCTACATCCCATAATAGGAATATTTCTGTTCCACGCTCATCGCTATGAGGAAGCTACGGTAAGATTCAGCGTTATTTTTTAACGTGTTCGATACTAACTGCTCTAATGATCATATCACCCACACTAGATGAATCATCTAACGTTGGCCACGGAATTATAAACGACCCCCCCCCCCATCCGGTCAACATCAGATGATCAGTAGTAACTTCTAGAAGCACGTCCATTTGACATTTTTTATCTCGCGCCGATTCCTATCAAACTGTATTTGATCATCAATATAATGCATTTGGGGCTATAAATCACGTTCTGGAGAAAGCTGCAGAAAACGATAAAAACATACTTATACTTTAGACCGTATTTTAGTATGAATATGTGAATGAAAAAGTATAACGTTGCTACACCGTGAACAATAGATACTTGACGTTGAATGGGCCATAGTAATGTCAATTTAGCAATACAATTTAAAAAGTTATAGCCCTGCAAAGAAGGTAAACATCCCCATAGACAAATAGAGCTGGCGGAGGATGGTATATTAAGAATATAAGCCTGGCGACCAAAGTGTTCAAATCTAATCTCGGCCCAGAGGCTTCGAATTCCAAAAAATAAATCGAAGGTCAGCCCTAGTAGAATGGTGTATTTTCAAAGCATTTTTAATGAACAGATAGAGGACGCAATATAACTATGACGAGGAGGCAAAAAAACACGAGCGACGGCAACTTGTAAAATGAAGCAGGCTAAGAGAAGCATTGATTTTGAAAAAATAACCCAAGTCAGTCTGCGCATTTATCGAAAACGGCATGATCGATACAGTTGACGGCGAAGGATTTCGGCAAATGATACACCTGCCTGAGCCAGCGCGTGCCATATCCCATCCTGAGGCACAACCACCTCGCACATCGAGGAGAGCTACACTGATGCAAAGTTAGGAGTTGCTCGCAAAGCTAGCCAACGTTACCTGTGCTCCAGGGTTAGAAATAAAAATTTAAAAAAATCAAGGGCTTTTTTTGCCATCCTTAATTGATTTTCGGGGGCTTTTTTTTGTATTTTGGGGGCACTGAATTTTTATGATGAAAATTAACATAAGGATTATAAAACATTGTTGACACTTTTTTTTACAGTCTTCGTCCCTATGTTAGATAATGTAATGTTAATGTCTCCATATATAGGGCTCTACGCTAACCTTTTTCCCAAGGAGCACATGTGCTCCTAAATAAAATGTTAATAAATAAAATCTAAATAAAAATTTAGGAGCACACAAAGAAATTTAAGAGCACAGTGAAAATTGTTCAAGTAACACAGAGTTTATTAACTATTTATCTCATGCATTATTATACTGTGCGTGTGCACACTATGAATTGAAAATGGGGGACCCTGATGTAAACAAGACGAAAGTCTTTCTCTGGTCAGCATCCCCTTAACTTGTGTGTATTGAGCTGTACTGTATTGTACCCATTCTGCAATCTGTTAATAAAGTTTTCAATCAATCAAACGCAAAGGATATCGGTTGTCAAGCTGCTTTTGTATGTTGTAGTGTTGTTATGATACCAACATTTTGACTTTGATACAGATAGGAAAGGTAATGGAATATATTATTAGATGACAGAACATTGAAAATTCTTTATACAATTATTTAATTCATTATGAAATAGAAATTCCGTTTTTGGGTGGAACGTTTGTTGCAAGGAGGGAGAAGGCGGGGACCGCTGCGTGTTACACACAACACGGAGAAATTTCCAAGCGTCTAGCTGCTTCGGTGCGTCGTTAACGTTAATGTCGGAAGAAATTCCCCACTAAGCCCTAAATTCAGAGCAGAGCAGTATCCTAATGACTTTTATGCTTCAGTCGATAAGGTGTTTTGCGAATTCTGTCAACATACCGTGGGGACTGGACCCGCAAAAACACGTGCGAATATCACTTCAAAAGCCATGTCAGCCGGATTCCCCTCTTTCTCCTCGGCTCTCTTTTGCTCAAAATAAAAATGAATGGGCTTCATGGCTGGCTGATTTTTTTGCGTTGTCTGATTCTGAATGTATAACTTGCCTAAGCCGGTACCGTGACTTTGTTTTCGGGCGCTACTGTGATTGGACGTTTATGCGCCTTGTGTAATGTGGGACTATTATAACAGCGGAGCTGTTTTGTAATCGTCACTCGTCTCGAGTAAATGATTTTTCCGGGTGGCGCACACACACATATTATTAGGGGCAAATACAAGGGAAATGCTCGCACTGTAGATCATATATATAATTACCGGTATATATATAATTAGTAAACTGTCGGGGGCATTTTCTGCCCCCCTTAACTGATTTTCGGGGGCATTTTGTCCATTTTCAAGGGCATTTTGCCCCGAGCCCCCGTTAATTTCGAACCCTGCTGTGCTCGCAAGGCTGCATTGACGACAGACAGCTGGACTGCCCTGACAACCGAAAGCTATGTTACCGCCACTTGCTACTACATCACGAGGACTGGCGAGTCACCACTGTGGTGTTCATTTGAAATTTGAAATTTATTTGAAGGATAAACCCCTTGAGATATGCTATCTCGTTTTTGAGGGGGTCCTTAAACAACTCTTCTGCCCCCTTAGCGACTATTTTGTGTGTGTTTCTGTGTACAACGATGGCTGTGTTGATGATTATGTCATGAAATTGGGTCCGTTTGGTAATTTTCGATATATATCCAATATGTTAAATGGTCATCACTAGAATAGCTCTAAAAAAAATTATACACTGTAGCTTGCCAATTAACCATAAGGTTTTTTTTCTTCCCATTGACTCCAATGTTAAACGCTGTTCCTTGATTCTGTAATTATACATATACTTTCAATTAATTAATTTCAAGGCATATACACAAGATATTATGCAGGCCAGGGGATATTTAGAGTAGGGATGTCCGATATTATCGGCCTACCGATATCGGCATTAAAATGTGATATCGGAAAATATCTGTATCGGTTTTCAAAATAATATATATATATTTATTTTTTACATTTCTATAACCTTTATTTACCCAGGCAAGCAAGTAAGAACAAATTCAGATTTTATTTATTGTCAAAAGTATGCATAATGTTGTGTTAATTCCACAATAAGAGATATGTAATGTTAATTACCTGAAATTATTCAGTTTTTTGTGGGGGGAAACCCTGCATATATCGGTATCGGTTGATATCGGTATCGGAAATTAAGAGTTGGAAAATATCGGTAAAAAAGCCAATATCGAACATCCCTAATTTAGAGCAATCACCTGCTTTTCTACAGAAGATGGCGTTGTTGCTCTATGTTCCCCTTGTAGCAGGGAGACAGAGTAGGCGGGGCTGTCAGAATAATCTACCCGCACCAGAGCTTGCTCTGCAGGGGAGGGAGGCGGCGCTGGGCCGTCTCACCTGTGTGTGTATGTGTGTGTGTGTGTGTGTGTGTGTGTGCATTTCACTGTAGACCGCAGCAGCGATAGAAATATATGGCGAATGTAGCTGTGCATTCACTCTAGATGTATTGCAGGACAATGTGTGTACTGCCTAATATCTGTGTTGGTACAATTATATATAAAACGATATATATTTTAGCGACTAGCCCACTAGCGTGAACAGGCTCCTTCCCTCAGAGCAAGCCGGCTTGTATCACCACCTAGACGGCAACATCGGAGCACTGTGATTGGTCCCGCCCCTATCTGCTCCCGGCTGATCACTGGTGACAAAAGAGGGCTCGCTCTTACGGGAGGGGCTCTGTGTTGAGAGATTTTACCCGGACAATGTGTACTGTACCCCCCGCTGGAAATATTACCAATAACTGGTGCATACTAACGTCAGCTATTTCTGACCGAATTAGTCAATCATTTGTAAATATAAAGACAGTAATCTTTTCACAAGGACTTGGTGCAGACTTTCCACGCTGCACTATGGGGTTGAAAACTTATATAAATATGAAATAAATGCAGATTTCTGCTGGGTTTTTTTTTCCATAAAAAGGGATTTACTATCAAACAAACGGGAAGATAAGTGGTTAAAATTCGGATTTTTTTTTTTTTTATTATTATTATTGGTCTTTTTCCCCCTCCATTTTTCCTCCGATTTTCTCCCATCCCAATGTTAGTCGTATGCCAATTCCCAGTCCCTTCCTGGTCGCTGCGCACTTACCCCCCACAGTCAGATCATCTGGGAGAGTGGAGGCTACCACGTGCTTCCTCCGACACACGTCCAGCCAATCACCGCTTCTTTTCACCTGGCAGCGCGGATTCTCATTGAGAGGGCGTAGCGTGTGGGAGGACCACACTATCCCCCTCACGTCCAATCCGCGCTTAGCAGGCGCCCCGACCGAACTGTAGGAGTCGCTGTTTACAACGACCCGGACCCACCCCGACAGCTTCTCCCACCCTCTGATACAGCCAATTGTATCAGTGCAGACGGCCAGCCAAGCTGGTGACAACCCCGGAGCTGTGAGCTGGATTCGAACAGGCAAATCCAGCTCAGCTCCGGGGCTGGTGACGAACGCAATCTCCGCTCGGCCACCTAACCGCCCTAAAATTCGGAAATATTTGTAATCTTTTATAGATATCTTGATGTTAGGTTCTTAGTGTTAATCCTGAAAATAATAATTTTTTTTATATATTAAAAAAAAAAAATTATATGGCCTTGAACTTGAAGCAACACTTTCCTGCTTAGCATTATAACTCTGCTAACTTGTTAAGGGGGCAGAAGAGATAAGGTCCCCTGTCTTATAAATGGCCTTTTCCAGTGTTTAGCATTGTTTTCTATAGGGATGCACAGATATGAAAATTTGCCACAGATACCGATTGTTCAACTAACACAATCGGCCGATACAGATATTTGTGGCAAAAAAAAATATTTTTTATATAATTTCTTCTTTTTTTTTATTATTATTATGAAACTACTGTATATTTGTATGTCTCTAAATGTTTTGATGAATTGAAAATGGAGGACCCTTATGTAAAAAAGCCGAAAGTCTTTTTCTGGTCTTCATCCTCCAGTCCACTGAGCTGTACTGTATTGTACCCATTTTGCAATCTGTTAATAAAGTTTTCAATCAATCAGACAAATGTATAGAAAAGCTTTTATTATAACCATATAACAATTTTTTTTATTATCGTTTATGAGTTTTTTTTAGCCCTATGCTTGACTTATTTTAGACACTTGAAAAAGGCCACAGGCCGAAACGTTGTGTTCAAGTACATTAAAACTTGGGAACACGATGGTGTGCAGACTTTTTTTCCACAAACATTACAGATCTATTTCGAGTCTAGCACCCGTGACTACATTTGGGATGTGCGCGAGTCTTTTCTACTATGACTATTATTTTAGGCATGGCAACAAATAAAATAATAATAAAATGAATAAATAAAATATTAACACTTTAATCGCCAAAAACGCCGTAGGACGCCTTTCCCCGCCATGCTCAATCTGCCAAAGACGCCGTACCACGTCTTTGATATCAATATTTCAAAAATCTGTGATCGAAATCATATTTCTCCCCCGGAGACTTGAGATCTACTGTTGAGCCCCTCTCAACTCTCCAACGGTTCAAGAGCGCCATCTAGTGGCCGATCGGCGGATCGCCCAGAGCGGAAACAGGAAATGGAAGCTGGTGCTCATTTCAATTCGGTCCGATCACTCGGTAATAGTCCCAGGACTCGAGCTAGACACAACGGATAGCAATCCGTTACCAATAACTCGATAAACAACATGATTTGGACGTATATACTATTATACAACCTGGAAATGGATCGCATATTTCTACATCCCATAATAGGAATATTTCTGTTCCACGCTCATCGCCCAACGCTATGAGGAAGCTACGGTAAGATTCAGCGTTATTTTTAATGTGTTCGATACTAACTGCTATAATGATCATCACACTAAATGAATCATCTAACGTTGGCCACGGAATTATAAACGACCCCCCCCCCCCCCATCCGGTCAACATCAGATGATCAGTAGTAACTTCTAGAAGCACGTCCATCTCGCGCAGATTCCTATCAAACTGTATTTCATCATCAATATAATGCATTTGGGGCTATAAATCACGTTCTGGAGAAAGCTGCAGAAAACGATAAAAACATACTTATACTTTAGACCGTATTTTAGTATGAATATGTGAATGAAAAAGTATAACGTTGCTACACCCTGAACAATAGATATAGGACGTTGAATGGGCCATAGTAATTAGGGATGCACGATATTGATTTTTTGACACCGATAGATAACTTTATGCTCCTCAAGCCGATATTTATTGTATTATAATATTTTTTTTAAATGTATATATATATATATATATATATATATTTTTTTTTTTGTCAATTTCTTTTTTTTTAGTATTTATAAGCTCCGACGTCATCGGTACTGCTATCGGTACTCGAGAAATTATGGAGTTTTTTTTTTAGGAATTTAAACGTCGCAAACTAATCTTGTTGGCCGTTGTCTATATCTCTCCTGCCTCTGTGTCTCTGCCTGCGCGGGGAGCGGGCTGTGCTGTGCTCTCTCCTCTCTTCTCTTTTCCTCCCACACACACACACACACACACACACACGGGTGCTGCGCTGCCGAGTACAGACAGCTCTGCTCTCATAATGGCGGACAGAACGAAACGTTCAAAAGTCTGGGTCTATTTTACTAAAGTCGATGCTGACAACGCTCGTTGCCACAAGTGCAACAAGACATTTGCCAGTAATGTATAAGCGCTGGTACTTGTCAATGTGGCTGGCGGGGAGATAACGTTAGCTCCGAGTAGAGTAATGGCTGACAATCCGGAGGTAAATAAACGAACGAGAGCTTCTGATTGGTGGTAAGAAGAAGAGGTGGGTGCAAGCGGTGGGACGTAATTGGCAGATCGACTGTCTGTCTCCGAATGTAGCGTGACTACGTCACAGCCAAGAAAGGGAGCGCTGGGTTTGTGAAAAACTCCCTGTTCCTAAACCACACGCTATCAGTTTTACCACAGTACTGGCAAAACGGGAGGAGGCTATAATAAAAACAAGCGCCCTTCATCCAAATCCACCCACACCGGATTTCTTTTAACCAAAAAATGTATTATATGTTATCGGAGCTATCAATAACGTTATCGGGTTTATCGGGATGACGTCATAATTGCTGATATCGGCCCGATAATTATCGGCCCGATAATTATCGGCCCGATAATTATCGTGCATCCCTAATAGTAATGTCAATTTAGCAATACAATTTAAAAAGTTATAGCCCTGCAAAGAAGGTAAACATCCCCATAGACAAATAGAGCTGGCGTGGGATGGTTTATTCTGAATTTAAGCCTGGCGATCAAAGTGTTAAATAAATAAATAGGCTACACGTCTCTCTTTTTGTGTTACAAATTATGCTCACAGATATGAACATAGGCCTCTTTACTTAATTAAAAAAAGGAAACATCAAGAAATATGTTTATGGTATTAATTCCACCATGCCATGTGTGTTTTTATTTTATAATGCTCATGAGTCATGATTATTGCTGAAGTCTGAGTCATACAATACTCACTGGCTTTCATAACCGACTAACTTGTCTTGCTCAAGACTTGTTTATGAGTGTTAATAAGAGAGCACAATCTCTCTCAACCAAAGCAATGCAGGTAGATGGCAACAGAACCATTTTGATTGACAAGTCGATTCTGCCAATTACGTCACACCGCTTGCACCCGCCTCTGCTGTTCTTACCACCAATCGGCAAGCGCTTATTCGTTTTTTACTTCCGGGAAGTCCGCCATTGATATGCATGCGAGAACAAACATACTGTAGCTAATAAAGTTAGCTCCCCGCCAGCGCTCCGCAGGATGACCAAACGAGGCATAATGATTTGACTGCAACGAATGTTATAATAAAAGCTTTTCTATACATTTGTCTGATTGAAAACTTTATTAACACTTTAACTGCCGAAAACTGCCGAAAACGCCGGAACTCGTCTTTGATATCAATATTTCAAAAATCTGTGATCGGAATCATATTTCCCCTCTGCAGCCTTGACACACAGTTCTGATCTCCTCTCAATCCTCTAGCGGTTCAAGAGCGCCATCTGGTGGCCGATCGGCAGATCGAAAAACCGGATGTCAACCTTTAACCCGGCAGGACTCACTCCATATGTGGTCCGGGCACTCGCTAATGTTAGAGAGACTCAGTCTTCACACAGTGAACATCGATCGGTGGAAATAACTCAAAAAAACAACATGATTTGGACGTGTATATACCATTATACAACCTGGAAATAGATCGGGTATTTCGACATCCCATAATGGAAAAAATTCTGTTCCACGCTGATCGCCCAACGGCCCGAGGAGACTGGGGTGAGTTTTAGCGTTATATTCTAACGTGTTCTTTACTAACTGCTATGATGAACATATGACCCACATTAGATGAATGGTATAACGTTGCCCACGGAATTATAAACGCCCCCTCGCCCATCCGGTCAACATCAGATGACGTGTAGTAAATTCTAGAAGTACGTCCAATTGAAATTTTTTATCTCGCACAGATTCCTACCAAACTGTATTTCATCATCAATATAATGCATTTGGGGCTATAAATCACGTTCTGGAGAAAGCTGCAGAAAGAGATGAAAACATACTTATACATTAGACCATACTTTACTATGAATATGTGAATGAAAAAGTTTAACGTTGCTACACCATGAACAATACATATAGGACCTTGAATGGGCCCTAATAATGGCAATCTAGCAATAGAATTTAAAAAGTTATAGCCATGCAAAGAAGGGGTACTTATCCATAGACAAATAGAGCTGGCAACCCATGGTATAGCATGAATTTAACCTCCGGCACCCATAGTGTTAAAGACCTGTTACTAACCAACGTTAGACATTTACCGGGTCGGCATATGGCAGACCACCTCGTGTAACAGTTAAAAGAAGCCATTCCCTATCCCTGGATACAAATCCGACTGACTGGTTGAAAGTCAATGCGGGGAGATTCCCCATGCTGGCAAAGCTGCCACACCAGCACCTCTATATACCTGTGTTTTTGGACTGATTGTGAAGACCGCAATAACCAAACAGGCATTAACCTGGAACCCACAAGGCAAGCGAGGCAGACCCAAAAACACCTGGAGAAGAGACACTGAGCAGGAACTCAAGACGAGGGGACTGACGTGGAAACAGCTGGAGAGGATGGCTCAAGACAGACGGGGGTGGAAACGTTTCATCAATGGCCTATGTTCCGAAAGGAATAAAAGGCCTAAGTAAAGTAAGTAAGTGATGCAGGCTGCATGGGCTCCCGTATGACCATGTCGATATGCTGGCATCGGGACTGTGCATGTGAGTCAGTCTGAGACAGGCTATTTATGTTCTATGTAGGCTATCTTGTTGCAAAATAATAATAATAATAATAATAATAATAATAATAATAATAATAATAATAATAATAATAATAATAATAATAATAGCCTCATTAAAAATACTATTGTTGCTTCGTTAATGGTTGTTTTCAGCCTTTTAATGCACGTAATCTGTTATTTAGTTAGGCCTATTGGAAATGTTCGTCGACATAAGTAGGTTTTTTTCGTTTTTGTTTATTTATTAATGAACCGTTTCTGTGCCAAAAAACAAGTTAACTTGTTATAGTCCGCCAATCGAATTCTGCCAACAACGAGTATACTCGTTATTGGATGCGTTTCTTTTATTCGCTATTTCCATTCATTATTCATCCTGCTGTGCTGTAGGACTGGGCGACACTCTGTCCGAGACCGCAGCGGTCCAATACCGCCGCCTAACGCCTTGCGGCCGCTTACTTACTTACGCCTATCGCTCCTTTTGGGGGAGCATAGGCCGTCGACAACAGTTCGCCAGGGTCCTCTGTCCTGTGCTTTGCTTTCCAGCTGTTTCCATGTCAGTCCGCTCTGTGTGATGTCTGTCTCCAAGTCCCTGCGCCAGGTGTTCTTGGGCCGGCCTCTCTTCCTTTTGCCTTGGGGGTTCCATCTAAGAACCAGTCTGGTGGTGCTGGTGTTTGGTTTACGTAGTGTGTGGCCAATCCATCTCCACTTTCTTCTCTTGATTTGTTCTTCCACTGGTTGTTCGCCCGTTCTGTCAGAGATCGTCGTTACTGATGGTATCTGACCAGTGGATGTTCAGGATCCGCCTCAGGCATCTGTTGATGAATGACTGCACTCTAGTCATTGTGATCTTGGGTTGTCCTCCACATCTCTGATCCGTATAAGAGTACTGGCTTGATGTTGGATTTGAATAGTCTGATCTTTGTCTGCTGACTGATTACCTTGGAGCTCCAGATGTTCTTTAGTTGGATGTATGAGGCCCTTGCCTTGCTGATTCTTGCTCTGACATCTGCCTCCGTGCCACCCTTCTTATCTATGATGCTAACTAGGTAGGTGAAGGATTCTACTTCCTCAAGTACTGTTCCCTCCAGGTTTAATGGGTCTTCGTTGTTTGTGTTGATCTTGAGTATTTTGGTCTTTCCTTGGTGGATGTTGAGGCCTAGTTGTGTTGAGGTGTCTGCCAGTATGTTAGTCTTCTCCTGCATCTGTTGTCGACTGTGGGATAGTAGGGCAAGGTTGTCTGCGAAGTCTAGGTCGTCCAGTTGTGTTGCGAGTGTCCACTGGATCCTGTTTCTCCTCTGCTGTTGTGGTCTTCAATATCCAGTCGATGGCCAGGAGGAAGAGGAAAGGGGACAGTATACCGCCTTGCCTTACTCCGTTCTTCACTTGGAAGCTTCGTGTGAGCTGTCCGCTGTGTATGACTCTGCAGGTCATTCCTTCATAGGAGTTCCTCATGATGTTGACGAGCTTTTCTGGTATGCCGTAGTGTCGAAGCAGTTTCCAGAGGGTGTTTCTGTGGAGGCTGTCAAATGCCTTCTCGTAGTCTACGAAGTTGATGTATAGTGGAGAGTTCCATTCCAATGATTGCTCGACTATGATTCGGAGGGTTTCAATCTGGTCCACACATGATCTATTGGGCCGGAAGCCTGCCTGCTGGTCTCTTAGCTGCGGATCCACCGCTTTCTTTATTCGTTCGAGGAGGATTCTGTTGAAGATTTTCCTGGCACTGATAAAAGCATGATTCCTCTGTAGTTGTGGCATTGGCTGAGGTCTCTTTTCTTAGCTATTGCACCCCATTTGAAACGATGTGGTTTCTTTTCTCGGCTGAGCTGAGCTGTGCAGGCGGGGTCTAAATACTCCAGCAAGACTCCGGCTTATATCGGCTTATATAAACTTCAAGGACGTTTTTTGCTCTGTTGGCCCCAGTCTAGTCACTATCATAAACTCATCCCTAGCCTCTGGTTCTGTCCCAATCTATTTTAAGGAGGCAGTCGTACAACCACTCCTTAAAAAGCCCAACCTAGACCCCACCATCCATAATAATTTCAGACCCATCTCCAAGCTGCCTTTTGCATCAAAGGTGTTAGAAAAGGTTGTAGCCAACCAGCTCACCACCCACATGTCACAAAATAACATCTGTGACAAATTCCAAACTGGCTTCCGCAAACTCCACTCCACTGAATCTGCCCTTCTCAGAGTATCCAACGATCTCCTGATGTCTGCTGACTCTGGTGAATGCTCTGTTCTGGTCCTGTTAGACCTGAGCGCAGCGTTTGATACGGTCAACCACAGCATCCTTTTGGACAGGCTCAGGGAGTGGGTGGGCATCTCTGGGAGCGCTCTAAGCTGGTTTGCCTCTTACTTAAGGGAGAGAACTTTCTCGTGGCTGTGGGTCCTTTTAAATCGGACCCCACCCCCCTCTCATGTGGGGTACCACAGGGATCGGTGCTAGGACCACTCCTTTTTGCCATTTACATGCTTCCCCTAGGCCTCCTCATCAATAAATTCACCGGCATTAAATACCACTGCTACGCAGACAACATACAACTACTCTGCTCTTTTAAGCCCGACAATTTGGAGAAACTCAGCCTTCTCCAGGAGTGCCTGCTCGGCATTGAGAGCTGGATGGGGAGTAACTTCCTCCAGTTAAATGCAAAAAAACGGAGGTGCTGATCGTAGCAGCTGAAAAGACTGCAGCTAGAGTGGCCACTCACTTGGGGTCCCTTAAAGACAACATACGTCCCCACCTGAGAAACCTGGGTGTTGTCTTCGACCAGGCCATGAACCTAGACAAACATGTCAAAACACTCACATGCACCTGCTTCTTTCACCTCAGAAACATTGCAAAACTACGCACCATCATATCTCACTCTGAACTAGAACTGTCCGTGCATGCTTTTATTTCCTCTAGGCTTGACTACTGCAACTCACTTTTCACCTGTCTCACACCAAATCATCCACAGACAAACTACAAATTGTCCAAAATGCTGCAGCCAGGCTACTCACAAGGTCAAAAAAATCATGTCACATCACTCCCATTCTGGTATCCCTGCACTGGCTCCCGGTACACTATAGAATTCACTTCAAAGTCCTCACTTTCACTTTCAGAGCACTCCTCAGAGCACTCAACGGCCAGGCCCCTATCTACATCACTGAACTCATCCATCCCTACACCAACACCCGCTCACTCAGATCTGCCGATCAGCACCTCCTGGTGGTCCCCAGGTCCAGGCTGAAAACAAGGGGTGATCGAACAACTAAAAACACATTTGTTCAGACAGGCCTTTGGTCATACATAGTAGGGGTGGGAATCACCAGTTTCATCACGATACGATACGATATCGATTCTTTGGACAACCATACGATATTATCCGATATCACACAGTCTGCCACGATACGATTCGATTCAGGTGCCTGCGATCGATATGAGACGATATTATATGCCCATTTAACACAATCGGTAACATTTAAATCAACAAAAAAAGGCAATGGAAATATTATTTGACATTTTTATTTTTGAGCTCTTTCAGACATTTAAATGAAAAACAATCTATTGTTTTTAATACAAATAGACCTCCTGTTCACTGTTTTTGGTTTGTTTTTCTTTTTTTCTCTCGATATTAATATCCTATTCACTGTCACAGAGCTGTATTTTGGCTGGAAAAGCCGGCCAGATCCTGTTAGTGGGGCTATCCCGAGAATGCACCCTCCTTCCCAGTCCCCACTTCTCTGCCTATGGCTCTGGGTTAGCTTGTTAGCTTACGGCGCTAATGTGACGTTATCTTCGATCTTTAACGCGACATGGGCATAATGGAGTGGCGAGGATTGCAAAGCAGGTTAGATGCATTGGACCCGTTGCGGAATAAAACAGCAGGGACATGTTTTGGGTCACAGAATAGGCACAATAGTCTTGCTCGGCTCTGGGTTAGCTTGTTAGCTTACGGCGCTAACGTAACGTTATCTTCGATCTTTAACGCGACATGGGCATAATGGAGTGGCGAGGATTGCAAAGCAGGTTAGATGCATTGGACCCGTTGCGGAATAAAACAGCAGGGACATGTTTTGGGTCACAGAATAGGCACAATAGTCTTGCTCGGCTCTGGGTTAGCTTGTTAGCTTACGGCGCTAACGTAACGTTATCTTCGATCTTTAACGTGACATGGGCATAATGGAGTGGCGAGGATTGCAAAGCAGGTTAGATGCATTGGACCCGTTGCGGAATAAAACAGCAGGGACATGTTTTGGGTCACAGAATAGGCACAATAGTCTTGCTCTAGTGACGCTCTGTGTGCTGTTGATGTTAAACGGAGTTTCACAACACTGGGCGCGGGGCGATGACGTCGCCGTCGCCGGATTTTCAAAATAAGAGTATCGCAATATGAATCGATCTTTTTACGTGGCATCGATCCTATTTGATTATTGATAATAGATCGATATATCGATCTGGATCGATGTATCGTCCCACCCCTAATACATAGGCACTCTTTCTTGTCCTCACTGTTCCTATAGTTTTGTTTTTTAATTAGTGACTCATGATTTTATCCAAATTATTTTATTCTACTTTTTTTTGCTGGTTTCACTGTTTTTAACTGCTGTCTGTTGTCATTTATTTCTGATTTTGCTTTGTTGTGTTGTTTATATTAAGCTGTAGTGTAAAGCACCCTGTGCATTCGTGCTGTGAAGGGTGCTATATAAATAAAAGTCATTCATTCATTCATTCATTCATTCATCGATGCATCAACTAGGCTCCCCCCTCCTTCATATGCAATGCTGGATAACGCTGGATACACGGACGCGACCAGTATTTGGAATGGCGATCAGATAATTGGATTATTCTTTTTGCAGTACATCATAGACAAGGTAAGGGCTGTCACTATATGTTATCGATCTTGTGTTGATCCGATAATTCTTTCCCGCGATCGAAGCGTGTTGGGGGATGTGTGTGTGTGTGTGTATATTGGTAGCGATCAAAAGCATGGAGTGGCCCCGCGTCTAGGGATGTCCCGATCCGATCGGGGGCCGATCACGTGATTTTCAGAAGATCGGGATTCATTTTTTTTTGCTTTTTTATTCAACAAACATGACCATGTTCACGTCTTAAACTCATACTGAGGCCTTAGTTTTGGTTTTAAATTACATATCATCATTCATTTATTCATTGTCACACAGAGCAGAAGAATTTGCCAAAACAAACGCATTTCCTTTGATTTAATTATACATCAAATGATTTATGTCAAGGATGAGGGACATCCACTAGTTGCAGAACTTGCAGTCATCTGATTTTTACAGACGATGGCGCCATTGCTCTATGTATGTTATTACCATCTCATGAAGCAGCAGGTTGGAGGCGGCATTGTGCTAGGGGAGGTAAGGAGGCAGAGTTTTTAGATTACTCTGGTTGCAATGGCTCGCTTGAATGAAGTTAACTTTTCACCTATATAACGTCAATATTTGCTTTGTGATTGAGGATTATCGTCGGCGTTTCAGACCAAAATGGAGCAAATCATTACGTAAGTCGAACACTGTGAATGTATACTAATGTGCAAACAGATTGAAACTTTGAATATTTCTCGTATGAAGCACATTCTCAGGGTGAATGTAATGTGAGCCACCGGCCCTCGAGGGACTATTGAGGCAACAGTCTCGCTTCGCCAGTTTCTGACAAAAATGCGTTACTAATGTGAAAGATCGGATCGGGAAAGATCAGTATCGGTAGATACTCAAAATCACATGATCGAGTTCGGATCGGCAGCAAAAAAATGTGATCGGGACATCCCTACCCGCGTCCCCGTCTCCCTTTCATGCGTGCATGATGAAAGATAATACAGATAATCTAGCGTTGATTTCAGATTGATTGTTGATCCAAGCGAGGAATGGCAACATGTTTAGTGAATTCCACTAAAACGCTGTTTTCGCGTCTTTTCCTGGGATTACTCAGAATCACTCAAACTATACTCATATTCACCACGGTATAAAACGGAAATGTAGGGATGAAAAAATTATGTTTTTTGCATGTTGACCAGAAGAAACTCACTGGCTATCGACAATGTTATTAGATCCATAGCTATAATATTTAATATAGTTTTAGCAGTTGCAAACACCGGCATTATCCCATTGAACAAAGCGCTGGCACAAACGGGATGGGTTAATCGCAGAGACGAATTGCATACATGCATCGCATTCATGCCGATTAATGACCTCTGAGCAGGTCCTAAATTATTATTATTATTATTAAACGGCCATACGCCCACAGCGCCATCTGGCGATCATTGTGTTAAGTTAATATAAAACAGTGTTTAGAACATTGTTGAGTTTGTTAAATACATGTTTTAGATACATTTCTTTACCTCGTTCAGACGGCCCGCTGTTGGCTTCGTTAGTACAGTTGGTTGTTTTCAGCGTTTTATGGGCGTTATTTAGTTAGGCCTATTGGACGTAAGTAGATTTTTCGTTTTTGTGTATTTATTAAGTTAACACATTAACTGCCACAGAGTTTGCCCGTCTCATACCACTCTCTGCCACCACTCTAAGCCTATGGAGATGTTTACCTTCTTTGCAGGGCTATAACTTTTAAAATTGTATTGCTAAATTGACATTACTATGGCCCATTCAACATCGATTATCTATCGTTCAGGATGTAGGAACGTTATACTTTTTCATTCATAGATTCATACGAAAATACCGTCTAGAATATAAATGTTTTTATCGTTTTCTGCAGTAATTCCTAGAACGTGAATTATAGGCATAAACGCATATATAGATTATCAACTGCCGTTTGTTGCCAATACACGCTATATAAAAAATTTCAACTGTACATGATCCTAAACGTTATGACCGATCATGCGCGGATGAACGGGGGGGGTCGTTTATAATTCCGTGATCGTCAGTAAATGCTTTATTTAGTATGGGTGATATATTGATCAGAGCAGTTTGCATTGGGGCGCCCCAGTGGCGAACCACATAGCATGCTCAGCCGCGACACGGCCGACCCGGGTTCGACTCCCGAACCCGTTGTTATTTGCCGAATGTCTTCCCCCCACTCTGTCTCCCATTCCTCCTCGGTCTCTCTCTACTGGACTGCCCAGTAGCAATAAAGCGATAAAACGCCAAAAATAAATCTTTAAAAGAGCAGTTTGCATTAATAATAAACAATCACGCTGAAAATGCCGTCAGCGTCCTCTTACCGTTCGCCGATGAGACTGGAGGAAAAAGATCTCACTTATTTGACGTGGATCACCTAGATCCATTTCCGGTTTGTATAATAATAATAAACGCCCAAATCATATCGATTATTGAGTTATGGCAGCGATCCATATGTACGATGTGTGTCTAGAGTCCCGCAACAATATGCGAGTGGCGGACACATTTCCCCGGTACACTGAGATCACCAGAGATCCATTTCCGGTTGTAACTCGCCCGATCACCACCAGGCGGCAGTATTGAAGCGTTGCAGAGTTGTGCAGGCTCCCACTGTATCAGCCGAGGCTGGGTGAGGGCATTCTGAATACCATGGCGAAAAAATGAAATATGATCTCAATAACGGCGTACGCCGTGGAATGGCAGAATTAGCATGACCTTGAAACACGTTGTACGACGTTTATGGCGCAGGATGTGTTAACAATGTTTAGAATTTTTTTTAATTCGTTAAATACACGTTTTTTTAACCCTTTCACTGCCACACTACCAAATTGTTAACCCTTTCACTGCGACAATACACAGAAGGTTAACCCTTTCACTGCCACACAACAGCAGGTTAACCCTTTCACTTGCCACAAGTGGCGAGTGACCTTTTTTGCCACATATGCAGCTTGCCCGCTTAAAGTCGACACAAATGTGTTTTAATATGTCTAAGCCTCTACATTTCTATGTTTCATATGCCATGCAATGTTGCGGAAATAAACCTTTTGATTGAGGAAACAAATACATTTGCTATTGTTTGGTAAATTGGGTATTTTTTGTTACAATTAATAGATTAATGATCAAGTAAGGAACGTGCTTATAATTTGCAACCCTAGTATCTTTCTATATCATTTGTTTTAAAACATGAGCCAGAGTGATGAGCCATTTCCACTACTACGCAGAATGATCGTTAGCACCAATTACGATCAACCTTTCGGCTAGTAATTATCTCAATGGTATGACGGACTCGTCAGAAAGCCTTCAGCACAGTGTGAGTAATTGGGGGGCAGTAAGGAGGAGAACCGACCTTGGGCGGCTCCAGAACGGTCCACAGAGCTCTGCTCAGAGGCCAGTGTCTCCATGAGCCAAGGCAGCAGGTCGTCGTAGGTGGTATCGCCCATGCCCTTCACCATGGCCCCCAGAGCCTTGGCCGAGACGGTACGCACCTGGAGGGGAGGAGGGAGAAAGCAGTTACTATCAACTCCACACAAACGGCACATATGGTATCGGCGTTAGCATTAATATAAACAAACACACCTCAGGCACTGGGTCGAGCAGAGAAGCCTTAAGTCCAGGAATGACACTCGGCAAGTACGGTGACAGGTCCTGCAATCAAAAGTAGGAGTTTAGGAATACCCTTCAGTAACCAATGAGAGCAGAATATGTTTTAAATTCTTGTAAACTATAGCATAATCTCTGTAGTATTGGGTACCTTCTGGTCAGTGAGGGAGTACATGTTGCCGATGATCTGGGCGGCCATCTTGCGAGTGTCAGTGGAACGGTCCTGGAAGGCCCTCTGGACGATGGGCATGATGAGGGCCAGGGAGGGAGCATCGATGAAGTGGACAAACTTGGTGTCCAGCAGAGTCTGCAGGCAGTTCTGGGTCTTACGGGACGGGTCGGTCAGGGCGTCCAGCAGGATGGGGGTGATGGCTGAGGAATAAACAATCCAATTATTAATCATTAACCCAATTACTGGAACTTTCACAACGTGTTACAGTGCCACTTTGTCTCGAAGTTTTGTTGAGACCCGTATTTCTACGACCAAAATAAAACATTAGTCAAGTAAGGAAGACATCTAATGGACTTGTCTAGCGGCATCTCTAAGTGCTGAAGCATTCTCAATCGTACCCAAGATTTCGGGGTTGCGGATGACCGAGCCGATCTGCCGAAGGGCCTGCTGGCCGGCCTTCTGGACCTTCACATGGGAGTCAGTCAGCACCTCTGTCAGCTTAGGCACAATGCTGGGCAGGCAGGAGGACAGCTGCTTGGGGGCACAGAAAGCCATGGCACCTAGCAGCTCCACAGAACCTGAGGAGGGAGGAGGTTGATATCAACATAATTGTAGTCATCACGATTCAAGGGTTAATTATTGACCTCTCTCAAACTCTGCCCTCTTTTCTTGATCCTCCTGTTACACAACTGTAGCAAGGAAGGGACAGAAGCAACAGTTGAAATTGGGGGATCAAGAAAAGAGGGCAGGGTTTGAGATGGGTCTCAAACCCTGAGAGGGAGACAGAGTAGGGGAAACACAGGCGAGAAGGTTCTTTATAGACACAGTAGGAAGGCTGAGAGGGAGACAGAGTATGGGAGACAGAGGGGAGAAGGTTCTTTATAGAGACAGTAGG
The DNA here is from genome assembly GCF_963971535.1 of Notolepis coatsorum. Lineage (NCBI taxonomy): Eukaryota > Metazoa > Chordata > Actinopteri > Aulopiformes > Paralepididae > Notolepis > Notolepis coatsorum. The sequence goes on along the minus strand of NC_140165.1, from coordinate 152,849,438 downwards.
AAGGCTGAGAGGGAGACAGAGTAGGGGCCCAGAGTAGGAGAAGGTTCTGGCAAGATTATATCCCAAGCCAACAGGGGTAACATTGTGGTTACATCGTTTACATTTTCTTTATTTACTCCTACACAATCTCAAGGGTTAAAGCTTTAAAGCCATGATGTAAACAGGCCTGACCTGCTTTGGTCCTCCAGGACTCCTCCTCTAGGGCCACCAGTAGAGAGGGCAGCACCAGCTTCACTCCATGGGCACTTAGGTTCCTCATCACAGCCTTGGCACAGTCATCTGCAGCCTAGGAGGAGGATAAAATACTAGTCAGGGCCGGGCCATATGGTAAAAATATAATGTACTAGAGTCAGGGCAGGGCCATATGGTCAACATAATTTACTAGAGTCAGGGCAGGGCCATATGGTCAAAATATAATGTACTAGAGTTAGGGCAGGGCCATGTGGTCAAAATAGAAGATCATGATCGTTTCCTTATATTCCTTAAAGGGGAACTATCTTATAAATTGCCTTTTCCAGTGTTTAGCATTGTTTTCTAGCAATGTGGGGTTGTACCAACACTGTCTATGTCGCACATTCCTCCAGTTCAGATGAGACAAGGTCCTCCCCCACTGAACCAAACCATTCTGATTTGACCCGCCCGCCCACAATCAACTGTGATACGTTTATATGAGCAGCGAGTGGAAATAATGCGGAAGCGGTTTTTCAGTTCCCCTTTAAATATGTATATAACTTTGTATTGATCTGTATATTTAGTCGACGATGGTATAGTAAAAAATAAAAAAATCCATACCTTGGCATGGATCCATGATGGAATACCTTACTATTCAGTATACCAGTCCCAGCCCTAATTAGAGTGGATAGCTAGTTTGGGGCAGTAGGGGGTGAGAGAGGAGGGAGTGGGTTAGAGAGGTATGGTGTACCCGGCCCTCTCACCTCTCTGACATACTGGTTTCCATCTCCAAAGCAGAGCAGCAGGTGGGGCAGCACATGGACCACATAGGGTTCAAACAGCTTCCCCAGCATATTACACAGCATCTCAAAGGCAAACAGGGCACCTGGGGAGAGACAAACAGCAGTTGTAATGAAGACGGGGAGAACACCAGGACATAGTGTACTATGGTTCAGCCGGGGGCAGCGGTAGCCTTAAGGGTTAGAGAAGTAGCTTTAGGACCTAAAAGGTCACTGGTTTGATCCCCTTTTGGAAAGGAAAAAAGAAAATGAACAAATACACCCCCACCTTCACCAAATTATGCTGAAGTTCATGGAGTCATGTTGCAGTGGAGCTGCTCAGTGTCCGACAGTGCGAGTTCAGCAGGAGCATACGTGCTCAACTCATCTTCCCAGGGTAAATAAAGATGTTCACTCACCTTCTCTCCGTCTGAAGTTCTTCTTGTCCTGGATGGCGTCAGTCAATGTGGCCATGATCTCCTGCTGTTTGAGGGCAAGGATGCCCAGGCCTTTGACCAGGCCAGCCAGTCCGTAGGCTGCTCCCTTCCTCTCTGCGTACTTGTCGCTCTCCAGCAGCAGCTGCAGCAGGTTACGTACGATCCCTGCAGCATCTTCCTTGATGGCAGGGACAAGAGGGGGTAAACAGCCGGCCACGGACTCCTGGACCTGATGGAAGAATAGAGAGCAATAATGAAAGAGATGAAGTTAAAGGCATCAACAGTAGATATGTGTTCCCTCCAGGGTTATTATAGTTTTGTACTTTTCATTCGTTTTTATTTTCATTCAAAAAGTTCTCAATCCAGTTAAGTCTCCAGAATCAGTTTGCTAGTTTCAGTTTAGTTTTTATTGTTTAAAAGTGTTTAATTTTAGTTACATTTATTACTTTCATTAATTAATTTATTTCTAAATAAAAATAACCTAGTTTTAGTTTTTAGTCTAGTTTTAGTTAACTATAATAACCTTGTTTACCTCAAGGCATGTGTGACGTACCTGGGTACGTGGGTTGGTCATTACCATTATTACTGTATTTATGACACCTTCTGAACATCAGGTTAGTATATTTAATGTGTTGTGTTTTGTATGTGATGTGTGTGTGTGAACATGAGAGCTAATGCTGTCTCTTTTCTCTCCCCGTCAGGTGCTGCCCGTCCCTACACTGAAGAGTGCTGATTGCCTAATGAATGACAGCTGATGGCAATCACCTCGAGAGGGATGGGTAGCCAAATACCTGACAGCACACACACGTCTGGGCGCCTCATTCTGTCAATTGCCAGTGACCAGAGTGGAGTGAGGTTGCCATTGTTAACCACTGTTGTGTGGGATATATATATTGTTGGCCACTTTGGATTCATCCTACACTGTGAGCTATATGGTTAGAGTGGTGATGCATCCTACACTGTGAGCTGCATGGTTAGAGTGGTGTTTCTTTGTTTATCCAGGTGAGCTTGTACCTTTAAGTATATATGTAGATATTGTTGGCCTCTGCGCCACTTCTTTACTATTGAGTATTCTCTTGTTGGCTTTAGGCCTAGTTCCACTGAGTGTGGACTTGTACCTTTGATACCTTTTGCTGGGGGTTTTCCCAGTACCAACCTCTGGCTGGTTGGTTAGTGCCTGTGGGCGCTTATTTAGTTTACTTGTATTATTATTACCTTGTGTGTTCTCCCATTACCCTTCTCCCTGTTTGTTAATTGTTTGTGGGTTGTTTTTTCCCTTTGTTCAAATATCAGTGGAGGTTTCAATCCCTACCCTGCATAATAAATATAATTTACTATTTTGGAAAAGCGCCTTGTGTACGTTATTACCTACCTGCCCGGGACTGTTTTGAAAGCATTTACTGAGAGAGGCTGTTTTTGCTCCGGCTCCAGTTATTATTCTGTGTGGTCCTTAGACCTTTGTACATGACAGCATGACACTAACGTTTTAGTAGCTAGCATCAGAGTTGGCATTTCTCCTGCCAATTTACGAAAGTACGTTTTAGAATAGAAAGAATGCCCAACTGGCGAGCCAGCAAAAATTTACTAGCATTTGACTGTGTTAATGTGAAAACCTGTGTTGCCACTTTCAATGTTCCAAACATCCAAGCATCAAAACATCAAGACAAACATTCTCAACTATACACATTAGTCCTCATTCTCGAACATGTTCGTAAGTATCTTTGTAAAAAGTTTGTAATAACAAATTTATGAAAATCCTCCTCCAGATTCCTGAACGGGTGTGCATTCTCGTACACCTGAATTTGAATACAGACACGCCCCGCCAGCTCCTTATAAGGCGAGGGCAGTGTGCAAAACGGAAGCGAGAGGCTCAGCATTGCATCTGTGCAATGCTGACCCCCGTATTCAACAGGTAGAGCGGAAGCGAATTGCGCCTGATCAAAATTTAATTAGATTCAAATGTATTATCATACAGCACAAGTACAATACAACGAAAATAAGTTTGGCATCTAACCAGAGTACAAATGTAACAGTAAAGTGAAATAGTAACATACAAGGCAGCACAGTTACAAAGTGATGAAAGTGGTAAAAGGCTTAATTTGGGATAAATAGTTAGTGATTGCGTTAATTTTTCGATTTTACAGACATCCTCAGAATTAAATAATTATAATAAATATAAATAGGACAATATTTGTATGATTAACACTTTCAGCGCCAGCCGTTTTAGCCATCAAAGTTGTACTCAATGGGCCACCGCTTTAAAAGATAGGGATTTTCACTGTGCGTCGCGGTGTTTGCAGGGCTATATCTATATTATAGCTATGGAATGAATGAATGAATGACTTTATTTGACAATATAAAAAATAAACATGTGACAGAAGAGCACAGTCGGGATATACTGCCAAGGATGAAACACAAAAAAGCTCAGAGCTTATTTCCATTGTGGTCCTTGTAGGGGGGTGGGGGAATGTGATGCTTAAAACATGCATCATACAAAACGTGACATCACAACACATCACATATACCATTTAACATTTATATACATACAGACTCATACAACATGCAAGGGTGCCTTAAGCTAAGTGTCTAGGTATAGTCCCTTTTGAGCCATGTCTTCAGACTGGACTTGAATCTAACGGCACTGTCTATGGTTTTCAGTTCACTGGGCAGACTATTCCAATAGACAGCTGCTGAATATAAAAATGACTCCTTCCCCAAACAGCTCCTGAATCTGACTGGCACAAAGTCAGTTGAGCTGCGCCTTGTTTGGTAAGCATGGGTGTCTCTGATTCGGTTGAAGTAGTTGTTAAAGTACACTGGCACTACCCCATGCACTATTCTGTGAACTAGGCACATGGAGACAATACTATGGCTCATTTGACAGTAACTATCCCTCGTCAAACATGTGAAAAAGAATAATTCTTTTCATGTATACGTTCGCGTGTTATACTGTGGTGAATATTGTATAGTTTCAGAGTGATCCTGGCTAATTCCTGGTAACTGCGTTATGGAGCGATATGTGAATTTAGCTAAAAGCGTTCGCGTTGCTCGCCTGGACACGCTACTATTTCCAAATCAAAGGTATATAATAGGTATTATGTTTCATCATGAATGCATGAATGACGATGCTTTGATCGCCAGCAATGGCATTCGTTCTGAATACTACATACGTTGATCGTCTGGATCGATATGAAATCATTGTAGGATCAAGGTGGAATTGACGTCCGATAGTCCTTACCTTTGGTCGGGGTTATTCCAAAAAGAATATTCCAATTGTCTGATTGCGACTATACTCGGGTATGACGCTCAACTATACCCGACTATACTCGGGTATGACGCTCAACCGCTGGCGAGATAACTTGACTTTACTTGGGTATGGTGCTGAATGAGTTAACAATTACGTTTTGCTTTTATAGTGCATGACTCAATGAGACATTGTGAGCATTACACACACACTGCAAACAAAAGAAATGGGAACTAAAACCACTTGCACGGATATATTGGAATAGACTAAATAGATTAACGAATTACACAGGGATTAAAGCAAAAAAAAATCTCCTGACTGAACTTTTCAGGCCAAGTCATTCTTATTTTAACCTCCACTATACATTTGTATTTAATAGCGTTAGCGTTTTAAGGGAACTAGATCATTTTGAACATCTTTTCTATTGCCAGTTTGCTTTTACGTAATATCAATGCTGTTTTCAATTAATTAAATGAAACTGATTGCAAGGGTTGACTGACTTTGTCATACAAATAAACAAATCTACATACTGTAACCTTTCAGTATTGTGTATAGTTCAAATTATGTATTGTCTATAGTTCAAATTCAGTATTGTGTATAGTTCAAATTCAGTATTGTGTATAGTTCAAATTCAGTATAGTGTATACCGTACTTTTCGCACTATAAGCCGCACCTGACTATAAGCCGCAGCAGCTAAATTGAATGATGTGTACATATATAAACCGCACTGGACTATAAGCCGCAGGTGTTTTAATGTTTAATTACCATATGTAATTAGCATTGGGACACAATACTGTCAGACAAATAACAAGAATTAACTCATTTACAAGTTGTATTAAGTTTAGCAAATAAGGGAACAGATAAATAACATTTCAATGCAGTCAAAAAAGCAATATTTAGATTTTTACATTTTCGGGTTTGGTCACGTCGAGTCACATATAAGCCGCACCGTTATATAAGCCGCAGGGTCGAAAAATGGGGGAAAAAGCCGCGGCTTATAGTCCGAAAAGTACGGTAGTTCAAATTATGTATCGTCTATAGTTCAAATGATGTATTGTGTATAGTTCAAATTATGCAGGGCTCGAAATTAAAATTTTTACTTGGTAGCACTGGTGCTCCCAACTTCAAAAAGTTGGGAGCACCAGCAGAAATGTAGGAGCACCCACCTAAATGTAGGGAGCACCAACAATATATATGTAATATATTTTTTGTATTGATAAAAAAACGACAATATAACAGTACTGTAATGCAGTAAAACAGTGAAAGTAGCCTTAAACTATAGTATAGTGTAGACCTAGTAGTGTAGCCTATAGTCAGGGCCGCCTCAGGGGGTGTGCGAGCAGTGCGGTCGCACAGGGCCTCGCGGGAAGGGGGGCCTCGCACAAAAAAAAAAAAAAAAAAAACTACATTTTTTTTTTTTTTTTTTGCGAGGCCCCCCTTCCCGCGAGGCCCTTTTTCATCACAGACCTAAAATCTTGTTTTGCTTATATGCTTATATATTTCACATTAGACACATTTGTAGAATGTGTCCGACTTGTTCCTGGCTCTGCGGCTCTGCAGCAGACACTCACTATTGGAGCTCTGGGGCTCTGCAGCAGACATACTATTGGTTTCAACTAAGGGAGGGGTTACGTTACATGTGTACAGACGGCCGGCGTGCGTCAGCTGCGTTTGACTATTTCGCGCGTGCAGCATGGAGGTTATGCTTAGTTATGCCAGCCAAGACGAAGAGGACGGTCATTCGGCAGATGGACTGAAGATGAAAGTTGTTGCATGTTAGACAGTTCAGTCAGGCTAGCCATGTCGGCTTAGCTAAAGGCAGGGACAGCTAGTTAGCTTTAGCTACGTTATAATATCGGTTGCTAACGTGTGGTTCAGTCGGGATAGCCATGATGATGTCGGCTAGTAGCTAGCTTAGCTAAAGGTTAACTAGCGTTAGCTAACCTAGAGAGAGCGCGTGCAGCATTGTTATTATATTGAGCCAAAGCGGGCCGGCTAGCTAACGTAGCTAACGTTATATTGAGCCAAACGGGCCGGCTAGCTGTTGTAGTAGCTAACGGTGTGTGGCCTGGTGTCAGTACCTGGCTACTCTATTTGCAGTTAGCCTATTTAGCTGATGTCGGCCATTGGCTCCTTGCTACTTTGTTTTCTCTGGTATAGACCCTCTTCTCTTTGGATTTAAGTGTTGATCTTTGTCCTTTTGGATCTATGTATATTCATGTTGCCTTTGTGAAGTTATCTTTTCCTTCTGTTTTGTTCTTCCATTAAAAGTTGAATATCCTTTAGGGGCTCATCTTTGCTTATCTCTCTCATACATGCTCTCTCTCTAACACACACACACACAGACATGCTCTCTCTTTCTAACACACAGACATGCTCTATAGGGGTGGGACAATACATCGATCCAGATCGATATATCGATCTATTATCAATAATCAAATAGGATCGATGCCACGTAAAAAGATCGATTCATATTGCGATACTCTTATTTTGAAAATCCGGCGACGGCGACGTCATCGCCCCGCGCCCAGTGTTGTGAAACTCAAACTCCGTTTAACATCAACAGCTGCCAGTAGCGTCTAGAGCGTCACTACTAGAGCAAGACTAGTGTGCCTATACTGTGACCCAAAACATGTCCCTGCTGTTTTATTCCACAACGGGTCCAATGCATCTAACCTGCTTTGCAATCCTCGTCACTCCATTATGCCCACGTCGCGTTAAAGATCGAAGATAACGTTACTTTAGCGTGAGCTAACAAGCTAACCCAGAGCCATAGGCAGAGAGAAGTGGGGACTGGGAGGGTGCATTCTCGGGGATAGCCCCACTAACAGGATCTGGCCGGTACTGCACCTTGGGACTCCCAATATGCTTTTCCAGCCAAAATACAGCTCTGTGACAGTGAATAAGATATTAATATAGAGAAAAAAAAGAAATGAACCAAAAACAGTGAACAGGAGGTCTATTTGTATTAAAAACAATAGATTGTTTTTCATTTAAATGTCTGGAAGAGCTCAAAAATAAAAATGTCATGATATTTCCATTGCCTTTTTTGTTTGTTGATTTAAATGTTACTGATTGTATTAAATGGGCACATAATATCGTCTCATATCGATCGCAGGCACCTGAATCGAATCGTATCGTATCGTGGCAGACTGTGTGATATCGGATAATATCGTATCGTTGTCCAAAGAATCGATATCGTATCGTATCGTGATTAAACTGGTGATTCCCACCCCTAATGCTCTATATCTCTCTCTAACACACAAAATGACATGCTCTCTCTATATATATTTCTCTCTCTTTCTAACACACATATACATGCTCTCTCTCTAACACACACACAAACAGACATGCTCTCTCTCTATCTCTCTCTTTCTAACACACAGACATGCTCTATCTATCTCTCTTCAATTCAAATGGGCATTATTTCACATTCTTGTATTTCTCCCAGTAGGTATGGGAGTTTTGAGTCATTGTCCATGTTTTCAAAGTCTCTTTGGGTGTTTGCAATTTGTGGGAAGTATATGTCTTGGTATAGTGGGCAGGTTGTTAAGAAGTGGAGCTCGGTTTCCACCTCATCTTGTGTGCAGTGGGTCTGTCTTCGCTTGGGAGCCAGGTCTGCCTATGGCGGCCTTTCTCGATGGCTAGGCTGTGCTCGCTGAGTCTGTACCTAGTCAAGGATCTTCTTAGTATTGGGTCAGTCACAGTGCTCAGGTATTCTGCCACTGTGTACTCTCTGTTTAGGGCCAAATAGCATTTCAATTTGCTGGGCCTCGCATTTCTCCCAGGCGGCCCTGCCTATAGTGTAACTAGGCATGTGCCGGTATGACATTTTGAGGGTACGATAACTTAGGGCAAAAATACCACGGTTTCACGGTATTCGGTACATAAAAAAATCCCCCATTGAACAAAACTTATTACAGTGCACAATAAGCTTTTCTGTAAGTGTTATTTATGAATGTGTGAAGACTGTCTGTATTACACACAGAGGGAACTGTCTGACCACTTTAAAACTAAGTACAGAATATAAAATACTTCCAAATAAACTTTCATGATTATGAATATGTAGGCTACATGTCAAAAGGGCATTTTGCTAATGTAATCTACTTGCAAAGATGCGTTATAATTAGGGATGACCCCCGGACCCCGGTTCTAAACGGGAACCGGTACTATATTAGAAAAGACCGGAGTATTTATAAGCTCCGACGTCATCGGTACTGCCATCGGTACTCGAGATATGGCGTTTTTTTTTTTTAGGAATTTAAACGTCGCAAACTAATCTTGTTGGCCGTTTTCTATATCTCTCCTCCCTCGGTCTCTCTCTGCCTGCGCGAGGAGCGGGCTGTGCTGTGCTCACACACACACACTCACTCACACACACACACACACACACGGGTGCTGTTGTAGGCTACAGAGTACAGACAGCTCTGCTCTCATCATGGCGGACAGAACGAAACGTTCAAAAGTCTGGGTCTATTTTACTAAAGTCGATGCGGACAACGCTCGTTGCCACAAGTGCAACAAGACATTTGCCAGTAATGTATAAGCGCTGGTACTTGTCAATGTGGCTGGCGGGGAGCTAACGTTATTAGCCTGAGCTCCGAGTAGAATAATGGCTGACAATCCGGAAGTAAATAAACGAACGAGAGCTTCCGATTGGTGGTAAGAAGAAGAGGTGGGTGCAAGCGGTGTGACGTAATTGGCAGATCGACTGTCAATCAAAATAGTATTGTATGACTCCAACTTTTTTATCTTACATTGTTGTTACAAGTCTATAATTCAGACACATTTAAAACATTGCTGCTGCTGTTGAAGAAATAATATTTATTTATATTTATATAGTTATATAAAAGAATAATAAAGCAATGTCGATTCTGTTCTTAATTAATTGGTTTTTTTTCTTGCAAAATAATCAAAAAGAACCGATAAGAGTATCGATAAAGTACCGAACCGTTAAGCAGTATGGATAAGAGTAGTAGTATCGATAAAATCCTAACGATACCCATCCCTAGTTATAATATAGCCTAGTACTATTCTTACTATATTAAACTTTGGATTCATCTTTTGTGGTGGCTCAACATTATTCACACACGGAACTATGTGTTGGGGATAATGGTTCCGCACGGACCGTATTGTTTGTTACATTGCTGTCGGCAAACTCGCTCAGAGTGTCAACAGAGTGTTGATGTTGAGTTGATGTTAGCTGCTAGCTGGCTACCCGAATCCACAACAGCCAGGCAGCCAACCGTACAAAATACAGTCTCACCCAATCACATCGATTTGTACAGTTAGTTAGTTAGCTCCACTCCATTGCGAATTAAAAGTTAGCCAGCCAGGACAGCCCGTATTAGCAAGCTACAGTTGTTAGGTAGCTAACGTTAGCCACCCGAAGATCGGTAGCTAGCTAACGTTAGCCACAGCTTCAAAAACGAATTTCAATTATGTTATGAGCTATCAGCTAGCCAGCTAGATAACTTTAGACAACGCCTCGTGTAGTAAACTAAAGTGAATAGTTTACTGGGCCATTGTTTAATGCTTCAGTGGTGTTAAAAGAGGACCTGCACGCTTGCTATCTTCGGTGCAAATGATACGGGTCTGTGACAAGACGAGTCTGTGAGGGGGAGGGCACTGCGAACAGCGTGTGTGTGCGTCAAGCTCACGTTTGATTGGTTAGAATGGTCCAAATGCCCTTTTTCATGATATTTGACGCCTCTGATTGGCTAAATGTTGTTTCAATCTGTATGCATCTACAAATCATATTATACCAGGTAACCAATTCTGTCAGACTCCAAATCAAATTGATGGAGAGAAAAAATAAAAAAAAAAAAAAAAAAATAAGACTGAAATCCGTCTGGAGACGGAACGCTTTAATGCATGTACATATAACTCTAGCTTATTAATGATGCAGCAGATAGTGAGGATACTGTACATACATACGCATGCACATGCACTCTGTAGCGCAAAAGTAATTTGCGACTGATGAATGACATTAGATTCAAATGTATTGTCATCATACAGCACAAGTAAAATACAAAGCAAATAGGTTTGGCATCCAACCAGAGTACAAGTGTAACAGTAAAGTTGCACAAGTGGTTGATTTCAGAGAAAATAAATAAATAAGAACACACACGCCAGCCTCACCAAGCCGATTGGGTTTAGTTCTTATTTATTGAGTCATGACTATAAATGTAAAACATACGTTTTTTTTTTTTTTTTTTATCCACTTTTTCTCCCATTTTCTATATTTTTCTCCCATCCCAATTTCGTATCATCCAATTCAACCCTCCCCTGTCACGGACGCTGTTTCTTGCCTCCCACAAGCCGGCTGCAATGTGGACTAAGTCATACATAGCACAAGTCCCCTCCGGTACTTGAGGTAACAGCAGTCGCATCTTTTCACCTGCGCAGCTCGATCTCTCAGTGGCGAGGAGTAACGCGTGGGAGGCTCACGCTGCCACCGACACTTCCTGATTCTACTGCGCAGGCGCACCAACCGACCTGTAGGAGTCGCTGTCCACAACGCCCGATCCCCACCCATCAGTTTCCCACCCCCTAATACGGCCAATGTGTATTAGTACGGACGACCAGCTAAACTGAAAGCAAATGTGGAGCGCTGGGCTCGAACTGACGAGCCCAGCGTCTCCAGCATTTTGTGGCGAGCGCCTTGCCCACTACGCCACGTAGCCGCCCTGTAAAACATAATTGTTAATGATACAAATATTGCGTCTTTGGGTTCTTGAAAAGCGCTATATAAATAAAATGTATTATTATTATTGTCGTATTTATTATTATTATAATTATTTAATTCTGCGGATCTCTGTAGAATCGAAGTGGCCGCAATCCCCAAGGACTTCTCCAAAATAAAGCAGTTAAAAACACGGGCGCACACCGGTCTGTCCAACTTACGACTGCCTTTGAGTTTGTAAATCCTACGAACGAATTTACAATATGAAGCTGTTCGAGAACATCAAAGAAGTTCGTAGATCAAGTTACGAAGGAATTTTTTGGTAACTTTCTCGTATGGCCGTTCGAGAATGAGGACCATTGAATACAGCGTTTATACAGTACCTGCTGTGAAGGTGTGCAGAGCGCTGTGATGAGTTTAGCCACGATTGGCTTGACCTTGGGATCACTTTTATCCAGATGTTTGGCCAAGGAGCCCATGAGGATGACCACACTCTGGCGGACAGAGTCATAGTTGGCATCCTGTGGAGCGTCCTTTAGAAACTCCTCAAACACCGGCAGCAGAGCGCTCACGTTGTCCTGGAACAGAGCAGTGCAGACACCAAGTAAACTAAAACCAGCAATAAGGATGAATGGTTTTGTGTCACTCTAGGTCAGAAGAGAGGGTTACACATGTATGAGAAGTATTCATGTGGTTCTACAAAAAAATAAGATGGATAAATAAGCATTGGCAGCAAGTCTACTCCCTATAACACCAGAGCTGCTCACCATATCTCACTAGATGTCCCCAGTGTCAACACTTCCTTTGGTCAATCCTCCTTCCAATTTGCCGCTCCCAGCAGTTGGAATGAGATGCAAAAGACTTGAAAATGGACAAATTGATCCCCCTTACTACTTTTAAGGACTCTATTGCAAAGTTGTTTACACACACCTTAACCCTTTCACTACCACACTACAGAAGGTTAACCCTTTCACTACATAAGGTTAACCCTTTCACTGCCACACTACAGACGGGTAACCTTCTGTAGTGTGGTAGTGAAAGGGTTAACCCTTTGTCGTGTGGCAGTGAAAGGGTTAACCTTATGTATTGTCGCAGTGAAAAGGTTAACCCTTTGGTAGTGTGGTAGTGAAAGGGTTAAATAAAAGGTTAAATTATTTAAACACATTTAAAAAAAAAGAGTCGTACCTTTCCGTGCGTGTTGAGGCCGGAGAGGGCGGCGTCCAGCATGCAGCGGCGCACCTCGGGGTGGCGGTCGTTCAGAGCGTCGGGAACGAAGAAGAGGAACAGAGGAGTGACCTGAGACTCCTCCAAGTACTGAGACATCTTGTTCAGAGCCAGGGCAATACCACACCTGAGGAGAGAGGCAGCCTCTTACAGACGCTTTCAGTGGAATCTTTTTATGCGTTTCCTGTCACTGTGTTTCCTAATATCAACAACTAACAGGAAATCAAATGTATTCTCTTATTCTAGAATGCAGGTTTATGTTTGTTATAAATCCTTCTAAAGACTGGAAAAGCATACCTAAATGTCAATGTCACTACCATTTAGTAGTCAATAGGGGTTGGGGAAAAATCCATAGTGATATATTGCGATATTCATGGAAGTGGAAGACTAGGGATTGAAGGGGTATTTAAAAAGCTCACAGCATGTCACACTAAAGGCCCGTCCACGCCAACGCACCACCCTGCAGTGAGATGCCTATATCTGAACGAGCTCTACTGCTGGGGTTTCTCACCTGGCCTCCCACTGATCAGGTGGAGCTTCAGAAATGACTCTGCCCAGGGCATCCAGCACAGGGGGTGGTCTCTGTAAAAACACCACACAACAGTGTTCCTTTGACATTGGTTTGCTGCTTTTTAAACTAGACAGTGATCAGCGGTTCAAAGCCGAGAGAAAGGGTCTCACGTAGAGCTTCTGGTGGTAGAGCTCAGTGAGCTGGCCGAGGACTACGGGAGACTGGTCCTTGTACTCGCACACAGCGCTGGACAGAGCCTCAGCCCCGGCCGTACGGACGGCTTCCTCGTGGTGGGTGACGTCTCCGATCAGGAGGGAGCACAGCTCGGGGACCAGCTCCAAACACAGAGACTCCCAGAGCCTGGGGGAGAGAGGACAGGAGAAATGACCGTTTAACAACTGCTGAGAGTAGGGACACATAGGAAAAAAAGATGCAGGAAAAATAGAAGCATGTGAAAATGAAGGAGATTAAAACTAAAACAGGCAGCGATCAGCCGGGGTTCAAGCTGCAGAGCAGCAGTGTTATGAAACATGTGTTTTGTAATGATTGGACAAACATATATATAGTCAGATTTGTGTAATACCATACACAAATCGTCTGTAGCATTCACTAGTGGTCGATATTAATCTTTTTTTGTTCTTTTTTTACTAAACTGTAGTGCCGCCATCAGGCCAACTGGGCTCATATCTTTTGGATACCACTTGCACACAACTTCCAAACAATGGGCCAAATTTCATGTTGCTACCATTTACCATCTCAGAGGAATTTGCGCAAACATTTCTGAATGAGAAGAAAACAATAGGGTTTCACTCCTGGCTTGAACCCCTAAAAACACATACTTCTCAGCCAGCGTCCTGCCCTCCTCCTCAACGTCAAATTTGGCAACCCACAGCCTCCGTAGCAAACTCAGCCCGCTGGCCTCCGTACTGTCTGTAGGCAGAGCAAACTCCATCTCCAACAGGCCCTGCACAGAGACAGATAGTAACAATAACACAAATGTAAAAATATCTAGTGCACACACAAACACAAGCTCCACCAAGTACGGTATATTACTTGCCATTTAATACATAAAAAATATTTTGGATTAAAATTAGTAAAAGCTTGACAGGAGAGGAGCTCAGAGGACGAGTCCAGACCAGCAAGTATGTTTGCGCGATGTGCTAAATAAGGCTGCAGCTACATTGGTCAGTCAGTCAATGAACAGATAGAAAAATTACGGAAGGTATTACTAGAACCTAACGTCAACTCTTGTCTGTCCAACAAATTAATAATAATAAATAAATACCGAAAATCATTTCAAAACAGACGCAGGCCGACACAGCGGAGCAATCTAGCCGCATGATGTTAAAGATCAAAGTAAGCGATTTACAGATATTGAGCATAATTTTGTAAACCGGTGTTGTCATGAGTTTATTAGTCATGGGAAACTCCACATCACTGTGGCAAGCCTAACACACACACACACACACGATGCTCACCCTGAGAGCAGCGTCGCGTACGGAGAAGCAGGGTGAGAGCAGAGCCTCCAGCAGGACGTCTATCTCCGCCGGCTCTGCCACAGCACAGCCTCTTCCTCCTCCTGCACTGCAGCACAACGCCGTCAGGCACTGGGCCGACAGCACCTGAAGCACACCAGACAATCACACATCAACTCATGTACTTCTCCAAAATACAGAGACCGTTGCAGTGTTGCTAGAGAACAGCCGTAGACCCCAAGTTTATTTCCCCTGAGCCGTTGATATTAGTAAACATTGCAATTATCCAACAGCAAATAAACCTGGGTCCATTTAGGATGTGTATGATGTCAATGCGTGTACCTGGAGTCTCGGGGCTGCCGTGGAGATCATCCTGGTGAGCAGCAGCAGCATGCTGACACGTGGTAGAAGCTCCGGCCCACTCTGTGAAAACATCATTTCTCTGAGCACAACACTGACACACTTGGACAAAGGAGGAGGGACTGATGTGAAAATCAAAGCACTTCATCTCACCACATACACACAGGTAACAGACAGCAGTAGGGGTGGGACGATACGAGTAAATCACAATACTGATATTTGGCCCTCGATAACAATAATACAATATATTGCAAGAAATGTATTCTATGATACACCACAATATCTGTGTAACTGAAGAAGAGAAGATACCCATGAAAAGCAGGAATTATGTATTAATTTACAGAATTGACATGAACGCTTACAGATTCTCATATATATATATTAGGGGTGGAACGGTTCACAAAATCAACGGTTCGGTTCGTATCACGGTTTTGTGGTCACGGTCTTCAGTTCGGTTTGATATACGTTGTTTTTTATAATTTTTTTAAAATGTAACACTCCAAAAATGTAAAAATGCTTCTTATTTATATTAAAAAAAAAGAAAAGATTTACAGTGGTTTGCCTTAAATAATGTTTGGCACACAAAGACCGAACTGACTGAAAAATATAGGCTACATTTGTCAAAGTATAATAATAATAATAATAATAATAATAATACTTCGTTTTATATAGCGCCTTTCAGAGGACCCAAGGTCGCTTTACATAAGGGGGGGGGGGGGTAACAAATTAACAAACATAGTGGACAGACACAACATATACATATAAAGTGAGAAAGTTAGTGGTTGAAGGCCAGGTTGAAGAGGTGGGTTTTGAGCAGTTTTTTAAATGAGTCCAGAGTTGGGGCGGTGCGGAGTTCTGCGGGGAGGGAGTTCCAGAGGGTGGGAGCTGCCACACTGAAAGCTCTGTCCCCGAACGTCCGTAGTCTGGTTCGGGGGATGGAGAGCTGACCAGTGTCCGTGGATCGCAGGGACCGTGACTGAGTGTAGGGGTGGAGGAGGTCAGTGAGGTACTGAGGTGCCAGGGGGATGGGAATTGATAGGATTTTATCGATAAGATTCCATTATCGATTCTGCTTATCGATTCGATTCTTTATCGATACCCTTATCGATACCTGATCAATCAGCTGACGCTTTTATCCAAAGCGACTTACAAGTTCTGTACGACAAGCCATCAGGAAGGGCACAACTCTATCAGCTGAGCAACAATGTTCATCAAAGTGTTGAGTGCTACAGTGTAGGTTAGTTTATTAGGACAAGTGCATGACAGTACGGTTAGTTAGGGTTAGATTTTTTTTTTTTTATTCAGATAATGGTTGAAGAAGTGCGTCTTTAGTCGACGGCGAAAGATTGGACGTGATTCGGCTGTCCTAACTGGGGTGGGTAGTTCATTCCACCATTGTGGGGCAAGGACTGAGAATAGGCGACTTCTCTTTGATGACCCTCCCGGAGCTTGGATAGGAGTAGGTCTGAGGCGGCCAGAAGATGCAGAGCGTAGGGGTCTAAGCTGGTTAGAATAACAACATGCAACTTGACATTTCTGATTGTCATTTATTGTTGAGCCCCCATGTCAGAAAAATACAAAAACTGTAAAAAATAAAACATTAACTATAGCCTACACTTAAATAAAATAATTTATTTGAGATTCTCTTAAAATGTATTTATTTTTTTATTCTTAAACTAATTTAATCTATTGAATAACAGGTTGTTATTCCTCCGACTTCTGTCTCTCACACACACACACACACACACACACACACACAGAGACAGAGCTCCCTCCCCGGGCCCCTGTCCTAAGGTATTGGCTTGTGTTGCTACACGGACACATTTGTATGTTGCACCACCATGGTACTTCCTGGCTTACAGTGTACACTTGTAAATAAACACTGCAGCTCTTATTATATGTGAACTAAAGAGTACAAGGTTTACACAACAGCCCCCACCTGCTGTTTTATTGTATTTGTACCTGTACTATCCGCTGTCAGCTGTTTATCTCTCTTTGTGAGCTTGATTAAATAGCGTTAGCTCACGCTAGATAGCGTTAGCTCCGCGGCTAATTTTAGCTCACCCTGACCTAAATCAATGGCTAGGTTCTAAAGCATTCAAGTAGTTTTCACTGCACATAGAAGTAGCCAAACATCGGGAGCATTTCGGGAGCATATTACCAAAATCCAGGCAATTTCGAGCCCTTAAGGAATCAAATAAGTCTGCCATGGCTACATGCTAACGCTAACGTTGTTTTGAAAACCTGGCAGCGATAAGGGAATCGAAAGTCACGGGAGGCACGCGGTTCCAGGCATCGGACAATTAGGAACCGGTTCCCAACGGGAACCTGTTTTCGATTCCCATCCCTAGCGTGAAGGGACACTATGATTAACACTATGATCGCCGATGACGAGTTAAGACGTCATTCCTAGCCATGCTCATTCTGCCGAAGACGCCGTAACTCGTCTTTGATGTCAATATTTCAAAAATCTGTGATCGAAATCATATTTCCCCTCCGGAGCCCTGAGACACACTGCAAAGCTCCACTCAACTCTCTAGCGGTTCAAGAGCGCCATCTGGTGGCCGATCGGCAGATCGCCAACCGGAAATGACCCTTTGAACGGGTAGTGCTCATCCATATGTGGTCCGGGCACTCGCCATCGTTAGAGAGACTCCGTATTGACATCTTGACAGTGAACATCGATCGGTGCAAATAACTCGAGAAAACAACATGATTTGGACGTATATACTATTATACAACCTTGAAATGGATCAGGCATTTCTCCATCCCATAATAGAAAAAATTCTGTTCCACGCTCATCTGCCAGCGGCGCGAGGAAGACACGGTAAGATTCAGCGTTATATTCTAACGTGTTCCATATAAACTGCTATGATGAACATATGACCCACTCTGGATGAATCATCTAACGCTGCCCACGGAATTATAAACGATCCCCCGCCCATCCGGTCATCATCAGATGATATGTAGTAACTCCTAGAAGCACATCCAGTTGAGATTTTTTTATCTCGCACAGATTCCTACCAAACTGTATTTGATCATCAATATAATGCATTTAGGGCTATAAATCACGTTCTGAAGAAAGCTGCAGAAAACGATAAAAACATACTTATACTTTAGACCATATTTTAGTATGAATATGTGAATGAAAAAGTTTAACGTTGCTACACCCTGAACAATACATATAGGACATTGAATGGGCCATAATAATGGCAATTTAGCAATAGAATTTAAAAAGTTATAGCCCTGCAAAGAAGGGGAACTTCTCCATAGACAAATAGAGATGGCGAGGGATGGTAAATTATGAATTTAACCCATGGCGATCAAAGTGTTAACTTAGTGCAAACAAACTAAATAATTAAACCTTCCATTTTTGTGGCCACATTATAGACAAAGGCCATCAACAAAGTATGCATATGCTCAACCAGCAGTAGACTTTCTTATCAAAAAGGAAAAGTCACAGAAAAGATTATGAGGGTTTTAAATAAGGACGTTTATGGGGTTTCTTGTATTAATAATAATTTGCACTAAGGAATGTTGTAACTGTTGTTATCAACAAAAAAAAGGAGATGTTACAAGGGAATGGGGAATGTTATATAAACCCCCCCACAGTGGTCTCGAGTTGGTACGTCCCAGCAGGGACCAGGATGTAAACAGACGCAGTTGACACACACAGCTCTAGTCTCCTGGCTTGTTATTTTACAGACAGACACAACCTCTGTTGTCAAGCTTCGGCAATATACCCCCCTTCCCCAAATGGAACTGGTGTCGTGGAGTCACTTCGCTGTGAGCGTTTGTTTCCACGGTTAGCTCGCGGCTAAAGTTAGCTAACGTTAGTTAGCTCACGGCTAACCGTTATAACCAAACAATACACCCGTGCCCCGAACTGTGGAGGTCGTGCCGAACGGTGTACGGTTTGAATGTGTACCGTTCCACCCCTAATATATATATACACAATTATAATTATACACATATACAATAAAATATTGATATTTGGAGTCACTGTATCAATATTATATCGGCACGCAAAATCTCACGATATATTGCTGTAGCGTTTTTCCACCACCCCTAGTGTGCAGATGCACAGGTCAGAGAGTGGCGCTCCCTCCTTACCTCCTCAATGTAGGCGTCTGTGTTGTCTATAGTGGCGCTCCCTCCTTACCTCCTCAATGTAAGTGTCTGTGTTGTCTATAGTGGCGCTCCCTCCTTACCTCCTCAATGTAAGTGTCTGTGTTGTCTATAGTGGCGCTCCCTCCTTACCTCCTCAATGTAGGCGTCTGTGTTGTCTATAGTGGCGCTCCCTCCTTACCTCCTCAATGTAAGCGTCTGTGCCGTCTATAGTGGGGCTCCCTCCTTACCTCCTCAATGTAAGCGTCTGTGTTGTCTATAGTGGGGCTCCCTCCTTACCTCCTCAATGTAAGTGTCTGTGCCGTCTATAGTGGTGCTCCCTCCTTACCTCCTCAATGTAAGTGTCTGTGTTGTCTATAGTGGGGCTCCCTCCTTACCTCCTCAATGTAAGTGTCTGTGTTGTCTATAGTGGGGCTCCCTCCTTACCTCCTCGATGAAGGCGTCTGTGCCGTCTATAGTGGGGCTCCCTCCTTACCTCGTCGATGAAGGCGTCTGTGCTGTCTATAGTGGGGCTCCCTCCTTACCTCCTCAATGTAAGCGTCTGTGTTGTCTATAGTGGGGCTCCCTCCTTACCTCCTCAATGTAAGTGTCTGTGCCGTCTATAGTGG
The DNA here is from genome assembly GCF_963971535.1 of Notolepis coatsorum. Classification (NCBI taxonomy): domain Eukaryota; kingdom Metazoa; phylum Chordata; class Actinopteri; order Aulopiformes; family Paralepididae; genus Notolepis; species Notolepis coatsorum. The sequence continues at coordinate 152,829,816 of NC_140165.1, read as the reverse complement.
GGCTCCCTCCTTACCTCCTCAATGTAAGTGTCTGTGCCGTCTATAGTGGTGCTCCCTCCTTACCTCCTCGATGTAAGCGTCTGTGCCGTCTATAGTGGGGCTCCCTCCTTACCTCCTCAATGTAAGCGTCTGTGTTGTCTATAGTGGGGCTCCCTCCTTACCTCCTCGATGTAAGCGTCTGTGTTGTCTATAGTGGTGCTCCCTCCTTACCTCGTCGATGAAGGCGTCTGTGCCGTCTATAGTGGGGCTCCCTCCTTACCTCCTCAATGTAAGTGTCTGTGCCGTCTATAGTGGGGCTCCCTCCTTACCTCGTCGATGAAGGCGTCTGTGCCGTCTATAGTGGGGCTCCCTCCTTACCTCCTCAATGTAAGTGTCTGTGCCGTCTATAGTGGGGCTCCCTCCTTACCTCCTCAATGTAAGTGTCTGTGCCGTCTATAGTGGGGCTCCCTCCTTACCTCGTCGATGAAGGCGTCTGTGCCGTCTATAGTGGGGCTCCCTCCTTACCTCCTCAATGTAAGTGTCTGTGCCGTCTATAGTGGGGCTCCCTCCTTACCTCGTCGATGAAGGCGTCTGTGCCGTCTATAGTGGGGCTCCCTCCTTACCTCCTCAATGTAAGTGTCTGTGCCGTCTATAGTGGGGCTCCCTCCTTACCTCCTTGATGAAGGCGTCTGTGCCGTCTATAGTGGGGCTCCCTCCTTACCTCCTTGATGAAGGCGTCTGTGCCGTCTATAGTGGGGCTCCCTCCTTACCTCCTCAATGTAAGCGTCTGTGCCGTCTATAGTGGGGCTCCCTCCTTACCTCCTTGATGAAGGCGTCTGTGCCGTCTATAGTGGGGCTCCCTCCTTACCTCCTCGATGTAAGTGTCTGTGTTGTCTATAGTGGTGCTCCCTCCTTACCTCCTCAATGTAAGCGTCTGTGTTGTCTATAGTGGGGCTCCCTCCTTACCTCGTCGATGAAGGCGTCTGTGCCGTCTATAGTGGGGCTCCCTCCTTACCTCCTCGATGAAGGCGTCTGTGCCGTCTATAGTGGGGCTCCCTCCTTACCTCCTCGATGAAGGCGTCTGTGCCGTCTATAGTGGGGCTCCCTCCTTACCTCCTCAATGTAAGCGTCTGTGCCGTCTATAGTGGGGCTCCCTCCTTACCTCGTCGATGAAGGCGTCTGTGCCGTCTATAGTGGGGCTCCCTCCTTACCTCGTCGATGAAGGCGTCTGTGCCGTCTATAGTGGGGCTCCCTCCTTACCTCCTCAATGTAAGCGTCTGTGCCGTCTATAGTGGGGCTCCCTCCTTACCTCGTCGATGAAGGCGTCTGTGCCGTCTATAGTGGGGCTCCCTCCTTACCTCGTCGATGAAGGCGTCTGTGCTGTCTATAGCGGCGCGAAGCTGAGAGTGCTCGTTGATGACCTGCAGGGCTTTGATCATCAAGCTCTCCCCCTCCTCTGTGCTGCCAGACGTCTCCCTGAGCACCGTGTTGAGCAGAGGACAACAGAAGGAGAAGGCCGGGGCAGACAGTGGACCTATGTCTGAAACAACAAGGAAGAGTATATGTGGAACTATATTGAATCGCCATTTGTGTGTGTTTTTTTATTTTGTTTTATTGCAGGCCTGTTGGGGAGGAGGGCCAAGCAGATGCCAACATTTTGTTTAATCTCCATTGTAATGGTTAGCCAGACAGTGGAACCTCGGTTAATATTTTAATGTGTGTGATATTGTCAAGTTAGACCGCGCTCTCAAGGTCTGACACTGGGTGCTGTAATCCCATAAAGTTGAATATCAAGAAAGCCTGACCAGCACTCTCAGGTTCATTAGTTTTAATGGCAGCCTGAAATGGAAACGACAGACATGTTTCGGAACTATGGTTCCTTCTTCAGTGTTATGGCTAGCCGAAACATGTCTGTTGTTTCCATTTCAGGCTGCCATTAAAACTAATGAACCTGAGAATGTGTGTGATATATAATAATCTGTGGATTCAAATAAAGTATAATATTAAATGTGTGTGTGTGTGTGTGTGTGTGTGTGTGTGTGTGTGTGTGTGTGTGTGTGTCTCACCACTCTTGCTGTCTCTGTGAGGGACAGTGTGGCTGTGCAGCAGTAGCACTGTGCGCTTGGTGGCCGTGTCCAGGTCCTCCTGTGCCCAGGCCTCATCCAGGTCACACTCTGGCTTCACAAGCCGCAGGGTCACATGACCCACAAGCATACCTAGAGGTGACATTAGTCAAGAGAATGACACACATCCTCTGCTACAGAAAGTTATTCAGTCTTGATTTAACGACAACGGAGCAGGTATAATAAGGACCCGGACCATTGTTACTAGTCGAGCCTTGTACCTAGAGAGTGCAGGTGTTTGGGCATCAGACAAACTCCTATGTCCAAGAAGACCTGGGTGAGGCGTGGGGCTGCCAGAGGGCAGCGCAGGAGGGGCATCAACACCTGCAGGATGGCAGGCAGGTGCCAGGAGATCTGAGGAGGTACTTCAATCAGAAGTGCCTCCAGCAAACCAACCGCACACTGCAGCTCCATGTCCACCTGGAGACGAGCAACAGACAGACAAAACGTCACACGTTAGTTAAATACTACAGAATTTCAAGATCTGAAAAACTGTTCTGGGAGACATTTTGACATTATGGCTTCATGGACCGGATGCTACCTTAACACTTTGATTGCCCAACCCGAGTTGAATGCCCATCACGAGAATATTCGTTTTTTCTCGTTTTTTTATATATTAGCGATCTGAATTCATATTTCATCAACAGAGTCTACCGTTGGAAATTCAGCCACCCCAGGCACTCTGATGTGAAAAAAGCCAGAATAGTCTCCCAGATGGTAATTCACCCTTTTGGATTGAACTCAATGAAAATGAATGAGAAAAAAAAATCCGGACTTGACATTTTACTTCTCACTCATGCAACAGGCGTCGATCAGCTTCACTCTGGAGCCTCAGAGCAGCGGGGATTATGTGTTTTTACAGTATACGTGGTGGATCAATAAAAGGATAGATTTTTTCTAATGGCGATCAGGAATTGGCATAATCCATTTGGATACCATCTGATCTCAGGTAAGGAATCTATGTTACCAGTCTTAGGATAATCAGACCCGTTTTCACGGAGATATAAGCTTTTATGTGATTATGTGATATGGCTGTTTGACTGTGCGTGCGGTCAGGAACTAGGAGAATCGATTTTCAGCTCGCGGCACGAGCGTGCGTGCGCACACATATACTATCGATAATCTAGCGTTTATTTGAAAAAGATTCATAAATAGGCAGAAAAATGACAACGTTCTAGAATATTCCAGTAAAGGGTGATTATCATGGAATGTCTTCTTTTTTCCGTGAAAACTAGTGCTTTTCAAAATGCTAGAAAACGGAAATGAACAGATAAAAAAACAATCTGCTACGACAATGTTGACTGGAAAATGAGTCTTTGATAAGCGACGGGCAGATTAGACACATAGCCATAATTTAAAACATAGATTAGGCGATATTAACGTTAACATTGAAGTGGTGCTGGGCATTCAAGGGGGTAAAAAGGAATTAAGCTTGGGCTCTGAAAGTGTTAAGAGGAATCTTCCATTAAGACCCCAACCATAAGGCAAATTTGAGCCCAAGTGATTCTATGAATGAGTATCTATATTATTTACTTTTCTGTCAAATGTTTTAAATTGGAAACTCAAATTCCTATAACAAAACAGAACAGCTGTTCTGGCGGGTATTTTGTAGTCATACCACTTGGAGTCTCTTGCGAATGGACGTCTCCTTCTCAAGCTGCAGTTGCATCATCTCCTTTTGTTTGCTGGTCAGCTGAACCTCATCTTTGATGCCTTTCTTCTTCTTCATCTCCTGAAAGACAAAGAAGAAAAACATACACTCAACATCTCTGCCACATAACACCAGTAAAACACTCAACATCTCTGCCACATACCAATAAAACACACTCAACATCTCTGCCACATAACACCAATAAAACACACTCAACATCTCTGCCACATACCACCAATAAAACACACTCAACATCTCTGCCACATCATACCAATAAAACACTCAACATCTCTGCCACATAACACCAATAAAACACACTCAACATCTCTGCCACATAATACCAATAAAACACACTCAACATCTCTGCCACATACCAATAAAACACACTCAACATCTCTGCCACATACCAATAAAACACACTCAACATCTCTGCCACATAACACCAATAAAACACTCAACATCTCTGCCACTGTGCCACATAACACCAATAAAACACTCAACATCTCTCACACACATAAGTAACACCAATAAAACACACTCAACATCTCTCACACACATAACACCAATAAAACACACCCACCATCTTTGCCACACATAATACATCAACACACACTCACCATCTCTGCCGCACAATAACACCAATAAAACACTCAACATCTCTTACACACACCAATAAAACACTCAACATCTCACACACATAACACCAATAAAACACCAATAAAACACACTCAACAACTCTCACACACATAACACCAATAAAAGACACATAGTTGTATGAGATAAATCTGTACCTCCTGCAGCTCCATCTCAATGATCTGTTCTTTGTAGGAGTATGCTTTGTTCTCCCGTTTCATGTTGCCCTTCTTGTTGGTTTCCTGCTGGGCACTGCAGCACATGGAAAGGATGTTAAGAAAAGGGAAGTGGGAAATGTTATGCGTGTATGATGTATGCTCTGATGAAGGTTGTGTGGAAGTTCTGCATGGATCTAAATGCGTGAAAGTATTTTTTTCATTCATTTTGGAGAAACATGTGAAAATTTGGAAATATCCAGGTGATTAACACTTTTAGCGCCAGAGGTCGCTGTTGACTGTTGAAAGGCCACCGCTTTAAACAAATGGGAATACGTGGCTGTGTTTAAAGCGCTAAAGCTATATTATATATTATAGCTATGGATCTAATAATATAGTCGATTGTCATTGAGTTTCTTCCGGTCAAGATGCAAAAACAGAATTTTTCCATCCATACATTCCCGTTTTATACCGTGGTGAATATGAGGGATGTCCGATATTATCGGCCTACCGATATTATCGGCCGATATCGGCATTAAAATGTGATATCGGAAAATGTCGGTATCGGTTTTAATTTTTTTTTTTTTTTTTTCATTTCTATAACCTTTATTTACCCAGGCAAGCAAGTAAGAACAAATTCTGATTTTATTTATCGTCAAAAGTATGCATAATGTTGTGTTAATTCCACAACAAGAGATATGTAATGTTAATTACCTGAAATTATTCCATTTTTGGGGGGGGGAAACCCTGCATATATCGGTATCGGTTGATATTGGTATCGGAAATTAAGAGTTGGACAATATCGGTATAGGTAAAAAAGCCAATATCGAGCATCCCTAGTTTTTGCAGCTGTTGGCTAATAGCTATCGTGCTTTGTAGCTGTAACTGAACACTGAGAACATCTTATAAGTTTCAGTTCATATAACTTAGATACCGTTATGCTTAACACCCAGTACTATTCACTTTACTTAATTTTTAAAATTAGATTAGATCATTTAGACCGGACTTTGAGAATGCCTGTGTTAGACCTACATACTGCCAGCTGCTATAAGAAAACCAAAAACTATCGGTATCTGCAGTCTATCGGCCGATATGACTCAGACTAGGGCTGGGCGATATAACGATAACGATAAATATCGCGATATATTTTAATAATCGATATCGAATATCGAAATAATTTTTTTTTTTTTTTTTGCTATTTTTTTTTACTATTTTTTTTTTTTTTTTGATCTGCAACAGGGCAGTTTTAAAACCAGAGACCGTGGACAGACTTGTCTTTCTTGCCTGCAACTTAAAGTAATGGCTTTGCTTGTCCAAATGACAATACTGACCAAATTGATTTATTTTTCTCTTGTCCATTTATTTTGTTTGCTTTCTAATTTAAAATACAGTTTGAAACCATCTGTACACAGTAGGCTATGTGTGCTAGCAGAACTAGACTCCAGTCACGAGTCACGGTGCACATGTGCGGTGGTTTGTCCACCAAAAAAGCGCCAAAAGATCGAAAATAAACGAGCAGAGCCAGAACTGTTCAACTCCCCTGGAGCCACAGCCAGCAGAGAAGCCGGTTTACTTTCGCTTTTAAACCAGCTGCAGCCTGAGAACTGGAGTGTGAGGGGATGTAACACTAAAGATGGCGGCAATGACAAATAATTGCTGCAAAATAATTAAACATACATCTGTTGTTTAAAAAAAATAAAAAATAAATATTTATACTTATAACAATTCGATAATTATCGATATCGAGAAATATCATAACATTATCATATCGTTATCGCGATATGATTTTTTTCCATATCGCCCAGCCCTAACTCAAGACGATCGGTATCGGTGGCAAAAAACGTGATCGGGGCATCCCTAATGGAAATAGCGACTAAAAGAAATAACGACCAAAACCCGACTATAATCTAGTCTGGCGCTGTACGTTCGGCGAGTTAACCAGACTATAGTTTAAACTGTATCTCTCCGTCGGATTACTGGCAGTGCGCGGAAGTAAGGCATAGGATCTTGACCATTTCTAGATCAGTCGTTGTATAATGGTGACTTTACACTGCACCAGAAATAAAGGGTAGGTCCCCCTGAATCATAAAAAGTATAACACTTGATACTGACTCAAAGAATAAGCTCAGAATTGGCAAAACTATTACACTATGTCCAGGCGAACCTTTGTCTATGTAGGCTTTAGAGGGTTAACAAATTAATTGTGTGTTAAATTTATTACTATGGGTAATACCAATAGGAAACTATCATTAGACATTGTGCTTTGTAACACCCATTTATTGGCTTGTATTACAGGCACATGTTACCAAAATCACACAAAAAAATACAAAAACCAGTGATGCGTTGTCAGTTCACCTCATATCAATAATGTTTTTATTTATTTATTTATTTACATTCGACTTGGGAGTTTGGTATTCAAATTCACATTTCCTTTTCAAATTCAAATGAAATTTGAATATTGAAATTAATTCCGACAGCCCTACAGGTGATGGGGTGTATGTGCTTTCTGAAAGTCCACAGCAGTAAAAGGCCATAGTGTGCTACCTCTGGATGATGCTCTTGTCATACAGCTCTCCATTAGGGGTGAGCATGATGGCGTACTCCTCCCTGGTAACCAGGCACAGGGCAGGATTGGACAGCCATGCCGTCACTTGTTCAATCACCCGTGGCAGCAGGTTGATGGGGGAAAGACCGGACAGGGCACCGACCGCATTCTTCACCGCCTGCACACGTGACCACACATGATCAACAACATGACCACACATGACCAACAACAGACATCACGTCAGTGGAGGGATATAAAACATGGTGCTGTTATGCGTGTTAAGTGCACATATAATATGGAAACTATGCGATTTATTCTGGTGACCTGATTGTCAGCATTGGCCTCCAGTAGGCGTGTCAGAATGCTCTCCAGGTTTTTCTCAATGAAGTCCTCAGCCTTGATGTTCATGGTGGACAGCAGACGGGGCCAGAGGCCGGGCCGACCTGCGACTGCAGCCAGACAGAGAAGGGGAAGGTAGACCATGAGAAACCCATAGAAGAGACCAAACACTGGGGCTGTCCTCAAAAGAAAATGACTAGTGGACTAATAGATTTAGTTGACAAATCAGTCAATTTCTTTGACAAATCTACAGATTATTACAATCATGAAAAAGGGCCTCTTTAAATCTAGTACCGGTACTTTAAAAAGAACAAAGTATATTTGTGAATAGAATTGTGGTGATGTACTCGTCAATTAATAAGAGAAAGTCTTACTAATATCCTACATGACCAATTTATCTATCAACTGAGGAAGAGGAACCACTCCTACAAAACACACAATACCTAAGAGTTGCACATGTGATGTTCCAATGGATTAAGTAGATTATATTCAGGTTACAGTGTAACTGTGGACTATCGTACCTATGGAGGGGTGGTGTGTGACGATGAGGATGTCCATGGCCATGTTCTCAGCCTCTGCCGGGTCCCCCCACTGGCTGGCAGTAGAGCAGATCACATACAGCGCCTCCAGCAGGACACGGGGGGGATTGTAGCTACGGCCCAATTCGGTCAATTCCCCAGAATCTGACACCAGCATATCGTGGGGCAACACCTGAGAATGGTCAATACTGGGTCAGACTGGGCAGTGAAGACAACCGTTGAGCATTTCAATTATGTTAAGGGTGGTGACAGACAACACAATAAACCACAGGTTCAAAAGACTAGTAACAGTTGCTCAAAAAGGTCACCCTGTGTATCACTGTCTTATATCTACAGTGTTTATCGGTGGGTTCAGCACGGTGTTTGGAAGTCATTTTAAACAAATGATAAAGACCCACTTTGTGTTTGTTAATGACCACGCGGAGTTCCGCCAGGAGCCCATGGGCGAGGCCAGACCCCCCCAGGGTGGAGAGGATTTTCTTCACAGTCTGCTGGGCCCGCTTACGCACACGCCACACGCGAGACAACAGCACCGCAACTGTGGCATGGTGGTACATCCTGGCAGGAATACACGGAAAACGACATTGGGTAACCATTATGTATGCATGAGTAAAGATACTGGTATCTGGCAGCAGGCCGATACCTGGCTAAAATAGGGTACTGGTGTTGGTGGGATACATTTCTCAAATACTAAAACCCCATGCTAAAACAAAATGCCACAACAAAACACCACTAAATGAACCCATTACCAGATCTATTGCTTTTGGTACTTTAAATTCTGTTAGTACTTTTGGGTTACAGTAGGTAAATATGCACAACTTTATATACGGTACCTAATTTAAATGTTTACTAGGGATGCCCCGATCACGTTTTTTGCCACCGATACCGATCACCGATCGTGCCATAACGGCCGATACCGATCACCGATCGTGCCATAACGGCCGATACAGATACCGATCGTTTTTGGTTTTATATAAAAAAAAAAAGATAAAAATATATATAATATATATATTTTTTTTATAAAATATATATATTATATAATTATACTTGTAGTTGTATTATCTGCGAGACATCGCCACCACGCAACAAGTCAAAATGCTCGCTATCTGCAAATAGCTCCACTGTCTGTGTGTATACTCTGCTTTGGTCAAATCACATTCAGCATGCCCTCAGCTAACCCCTTCCGTGACTGCGATGCAAGCCAGGGGCTCGAATATGCATCGAATCAATGTTATAAGACATTGATATCAGGAGCTATGTGTAGCTACTGCTAGCCGGCTAGATAACGTTAAGACAACGCCTCAGTGAACTATTTAGTTTACTGGGTCATTTCGTGTAAACAGTGAGCTAACGTGAGCTACCTAGCTAACGGAGGTATCATGCACTACTAGACTATTTCTGGAGCATTTGTTGATATCAGGAGCTATCTGTAGCTACTGCTAGCCGGCTAGATAACGTTAAGACAACGCCTCAGTGAACTATTTAGTTTACTGGGACATTTCATATAAACAGTGAGCTAACAGGAGCTAACAGGAGCTAACAGGAGCTAACGTGAGCTAACATGAGCTACCTAGCTAACGGAGGTATCGTGCACTACTAGACTATTGCTGGAGCATTTGTTGATATCAGGAGCTATGAGTAGCTAGCCAGCTAGATACCGTTAGACAATGCCTCATGTATTAACACTTTAATCGCCATGGGTTAAATTCATAATTTACCATCCCTGGCCAGCTCTATTTGTCTATAGAGAAGTTCCCCTTCTTTGCAGGGCTATAACTTTTTAAATTCTATTGCTACATTGCCATTATTATGGCCCATTCAATGTCCTATATGTATTGTTCAGGGTGTAGCAACGTTAAACTTTTTCATTCACATATTCATACTAAAATATGGTCTAAAGTATAAGTATGTTTTTATCGTTTTCTGCAGCTTTCTTCAGAACGTGATTTATAGCTCCAAATGCATTATATTGATGATGAAATACAGTTTGATAGCAATCGGCGCGAGATGAAAAATTTCTACTGGACGTACTTCTAGAATGATCTACGTATGATCTGATGATGACCGGATGGGCGGGGGATCGTTTATAATTCCGTGGGCAGCGTTAGATGATTCATCCAGAGTGGGTCATATGTTCATCATAGCAGTTTATATGGAATACGTTAGAAAATAACGCTGAATCTTACCGTATGTTCCTCACGCCGTTGGACGATCAGCATGGAGTAGACTGTTTTCGATTATGGGATGTTGATCCTGATGAACCATTTCCAGGTTGTATAATACTATATACGTCCAAATAACGTTGTTTATTGAGTTAGGGCGAGCGATTGATCATCCAGTGTGTTGAGATGGAGTCCGGCTACCGATCGCGAGTGCCCGGAGCACATATGGATGAGCACTTCCTGTTTGGATCTGCCGATCGGCCACCAGATGGCGCTCTCGAACCGTTAGACAGTTGAGTGGAGCTCACCAGTACATCTCAGGGCTCCGGAAAGGAAATATGATTTCGATGACAGATCTTTGAAATATTGACATCAAAGACGAGTTACGGCGTCTTCGGCAGAATGAGCATGGCTAGGAATGACGTCTTAACTCGTCCCCGGCGATCATAGTGTTAAACTAAAAGTGAATAGTTGACTGGGTCATTTTGTTTAAACAGTAACGTTAGCTAGGTAGCTAACGTTAGCTCACAGAGGTCCATGCACTAGACTAGAGCAGACTATTGCCGGAGCCTCTGTTGACACAGGTCTGGGAGGGGCAGGGGAGGAGGAGGAGGGGGAGGGGCAGTGCGCTGCAGCTCTGTGTGCCTGAAGTCAGCGAGTGAGAACTCCGCTAAGAATTGGATCATGTTTTTCGATCGGTTTTCACGATCAGCGAAAATAAAGCATTATCGGAATTCACCGATCTCATATTAATTTTATACTGAATATCGGCCGATACCGATCGCTGGCCGATCGATCGGGGCATCCCTATTGTTTACCATGTTAAACTTCATGGAGTAATTATGGACCTTTTACTTTACCATCATATATTTCATAAAATTACAGATAAAAAAAAATAATAATTGCGCAGTCAAATCTTTGGCTGAATGTAGGTGTCGCCGGTAGGCTTGCGTGAGCTCGGCAGGCTCGCCACAACCGTCACAACCACTTTGATGTCCGAGTAGAAATTAGGCATTAAAACAGTGTCGTTTTATATAACCTTAAAAGATCCCTGGAAACGGCATTTAGGGCATTGCAAGCTTCTGCGATTTGACATATTTCAGTGACAGACCTTTGGGGAGGGGCGGGAGGTCGATTTGATTGACGTTTCATTTACATCCTAAAGTACCAGCACATTGGAGGGTGCAGTTCAAAGTGTATTGGAGTGCAGAGTGACGTAACTCACTGATTAGGTACTTTTTCCAGGAAGAGAAAACTATGGATTTCTTTAGAGGGAAATAATGGGAAAATAATGTGTGAATTTTTGGCACATAATGATAAGTAGGGGTAAAAAAGGAGGGGAAACCTTTTCCTGGGATCTTGGTTCTCTGGCCTGGTAAAAAGAGAAACCACTCACTGTGATTTGCTGGTGTTGAGTCTATGAGAGTGTTCCAGAAACAGCCTCTCACACAGCTGCAGCACGGTGCAGAGCGCTGCAGACAACAGACACAAACATCATTCCATTTCTCAAGATATAATCAGATCAATTATGTGAGCTTACACCATAATAATGGTATGATATTAAATTTAGCCCCACCTTCCTCACTGGCCTGGGAGAGGAACTTCTCTGTGGTGAACAGTGGTTTCTTCTCATCCAGGATCAGGTTCCAAAAGCCAGCTAGCTTAGCCTCTGCAACAAAGACAAGAAGACACCAGGTAATCAACACCATCTCCCAGTCAGTGCTTTTCCTTTGATCTCAAACAGACTTCATAAATCAAGATAAAAAAAAAACACAAATTCAGTTGCATCATTGTCAAATGTGAGTGTCTTCTGACCTGTCTGGGTCTCCAGCAGAGCCAGGCGACTGAGGAGAGCGGACGCCGCCACACCTTCCATCAACAGAGCATACTGGGAGTTCTGGGCTGCAGCCTTCTCCACCGTCTGGAGGAGCAGAGGCACCAGTCCTGACGCCAGGCCCAGCGTGTCTCCTACACACAGCAGGGGATTGGGGGGGTGATAAGTAGGGTTGTGTACGTTTTTCTAGTATAGCAGGGCAATATTAAAAATCAGCTACGTTGTCAACGTTGTCCACCTCAAAAAGGACATTCTGGTCACAGTTGCCTGGTCTGACCAACTTTCAAGACGGCGCACTTTTATTTTGCATTAGCAATTTTATTTTCTGTATGTTTTTGGTATAAAATTGTTCAAAACACTTAATCAGTTAACTTAACTTAACTCATTGACTGCCACGCTGTTTTCCCATCTCTACTCAATGGCGCCAGTGTTATTGACCATTTTAGTGGTTTGCGGACCCATCGTGTGTTCTGTATTATAGCTATGGAGACAATAGTATGGCTCATTTGACAGGCATGGTTTATAGTCCAACACTGACTAACCAGTTCATTTCTACATACTTTAGTTTGTGCGCTATTCCATGCTAAACATCGCCCTTTTCCAAAATAATCCAGTATTTTTTCCTATGACGTGTTATATGCATTATGCCAAAATCGTTCGGGTTGCTCTCCTGAAACTCCAAATATTTCCAAATCAAAAGGTATACCATATATATACAAGTCTTCATAAAATCATCAAGGGCATGTTAAATACGACACTGATCGGTACAAAAGCATGTTTTAGGTTAAAAAACTACCAGCAGGTTACCTAAAATAGACCTTACCTCAGTCAGAAGGTACTCCAAAATGAATAAATCCCAGTCGTCCAATCGCGATCGCAATTACTCGTGTATATTGGGCATGGCTATCATACGGGAAACAATAGGTTTGAGGCATCAAATCTCTGACCGATTGCTATGTCCTGATCCACTTTGAGGGGGAAGCAGCCGGAGGTAACTCAGTACTGGAAGACAACTGATATCCCCAGTTCAAAAGGTAGGCAATACTGCCACCTGGCGGGTTTCGATTGTCATTGCAATTTGAACGTAGGCAGCGATGCCAGGGAGACACAGGAAGCTCCGAGCGAGTGTTTAGAATGGGGATCAAAGGAAAAAGACCAAAGGATCTAAAAACGAGAAAACTTGTTTTTGGCGCTCAAGCGTTGGCGGCGAAACACGAGTATACTCGTTTTTGGCTCCCAATGAGTTAAAGGAACACGCCAACTTTTGGGGAAATTAGCTTATTTGCCATCTACCCTGGAGTTAGACAAGCAGATGCATACCCTTTTCTTCTCTGTGAATGCATAAAGCTTAGTGTCTGCTTCACTGGAAGTAGGTGTGCTAGTGTAGCCTAGTTCCCAAAAGTCACAAAATACACCCCAAATACAACTCCAAAACGTTCCTGTAAACATGTTGTGACCGGTGTATTTACCACGTGGAATTTTTTTTTTTCTTTTTTATTTGACATTTTCGTTTTCTAAGCAGATATATACTCCAAACAATTTTTTGCCGAACCACTGCTGCCTTTTCAAAATTCAATGGGGCTTTTGACATGATTAAATCACTGTGCAGAGTAGGGATGGGAATCGAAAACTGGTTCCTAATTGTCCGATTCCTGGAATTCTTTTTTTAATTTTTTTTTCGGTTTCTCACTTGATTCGATACTCGGTAGTACCGACGTGTTTCGGTTCGGTACCTCAAAAGTACCGAATTCGGTACACATCCCTAGCCATAGAGCAGACTATTTGATTCCTTAAAGGGGACATGCATTGCTATTCCTAGCACTATTTGGGCAACTTTACACAATTCCTGCGAGTCTATTGAAGACATATGTAAGCTTTTATTCCAAAAAAATTATTGTTTTATATTTCTAATCAAGTACTCAAAAGCCACATTTTTCTCACTTTGGATTTCAGGCTGTGTTGGCCTGGCTCCGCCCATAAGCACTGTGTAAATGAGTATGTGCTACTGCTGCTTCCCCGCGAGGTCCAGCCCAGGTTGTGTGTAAATGAGTATGTGCTACTGCTGCTTCCCCACGTGAGGTCCAGTCCAGGTTGTGTGTAAATTAGTATGTACTACTGCTGCTTCAACGCAAGGTCCAGGTTGTGTGTAAATGAGTATGTGCTTCAAGTTTCAAGTTTCTTTAATAGTTGTCATACAGAATACTTTCATACAAAATGCTTCTTACTGTTACGCTCCAGAGACTGTGCTAGACAAGATAGTATCAAATAACATAGTATAGCATGTAATTTAGAAGAAGAAAATGAGGTCACAGTGTTCGGTATAGACATATGTACAATGTTCTGAGTTACCATATAATATACAATACTATGCAGTGTACTAATGTACAGTACTATATAGTGCAAAGCAGAAATGGGATGAGGTACAATTTAGGTACAATTTACAGTAAGGTGTACGGGTTGTAGTGCAATCCTTCATCAATAAATATAAAGTGTGGGGAGTGGGTGCTACAGTGTGTTTGTTTAAAGTGGGTGTGTGCTATAAAGTGTGTGGAGTGGGTGCTACAGTGTGTTTGTTTAAAGTGAGTGTGTGCGTGTGGATGTGTGTGCTATGTGCGTTTGGTGGTTGTTGTTGTGTAGTGTTCATTGTTCGTTTAGCAGCCTGATGGCCTGGGGATAGAAGCTTCTTCTGAGTCTTTCTGTGCTCGCCTTGAGACTCCGGTATCGCTTGCCTGACCGCAGCAGTTCAAAGAGGCAGTTGTTCGGGTGACTGGAGTCTTTAATGATTCTCTTAGCCTTGCCCTTGCAACGCTTGTTGTAAATGTTCTGGAGGGTGGGGAGCCCCCCTCCAATTGTGCGTTCGGCTGAACGTGTCACTCTTTGTAGTCTGCTTCGGTCTTGTGCAGTGCTATTCCCAAACCAGGAGGTGATGTTGCCGGTCAAGATGCTCTCTATTGTACATGAGTAGAAGTTCTTAAGGATCTTCTGACTGACTTGGAACTTCCTTAGGCGCCTGAGGAAGTAGAGGCGTTGTCGTGCCTTCTTCACAACACTGTCAATGTGTGTGGTCCATGTCAAGTCCTCGGATATGTAGGCTCCGAGGTACTTAAAGCTGTTGACTCTCTCAACCGGTGCCCCGTCGATGCTGAGGGGGCTGTAGTCCTTGACCCCCGACCTCCTGAAGTCCACAATCATCTCCTTTGTTTTGCTGACGTTCAGGGAGAGGCTGTTTTCCTGGCACCATCCCGCCAGGACCTTGACCTCTTCCAGGTAGGCCCTCTCGTCGTTGGCAGAGATCAGGCCCACCACCACTGTGTCGTGCTACCACCACTGTGCTACTGCTGCTTCCCCGCGAGGTCCAGGTTGTGTGTAAATGAGTATGTGCTACTGCTGCTTCAACGCGAGGTCAAATAATAAATAATGCAGGACCTCTTTAGGGGGGCTTTATTCGGCATGCAACGAACTGGACATGCAATTGGAGCGGCACACACACACCGGGATACACACACACACACATGCATTGTATTTTTCTCAGTCGCCGATGCGATTGAGTCTCTGCACTTGACCCATCCCGTCGTCCTTCCCCCCATGGCCAGCTGGGAGCAGATAGGGCGTCAACGTGAGCCGCGCCCCGGGGACCAATCCAAGTGCTCCTGCCCGTCTTCGTCAAGGACACCACAGCGTTAGCGAGCTGTTGTTGTGCATGTTTTTCCATTGGGTTTATCTTATCGGGGGGAAACCCTTGCGAGCACGGGGAGAACTCATGCAAACTCCACACAGAAAGGCCTGGGAGATCACCCACCTGGGTACCTGGCATCATGGAAACCTGGTCCCCAAGCGGGAATCGAACCCTGGACCTTCTTGCTGTGAGGCGACAGTGTTAACCACTACACCACCGTGCCGCATTGTGTAAATGAGTATGTGCTACTGCTGCTTCCCCGCGCAAGGTCCAGCCCAGGTTGAGTGTAAATGAGTATGTGCTACTGCTGCTTCCTCGCACACGGTTTGTTTCCCCGACAGAAGCTCCACTCTCTCTCTCTCCCTCCCTCCCCCTCCCTCCCTCCCTCCCTCCCTCCCTCCCTCACTCCCTCTCTCTCTCTCTCTCTCTCACTCGCTCGTTGTCTGCCTCGCTCTGAGGAAGTGTCGGGTTACACTATCTGCCTGCTCTGTTTGCTGTCGACCATAGAGTTAGTTATGCAAATCAGTGCTATATTAACGTCACAGAAACCGTCAAATCAGAACAGTTTAGTTGAGTGAGGGAGGGAGGATCTCGTGAACTCGAGACTAGACTGATGAGTCAATATGGTAATTAGAGACACAGACCCATTGATACTAACCTGTATTACTATAAAACCATGCTAAACACAGAAAAAAGCCATTTATAATGCATGTGCCCTTTAAGGGCCCGAAATTGCCTGGTTTTTGGTCATACGCTCCCGAAATGCTCCCGCTGTTTGACTGTTTCTATGTGCAGTGAACTACTTCAATGCTTTAGAACCTAGTCATTCATTTAATTCGGGGTAACCTAACATTAGCCGTGCGTGCTGGTCTTCTGAAAGTCCATTGACAGAGCAGTCAGAGGAATAATGACCTGTTGAATGCAACTACGGTTCAATAGATTAAATTAGTTTAAGATATTGAACTGTAGTTACATTCAACAGGTCGTTATTCAATAGATTAAATTAGTTTAAGAATAAAACATTTAAAAAAATAAATAAATTAGTTTAAGAGAATCTCAAATACATTATTTTATTTAAGTGTATAGTTAATAATTTTTTTTACAGTTTTTGTATTTTTCTGACATGGGGGCTCAACAATAAATGACAATCAGAAATGTTTTTTTTGTATTATCTTTTCCCCCCCTCCTTTTTCTGTTTTTCTCCCCTCCCAATGTTAGTCGTTATGCCAATTCCCAATCGCCTTCCTGGTCTTTGCGCACTCTACCCCCTACCGTCGGTCTGGGAGGGCGGAAACTATCACATGCTTCCTCCGACATGTGCAGCCCAGTGATGCCGGTAACGCGTTACTAAGTAACGCGTTATTGTAATCTGATTACTTTCCCCCGAAAATAGTAATCTAACGCGTTAATCTTTAAAAGCCAGTAATCTGATTGCAGTTACTTGTCCAAGTGGCTGTGCATTACTATTTCGTTACTATCTCATCATAAATTCATAATGCATGCGGAATGCAGTATTTTATTTCGTTTTCGACAGTCAAAAATACATTTTTGAGCTGTTTTTCTTATTTGGGAGTGACGTGGTGTGGCAGTGAAAGGGTTACACAAGAATGTGTCCTCGCGGCGTGACTGGACTCTCTGTCTGTGAGTGACTCTGCTTTGGCCCAATCACATTCCCCATCCACAGTCTGCGAATCAGAGGCAGAGTAGGGCGGGTCTTCACAGCACGTCATGTGACATATGCGCCAATCGTCTGACAGCAGGACTCCGTTGCATTCGTCTGAGAATTCCACCCCAAAACGCTTGTCTAAACGAAGTGAAACCGCAAGAAGACTAGAGAGACATTTATAAAAACAATTTAATAGTTACAGTTGATATAATTGAATAGTTCAGCCTGCATTTGTTAGATGTGAATGGATACACTGGTTTTGTAAAACCACTGGCTGGCTGCTCTAATGCTCTCCCACAGTTCTTCAGGTGGGAGAACACGAGTGACAGAGAGAGGGGAGAGAGACACACACACACACACACACACACACACACACACACACACACACACACACAAGCACAAGCACACGCACACACGCGCACACACATACACACAGAGAGGGAGAGAAGGGATTATATTATAATAATAATAATAATAATAATTATTATTATTATTATTATTATTATTATTATTATTATTATTATTATTATTATTATTATTATTATTATTATTATTATTATTATTATTATATTAGAGATGTAGGCTGTCTGGGTGGGGTTGGAGAGAAAGAGGCATGGGGTGAGAGAGAGAGAGAGAGAGAGAGAGGGGTGAGAGAGAGAGAGAGAGAGAGAGAGAGAGGGGTGAGAGAGAGAGAGAGAGAGAGAGAGAGAGAGAGAGAGAGAGAGAGAGAGAGAGAAAAGCTCTTATTTGCCAGATTTACAGTTAATTTACATGTTAAAGAGAGACTGCTTGTATGTTTATAGAGAGACATTTATAAAAACAATTTAATAGTTACAGTTGATATAATTGAATAGTTCAGCCTGCATTTGTTAGATGTGAATGGATACACTGGTTTTGTAAAACCACTGGCTGGCTGCTCTAATGCTGTGAGCATCATAGACTGTTGCTTTACCATACTTGATGGTACAGAAGCTGAAGCACTAGTTTAACAATTTACGTTATGTGCAGAGAAACAAGTTAAAAACAATTTATGCACTTTCAATAAAGCGTTTAAAAAAAACTGTTGGGGGAACGACGACTTCGTAACCTAGTTACTTTCAAAGTAACTAAGTTACTCTGATAATCAAGTAATCAGTAAAGTAACTTGGATTACTTTTTAAAGGAGTAATCAGTAATCAGTAATCGGATTACTTTTACAAGTAATCTGTGGCATCACTGGTGCAGCCATCCCACCGCTTCTTTTCACCTGGCAGCACGGACTCTCACTGGGGGAGTGTAACGTGTGGAAGGGTCACACTACCTCTCCCAGATCCTTCCCTCGCTGTGCAGGCGCCCCGACCGAACTGTAGGAGTCGCTGTTTACGACCAGGACCCACCCGACCGGCTTTCCCACCCGCTGACACTGCCAATTGTGTCAGTATGGACGGTCGACCAAGCCGGATGTACCGCAGCTGGATTAGATCCCACTGTCTCTGCGGTGGTAGACAGACGCTTAGTCCGCTGCGCTACCTGGCCGCCTGTTTATTCTAACCAGCTTAGTTCTGTTGCATTTCCAATTTATTTATTTAAATTATAAATGTATCGGGGATCGATAAGGGAATCGGTAAAGAATCGTATCAATAAGCAGAATCGATAATGGAATCGTACCGATAAAATCTTATCAATTCCCATCCCTAGCGCAGAGGCAGCAGTGGTTCGTAAAAAAAATTGTTCGGAGTATATATCTACTTAGAAAACTAAAATGTCCATATTTCTTTCTCCACGTGGTAAATACACAGGTCACAACATGTTTACAGGAACGTTTGAGTTGTATTTGGAGTGTATTTCGTGACTGTTGGGAACTAGGCTACACTGGCACACCTACTTCCAGTGAATGGCGCTAAGCTAGGCTAACGGTGAGGCTGTTCCCTAAGCCTAATGCATGCACAATATGTTCCCTCATCTTAGTTCTAGTTAAAATTCTGGCTGCCGAATTTTGGACAAGTTGTAATCTGTCAGTTGTTTTCTTTGGAAGGCCAGAATAAGTGCATTACAATAATCAAGCCGAGAGAAAACAAAAGCGTGGATTAGCGTTTTTGCATCATCCAGGGACACATAGGCTCTAATTCGTGCAATATTTCTAAGATGAAAGAAGGCAATCTTCGTGACATGATTAATGTGTGTATTAAAATTCAATTCAGAATCAATAATAACCCACAGGTTCTTTACTGCAGTGTTATTTTCTACATTCAGGTTACCCAGTCTACTTTTTATCAGTTCTCTCTGCTCACTAGACCCCACTATGAGAACTTCTATGATTGGTAATAAGTCCACCCAGCGGCAGTATATACAGGGAGAACAATAAAGGGCCAAGAATGGATCCCTGCGGGATACCAGAACAGATGGTGTGTTTGTCGGAATCATAATTCGCTAGATTGACAGAGTAGCTTCTACCTGTTAAGTAGGAATGAAACCAGGACAAGGCCGTGCCTGACAGACCTATCCAATACTCGAGGCGGTGCATTAGAATTGTGTGGTCAATTGTGTCAAACGCAGCCGTTAAATCTAGGAGTAGGAGAACGGATACCTCTTTATTGTCCGCAGACACCCTAAGGTCGTTAATTACCTTTACAAGTGCTGTCTCAGTGCTATGGCCCCTCCGGAAACCAGATTGGAATTTGTTATGGACCCTATTTTTCTGTAAAAACGCATCCAGTTGATAAAACATTTTCTTTTTTAAGACCTTGCCCAAAAAAGGGAGATTAGAGATAGGTCTATAGTTACTCAACACAGAGGGATCAAGGTTGTGTTTCTTTAGTAAGGGCCTAACTACAGCCATTTTTAGTGAGTCTGGAAAGATGCCTGATTTGAGAGAGCTGTTTACAATTTTAAGGATATCTCCAACCACACTGTCTAAAACCTCTTTGAGGAAGGGGGTGGGAATGGCATCCAACGAACAGGAGGATGATGACATTTGCGATATGATTTTGCGGAGTTCCTTTTCATCAATTTCACAGAACGATGCTAGACTTCCCCTGGAGCGATTTATCCTGTTGCATATAGCACTACTAGCGGCATTTGTAGTTTGAGAGTTTGTGCTAAGAGCATCACTCACAATACTAGCACGAATGTTAAGAATTTTATTATCAAAAAAGGATGCAAACTCATTACACTTATCTTTAGTGGCAGCGAGCGACTGCTTGTAGGACTGGGGGGGATTTAAAAGACGTTCAATGGTGGAAAATAAAACTCTGGCATTTGTCTTATTCTCATTAATAATGCCTGAGAAATACGTCTGTCTTGCCAGACGCATGGCTTTGTTGTAGGCAACTGTAGATTGCTTTAAAGACTGTAGGTGGACAGTGAGCTTGGTTTTTCTCCAAACTCGCTCCACTCTACGACATTCCCTCTTAAGTGAACGCATATGTTCGGTGATCCAGGGTGTTATTCTGGCTTTATGTCTCCTCTTGGTTTTCAAGGGAGCCACTTTGTCAAGAGCTGACCTTACTTTAAGACTAAAATGTTGAACCATATAATTTACTGAGGAAGATTCAGGTAGGGCGGGCGCACCTACCAGATGACTAGGGAACTCACTGGCTGCTGACGGGCTAAAGAAACGTTTTGTAATAGTATAGTCTGTACTGTTTTTCTCAAGATCAGGGACAGTCATACTAAAACATAGCAGATGGTGGTCAGATAGCTCCGGCCTTTCAATAATTTTGTCGACAGTGATTCTCATACCTCTAGAGATCACCAAGTCCAGGGTGTGGCCGTGTTTATGTGTTGGGCCGACAACATGCTGAATAAAATCAAAAGAGTACAACAACTGTAGGAAGCCCACAGCTTCAGTATCTGATACATTCTCCACATGAAGGTTTCCGTCGCCTGTTATCAGGGTTCTGTCGTAGTTAGTGGAACAGATAGATAGAAGTTCAGCTATTTCTGTTAAAAATAAGGTTTTACTGAGCTTTGGAGGACGATAAATAGTAATTATTAGCACAGGGGATTTACTCTCAAGTATGGTGGCCTGGTATTCAAATGATAAATATTTGCCAAGAATCAGAAGTTTACATTTTTAAAGTGTCTGAGAAAATATTTGCCAGTCCACCTCCTTTCTTGCCCTCACGTATTGAGTGCACAAAACTATAGACCGCGGGGCAGGCAGCGGCCAAAGTTACCGCTCCATCAGAGCCAAGCCATGTCTCCATTAGAAAGATAATATCTAATTTCTCATCGCAAATGATGTCACTAACCGATGAGGACTTGTAGAGAAGTGACCTAATGTTAAATAGGGCCATCTTTATCCCATGAAGAGAAAGTGGTGTGGAATCTGACTCACGTGATAAAGAAATAGAAGACTGTAAAGTGACCGATATTAAGTTGGAGTGATTTACAGTATGCCAATGTGTTGGGTAATGATCATGAACCCTATCAGAAATCATGACTTCTATATTAAAAGTAATAGGTGGTAGAGGGAGATCAGACAGAGTAAAAGCAGACAACATAATAACAGACGTGTTGGAGAAGGAGTGTTCAGCAGGACCCATAATAGGATGCTCCTCAAAATGACCAGGAGAAGATTCTAGTGCAGGGTCATGCTGAGGTGTATATCAATCTGAGTTAAAAGCAATGTACTGGATATAATTCCGTGTAAGCTATATAACACTTTAAATCATTGGTAAACAAACGTAGTGCTGAAAATATACACGTTGACTGCTGTTTTGACAGGGTTAGGGTCTTTACTCTTGGCTACATAAAAAAAATAAACCGCAACATTAATTCATACATTTTGTAGAGATGGATTTATGGCGTGATGTCATTCTCGTACTATTACCGGACCGCTCAGGCTTAAGAGGTTAAGCTAGGCTAGTGGTCCGTATCCGCTTCCATTAATTTGTGCTAAGCTAGGCTAGCTTGCAGCCGGATAACTTTCCACTGATCGCACAGAGATGAAATTGGTATCCATCTCCTTGTTTGACTTTGGAGAAGGCGGTAAGCGTATTTCCCGTAACGTTGGTATGTGTCCCTATAAGTGTTCCTGTGCTCTTGCATGTATTGGAAAAATAACAAGAGCCCTTAAAACCAGGATCACTGAACACAGATGTGCCATCCGTAATCATGATTTATTGAGTCCAGTCCGATTTTACAAGAGCCCAACCAGCGTTTCCGTTAGCCGGTAATTACCGGTATTTGACCGGCAAAATCTGTTGAAGTCTGACATATTTAATCTCTCCGGTCTTAATGTCCGGTAAAAATAATTCCCTCTAAGCACAATTTGATTATTTGAATTGTATTAAAATAGGCTAAAATTAAATAGCCTATGCGATGAACGAAACAATCATTACATTTGTTTCATCGTTGCTTCTAATAATGACAACGACGTTGTCAGCGAGAGCTTAGTGCTGGGGTTGCGAGTGCATGTGCAGCTGCAGAGCCGGAGCAGCAGCGGCACAGTGCAGTACTCCAATTCAGCCATTGGCAATTCAGCTGTTGGGTGGGGGGCGCTGCTGAGCGGTCCCCAGATAGAGCCAGAAAAGAGCCAGAAAACAGCTGAATCTGCTGCTCTGCATCGACATACTCTCGCAAATAAGTCATTGGGAGGTGGAGAGAGAGAGTCGTCACGCAAACCCACGATAATGTTGCCGTCTCTCTCTGCCAAATTTCTCAGTTTTTCGCTTGATATAATTAATACAAATGTCCAATATAACGGAATTCGTTAGCTCATAAAAATGTGATTATAACAGACTGCTGTTTATTAATGTCGGGCGACTGCCCACAGACACCTATTTGATTTAAAGTCGGCAGCAGCACGGAGTCTCAGGACTTATTTTATTTGGAATATAATGACTATACGCAAAAGTAGCCTAGTTTTAAGTAAAAATATTATAAATCTACATGCCTTGATGATGTCATTCTTTTGTTTTGTTGTCATTCTTTTGCCTATCAATTGTTTTTAAGCTCAATAAACTCTGACCGGAATTTCTCTCATTTGACCGGTAGATTGAAATCTACCGGACACTGAGCCCAACAAAGCGTATCCACTCTCAGATATATTGGCATTGAAGCCATGAAATGCCCTCGTAGTGGAGGTGACATTGAAGCTCTACTCTTGAGGAGAGAACTGTTCTGGATATAAACTCCTAGGACTCTCACACCAAGAGGTCTGAACGAGGACTTCAGTATCAGACCATTCCTGTGATGAGGGATAATGATGATGACAGGTTACTATGACTTGGACTATGTGCTTTTACTAAGCATGAGAGGATTATTAAGTTAAGTTAAGAGGACTTAACTTACTGTTCAGTATGACTTATATTGTGTTCCCCCTTTTGTGAATATCTGAGGGTTGGGTTTATTGCAGACTACCGTTTCTAAATGTTAGGGACATCCTGTTAGAATATAGAGAATAGGGGCGCTCCAGTAGCACACCATGTACAGCGCTGCGTCGCGGATCGGCCGACCCGAGTTCGATTCCCGGACCTGCCGTTATTTGCCGAATGTCTTCCCCTGCTCTCTCTCCCGTTTCACCCTCACTGTATCTGTCGGTCATGTCTGACCAGGAAAAGCGATAAACGCTAAAAAATAAATCTTTAAAAAAAGAATATAGATATAGAGGTGCTTTATGTAGATCTATCCATATTGAAGACATGACGGTTACTGGCCTGATGGAATTATATTGAGCTTTTAGGGTGTTTTTCTATACTTTGTATTATATGTATGTATGAACATGTGTTGGTTTATTTGGTTTACATGTTTGTATTGAAGAATTGAAGAACTTGATACTAGTGGGTTGGGTTATAATGGTATTGCACATGTATCATGACGATCATATGACCAGAGCTTAAATCTCTGGTCTATTTAAAGATGGTACTTTTGAATGGTTGTTTAAGTCTGAAGAAGAGCATTGTGCTCCAAATGTCACTTTAACTTTTTTGCTATGGATGTACATAAAGTGGATATAAAGGAGCTACAGTGGGCGGAGCCTGTGGCCAGCTGACCTTTGAAGGCCCCCAGCATGGCCTGCAGGTAAGCGTGTCGGACGGGGGAGGTGGAGGTCTTCAGGGTGAAGGCTTTCTTCAGCCAGTCCAACAGAGCGCTGGGGACCTCAACCGTGAGACGACTGGTCCACCGGGAAAGCACAGACACTGCATGCATCAAGGTCCCCTCATGGACTGAAAGGAGAGGAGAAGTTATATTAGGATATTTCTGTATATGCAGGTAATGGGAGGAGAGTGTGAGAGAGAGAGTGAGAGTGAGAGAGAGAGGGAGCCTACCTTCTTGTTGGAGATAGGGGATGAACATCAGAGAGACTGCAGAGCTGAGGGTTTGGCTGGAAGTTCCGGACACAGCATGATGGCTGCAGCTGGCGATCCCTACAAACAGAAAGTCAAAACAGAGTCGAGACAAATATCTTTTTTTGGATCTACTTTTTTTCTCCCATTTTCTATTTTCTCCCATCCCAATTTTCGTATCGTCCAATTCTACCCTCCCCTGTCTCGAACGCCGTTAGGCCATGCCTCCCACAAGCCGGCTGCAATGTGGACGAAGCCTTACATCACGTGTCCCCTCCGGTACACGAGGAGGCAGCCGTAGCATCTTTTCACCTGCACAGCGCGATCTCTCATCGTCAGGGGTCTGCGTGGGAGGGACACGCCGCCCTCGCCGCTTCCTGATTCTGCTGCGCAGGCGCACCAACCGACCTGTAGGAGTCGCTGTCCACAACGTCCGATCCCCACCCATCAGCTTTCCCACCCCTAACACTGCCAATTGTGTTAGTATGAACGACCAGCCAAGCTGATAGCAATGCGGAGAGCTGGGCTCGAACCCAGCGTCTCCTGCATTGGTGGCGAGCGCCTTGCCCACTACACCACATAGCCGCCCCGTCGAGACAAATATCTCAAGCATGAATACGGTTACCTTCAATACCGTCTCGTCAGTAAAGTGAAAAAGGGAAGATACAAGTTAAAAAACTGTTACCTGACAACACACTCATCTTCTGGGCGACAACAGTGAGCTTCCCCTCAGACCCTGCAAACATACATAGAATTCCATTAAGACGTGTGTCTGACATACACAAAAGATTCAGACTGCACTTCGCCGACTTTATAGCGGACGTAGCCTCATAGTGTAAACAAGACACCAAGACAAACATTTGTGAGGCAGAAATAAAGATTTTCCTCTCACCTCCGAGGATCTTGAAGAGGTGTGTGACAATGTCCTGCACAGCGGTGGGGTCACTGCACTGCTGGCTCAGGTTCCGCATGGCCTTGACAGCCTCCTCCATCAGCAGGGGGTTATTAGCCTTAAGCTGGCCTGAAACACAAGAGCATAACCTCTGTGAACAAGCCAAGTGAACAAAACGCATGATAACACGTTCATTCGGTCGGCATATACACAGTCGGCATATATAAAAAATAAACTGCTCTGAACATCTATCAAGGTCTTACTCGCTATGGCCTTTCCAACATCCATGGCGTACTGACTGAGGTCAAGGGTCACTGAGGCCACCAGGCAGGAAACGGCTGGAAAAAGATGAGACAATATTTATACAAACGGTATGAAAGCTGTTGCAAATGTGAAAAGGTGATGACGGACTAGTACTGCGGGTAAACATGAGAGCGTCTCACGCTGCATGGCGTTCTCTGGACTGCGGAGCATGGCCTTCTGCAGGGTCGGCAGCAGCTGCTCCTTAAACTCAGAGTGGGAAACGTGGCGCAGTAATGAACCACTTTTGTCCAAGATGTGCAGGTGAGGCCTGGACTTGCTCATGAGGACAGACTTCACATACAGGTCAAGCAGGGCACTCTGAAAACAAGCACATGGTTTGTGATGAGCAGGATTCACCCATTCTTGCTTTAACCACCACAGCATTGTAATAGCAGCATATTAACTGACATTATGAATACAACTTTACACGTATTTTAAACTTTATTGAACATAGTTAGCAGGTTCTATTTGATAGGGTCATGGAGATATGGTCATTGCTGTGTTAAGCCACACTCTTCCAACTTAATTGGTGAACGTGCAAATTTTAAGAAGCCATCTACGAGGCGGCTGGGTGGCGTAGCGGACATTGCGCTCGTCACAAACGCAAGAGACACCGGGTTCGAATCCGGCTGTCGGCGTTGCCTCCGGCTTGGGCTTGGGTCATACTGGCTCAATTGGCAGAGTCAGCGGGTGGAAGTCGATGGGTGGTAATCTGGACGTTGTGGACAGCGACTCCTACAGGTCGGTTGGGGGACGCCTGTATGCAGAGACAGGAAATGGCGGGGGTAGTGTGAGCTTCCCACACGTTACACCTCGCCAATGAGTCCGCGCTGGCAGGCGAAAAGATGTGACAGGCTGCCTCCTTGTGTACCGGAGGGGACACGTGATGCAAGGCTTCTATCCTCCCTACAACCAACCAGTGGGGGGCATATGCGAGCAGCGTTCAAGACAGGGGAGGGGAGAATTGGAAACAGCGAAATTGGGATGGGAGAAAAATGGAAAATAAGGAGAAAAAATTGATAAAAAAATAAGCTATCTACGAATCTGTCAAGCAACAAGTGCTTGGTCCATAATGATCCCAAGTGGACCAACGATTTCTAGGATTTCTAGTTATTTTGTTAACCTGTTAAGCCCTAGCCATATTTTCAGAAAATCTGAGATTGCTCCACTTCTACAAGGTCCATTTGCATGTCCTTGGTATCTAGGGACATCTATGGACCTCAGGGAATGTATTCCCAGTGTCAGACATGTTGTGTCTGTGCTATGCTTGAGTAAATTGTAATGAACCAAAGGAGAATATCAATTATTATTATTATTAGTTTTTTTTTCCCCATCTTTGATGGTGAATAACACCATGCTAACATTGACCAAAAGTGAAAACATTTTGCTCATTCAGCACCTTCTTGAGATCAAGTGCACTAAATTATAATTTAAAAAAAGAAAATGTATTAACATTTTCTTTTGACAATATTTTTTATTAAAGTTTGCTTTAATCACAGTAACGTTGGCGAGCTAGCTAAATTATACATAAACCGGTTTTCATATAAATCAATCTTCGATGAGACTGGTGTGGCACGGTCTACGGAGACGCAGAAAAAAGCTACCAAATCCATTCCGAGACAACTCCGAGACTGACTAGCGTCACGCGTAACAAGTCTCAGTCGCTCTCTTTCAAGTAACCAAACGTTACACTATAAAAACTGGATAGTTGATATATGAACTGGATAGTTCATATAAGCCATTCTCCCTTTGTGTGTGTGTGTGCGGGTGCCCGTCCCAACTCTGGTCTTTGGCAAGTTTGATAGTATTTACTATTTACTGAGGATGGCCAGATAATGTTGATATTTAAACTTAAAAAATAATTATACAGAGGGGCGGCTAGGTGGTGTAGTGGGCAAGGCACTCGCCACCAGTGTGGAGACGCTAGGATTCGCGTGTTCGAATCCAGCTCTCCACATTGTTTTCAGTTTAGCTGGTCGTCCGCAGTAATACACATTGGCCGTATTACGGGGAGGGAAACTGAAGGGTGGGGATCGGGCGTTGTGAACAAGCGACTCCTACAAGTCGGTTGGTGCGCCTGCGCAGTAGAATCAGGAAGTGTCGGGGGCAGCGTGAGCCTCCCACGCGTTACTCCTTGCCACTGAGAGATCGAGCTGCGCAGGTGAAAAGATGCGACTGCTGTTACCTCAAGTACCGGAGGGGACTTGTGCTATGTATGACTTAGTCCACATTGCAGCCGGCTTGTGGGAGGCAAGAAACAGCGTTCGTGACAGGGGAGGGTTGAATTGGATGATACGAAATTGGGATGGGAGAAAAATATAGAAAATGGGAGAAAAAGTGGATCAAAAAAAAAAATTATACAGAGAGAAGCTTCAGCAAGTACAAAACGTTGCTGACCGACAAAAGAGAATCCCTCACTGAGGAAAACACAAAGGCCTAACCATCATGTGTCACAATGGTGATGTCAGCCAGAGATGGGGAGAAGCATGAACCTTTAAATGACATCTCTTTGAAATAAATTACATTTTACAGTTTTTTTCTGATTTCTTTTAAACAAATTATTATTTTGTATTATTTAACTATTTAATTATTATTTAGTTATTGCACTGCACTGGCAGTTGAACTGCACTGAATTGGAAAAAAGAAACCTCATAACCTAACTGGCACTGAACATTGAACTACACTGGCACTGTTTGCAGATGTACGGTTATTAAAGTTAGTTAAAAACATAATTTTGAGGGTGGCTACGTGGTGCAGTGGGCAAGGCGCTCACCACGAATACTGGAGACGCTGGGTTCGCCTGTTCGAGCCCAGCGCTCCACATTGCTTTCAGTTTAGCTGGTCGTCCGTACTACTAATACACATTGGCAGTATTAGGGGGTGGGAAACTGATGGGTGGGGATCAGGCGTTGTGGACAGCAACTCCTACAGGTCGGTTGGTGCGCCTGCGCAGTAAAATCAGGAAGCGATGGGGGCGGCGCCCCTCCAAAGCGCAGACCCCTGACGCTGAAAGATCGCGCCGCAAAGGTGAAAAGATGCGACTGCTGTTACCTCGAGTATCGGAGGGGACTCGTGCTATGTATGACTTAGTCCACATTACAGCCGGCTTGTGGGTGGCAAGAAACAGTGTTCGAGACAGGGGAGGGTTGAATTGGATGATACGAAATTGGGATGGGAGAAAAATAGAAAATGGGAGAAAAAGTGGATTAAAAAAATAAATAATTTTGTATAGTTTTTTTTTTTGTTAAATACAAAGGAAAAAATATAAAATCAGAGAAATCCGAAAACGGGAAAATTAAAGAGAAATCCTAAAACAGGAAAATTCTTATCCGAAAACTGGAAAAGATAAACGGATTTCATAGAGCCCTAGTTAACACTTTGATTGCCACTCACGAGTTTTCTCGGATTTATAATAGTTACGTTGAAAGCCACTCACAAGAATTCTCGGAATCTTTTATTTTTTTTAGCGATCTGAAATCATATTATTGCATCACGCGAGCCTACCCTAGCCTACCCAAACGCCGCCGGCGATCAGATGTGGAAAAAAGCACCCCCTATCGTCTCCCAGATGACATCAGGGATTTTGGAATGGACTCAATGAAAATGGATGGGGGAAAAAATCCTGTACTCCACATTTTCCAGTCCACTGATGCAGCCGGGGTTACCAGAGTTCATTATGGATCCTCTGAGAGCCGCGGATCATGAGTTCTACTGTATACACGTTAGATCTATACACTTATCGATTTTTTTGAATGGTGATCAGGAATTGGAATATACCAGTTGGATACCATCTGATGTCAGGTAAGGAATCTATGTTATCAGTGTTAGGATAATCAGACTAGTTTTGATGAAGATATAAGCTGTTTTGTGAAATGTGCTCTATCGGTTTCACTGTAAAATCCATGAGGAAATGAAAACGGCTATTATCAGCGCGCGGCTCGAATGGGCGTGCGTGTACGTATAATATTGATCATCTAGCGTTTAGATTAGGCGATATTAACGTTAACATTGAAGTGGATGGTGGCATTCAAGCACTAAGTCTGGCGCCACCTGGTGGCACTGAAAGTGTTAAGGTGAGTTAATAAATTCACTCTGAAAATCTGCTCCGCTCTGATAAACTGACTCTTTGGTCAGAGCGTCCAGTGTGCACTCTGAGCCCTCAGAATTTCCGATGTATGGATGGATGTATAATTGTAAATAAGTTCATTTATGTGTTGTAAATAAATATTGTTAATATTTATTTACCTAATTTATGTGCAATCGTTTCATTTCAGCTCAGTGTAGAGAAATGCACCGATACTAACAACCGCCTTATGCGCGCGTGACGACACTGTTGACACTAGGGTTGGGCATTGTTTGGATTTGAACGATTCCGGTTCCGATTCTCCATTCCGATTCCTGTTCTAAACGATTCTCGATTCCGATTCTTTGAGGTGTAGGTCAAAACAGGTCACAGCTTATTTCGCAGGAGATTTTTTTATTTTGAAAGATTTTTTTTTTTTCATACTATTCACATCGTCAGTTGACTTGATACAGTTTATATATTTAATTTTTTTTAAGAATCGAAATTAAGAATCGAAATGCAAATATGTTACTTCCTATTAGAACCGGTTCTCGGTGCCCAACCCTAGTTGACACCACGTATCCGTGACACGCGTCCCCCGCGAAAACACTAGTAGTTTTGGGGGCCTACCACCCCCCCTGAAAAAAATCCTAGGGGAAACACTGGACTAACGGCAATTGCAAGTACACTGTCGTGCATTTATCAAATGCATGCCTGACCATTGTTGGGGTGAACCTCTTACCACTTTCCATCACGGCTTTTCTCTGGTTTACGACCCGACCGTTGAATGCCACGTCACGGCTATTTTCGGGTGTTTTTTTTTTATTATTATTATTAGCGATCTGAAATCATATTGCATCACGCGAGCCTACCGTTGGAGATCCAGGGACCGCCGGCGATCAGATGTGAAAAAAGCACCCCCTATCGTCTCCCAGATGGTAAATCACCCTTTTGGAATGGACTCAATGAAAGCGAATGGGAGAACGGATTTCTGACTCCACAATTTTCTTCTCACTGATGCAGCCGGGGTCTACCAGAGTTCATTCTGGAGCCTCTGAGCCACGGCGAATATGGGTTATACTGTACACACGATGGATCAATACATTTATCGATTTTTTCGAATGGCGATCGGAAATTGGAATAAACCATTTGGATACCATCTGACCTCAGGTAAGGAATCTATGTTATCAGTGTTAGGATAATCAGACTCGTTTTCACAGAGATATAAGCGTTTATGTGATATGGCTGTTTTGACTGTAAAAGCCATGAGGAAATAACGGCAACGATTATCAGCGCACGGCACGAGCGTGCGTGCGCACACATATACTATCGATCATCTAGCGTTTATTTTAAAACGATTCATAAATAGGCCGACAAATGACAACGTTCTGGAATATTCCAGTAAAAGGCGATTATCATAGGCATGGGTTGTTTTTCCCCGGAAAACGGGTGATTTTCAAAATGCTATCAAACGGAAATGAAGCGATAAAAATACAATCTGCCTTGCCAATGTTGACTGGAAAATGAGTCTTTGATAAGCGACGGGCAGATTAGACACATAGCCATAATTTAAAACATAGATTAGGCGATATTAACGTTAACATTGGCGTGGATGGTGGCACTCAACGGGGTAAATAGGAAAACACGGCCCGGCACTGAAAGTGTTAATGACCTCTCACGTCATTATGACATCAAGCCCCGGCCCGGTGTAATCTTTTCCGTGCCTATGGCAGAAATGAACAGTATTTTCCTTTCCCGTTTACCAGTGATTTTGTCCTTGATGCTGCATGTGGGATTAATGGGGAAATTGCGTTTCACCAAAGGATTTTATGCTTTGTTAACGTTCCTATTTCTAAAAGACAAATGGGTAAGCCTAAATGATCGGATGTTGCAGAGAATGCACTGACGCTGGTGACGTCGGGTGGCCTGATGTGCAATGCTATGGTAGTTAGTAGGGGTGTAACGGTACACAAAAACCACGGTACGGTACGTACCTCGGTTTTGAAGTCAAGGTTCGGTACGGGTTTTCGGTACAGTGGGAGAAAGTTTGGCTTTCCATGTTCCACTCAGGGGTGATGTAGTGTGCAGTAACTAATTGTACTTGTAGGGCTGTCAACGAATATTCTATATTGAAATTAATAATCGACTTTTCAAAATAATAATTATATTAGATTGTGAAGAAAACAGCCCCCGGTGGGCGGTTGTTAGTGGTTAACATACCATTGTATTCGTTCGGTACGGTACACACTGAAACGGTTCGTTCAGTACGGATACGTGTACCTTTACACCCCTAGTAATTTGTGATTTTTTTCCTTTTTTAAACTGCCGCTTAGTGTTCTAAATCCACAGAAATATATATTAGAAGGCTTTGTTCACGGGACCACAACTGCATAAACCACAGACGAAGCTAGGAGCGATCTATTAATAGTCCATTCACAGCTGCAGCAAACACTGAAGACTCTGGGGCAGCCGGAAAATACCTCACCCGTGAGAGGTGGATTCTAAGGTTTCTTCCAATAATTTTTTGTGGCGGTTTTTCCTTCATCTTCATTGAGGATTAAGGGGGTGTTGTTGTTGTTGCAGGAGGTGCACTGTTGACTTTGTGTTTGTTTGTTTTATTGTATTTTTTTGTATTAAAGTGTAGATTGAATTTGTCATAATTGTGCCTACTCATCATCTTGACGTCGTCGCCCCCCCCCCCCCCCCCCCTCTGAGGACCTCAATGGAAATAAACCGTAAGTTTTTATTGCGTATCAATCCTCAACGATTTTAAATTATATGTGATGGCTGTACATCTTGTGTACCAGTATTGTATTTGATTTTAAGATGGTATTCAACCAATCAATCAATCCATTGTGATGTGGGCTTGTGAAGCCCATTGAGACATGTATAGTGATATTTGTCTGTACATAGATTTAACAACATCAGGAACAGGGAAACCACCATGGTTAAAAGGGCTCACCTTATGCTTCTCAATGGTAGCGGTGTCTTTCTGGGCCGTGCAGAAGTCAAGACATACTCCTAGCATAACCAGTGAGGTGGGGTTCTGGTCCAGACTCAACAGGGTGCTGATACACTGATCGATCATGCCGGGGTTCTGGGGTAAAAAGAACAATTGATGTCAAAACTGTGACAGGAGTTTTACAGCAAATTACACACAGGGTCTTTAGGAGTTTATTTCTTTGCATAGTATCCTTCTGAGATGTAAACACAGAACAGCGTTTCACCAGAGGTTTCAGGCCACAGGGTCAGCAATTTGCAGCACCGCTTGGAGTACATAGGAGTTAAATGCCTTGCTCAAGACCACCTCGACAGGGATGTTGGCTCAAGTTGGCTATTGCAGAAATCAAAACCATCGCCCTAATTTCACTGTGAAAGTGCAGCCTACTGGGCGGCTATGTGGTGCAGTGGGCAAGGCGCTCACCACGAATACTGGAGACGCTGGGTTCGCCTGTTCGAGCCCAGCGCTCCACATTGCTTTCAGTTTAGCTGGTCGTCCGTACTAATACACATTGGCAGTATTAGGGGGTGGGAAACTGATGGGTGGGGATCGGGCGTTGTGGACAGCGACTCCTACAGGTCGGTTGGTGCGCCTGCACAGTAGAATCAGGAAGCGATGGGGGTGGCGCCCCTCCAAAGCGCAGACCCCCGACGCTGAAAGATCGCGCCGCGCAGGTGAAAAGATGCGACTGCCGTTACCTCGAGTATCGGAGGGGACTCGTGCTATGTATGACTTAGTCCACATTGTAGCCGGCTTGTGGGAGGCAAGAAACAGCGTTCGAGGGAGGGTTGAATTGGATGATACGAAATTGGGATGGGAGAAAAAATAGAAAATGGGAGAAAAAAAGTGGATAAAAAAAAAGGTGCAGCCTACTCACTTGCTTCCAGAGTTGGCTGAGATTCTTCAAAGTTGACTTCACAGCTGTTCTTTGAGCCCCTCCCACCACCTCAGCCAGCAGAAGACTCTGCACCTCTACCTAGAAAAGCAGGCAGCAAGCTGTTTAATGACAACAAAACCAACATCTACCGCTAACAACACTTAAATACATAAGTACAATGCATCAATAGAAAACCATGTGACAATACATTAAATAGTAAGTGCATCAAGAAGCACACCAATATACTATGAAGAAATGGAGCACTTAGGCTAAGAATTCAGTTTAGAATAGAATAGAAATACTTTAATCATCCAGAGGGAAATTTGGCACTACAAATCGCTCACAGTAAACATTTAGGTAGACAAAACAAAGTCACTAATAAGAATAACAAACAAATTGCCAAAGAATAAAATAAGCCTAAGAATACAATTATAATAATAAAATACAGTCCGGGATTCACATTTCCTAGGGTGGGAATCACCAGTTTCATCACGATACGATACGATATATCGATTCTTTGGACAACGATACGATATTTTCCGATATCACAAAGTCTGCCACGATACGATACGATTCGATTCAGGTGCCTGCGATCGATATGAGACGATATTATATGCCCATTTAACACAATCGGTAACATTTAAATCAACAAAAAAAAAGGCAATGGAAATATCATTTGACATTTTTATTTTTGATCTCTTCCAGACATTTAAATGAAAAACAATCTATTGTTTTTAATACAAATAGGCCTCCTGTTCACTGTTTTTGGTTAGTTTTTCTTTTTTTTCGATATTAATATCCTATCACAGCGCTGTATTTTGGCTGGAAAAGGCATATTGGGAGTCAGAAGGTGCAGTACCGGCCAGATCCTGTTAGTGGGGCTATCTCGAGAATGCAGTAACCCCCCCTCCTTCCCAGTCCCTAGTGGATCTCTGCTGTTCTCTCTATCAGCTTAGCTAAGTTAGCTCACGCTAACGCAACGTTAATTTCGGTATTTAACGCGACGTGGGCATAAAGGAATGGCGAGGATGGAAAGCATGTTAGATGCATTTGACCCCTTGTGGGGGAAAAAACAGGCACTTATTTCAGGCAAAATAGGCGGACTCTGAAGCAATGCTGGCTAACGTCTACACACGCTGAGCTACGCTGAGCTGCGCTGAGCTAATGTTGCATTTACGTTGCATCGATCCTATTTGATAATAGATCGATATATCGATCTGCATCGATGTATCGTCCCACCCCTTATATACATTTATAATTTATAATTTAGGACCTGCTCCGAGGTCATCAATTGGCACACATGCGATGCATGCATGCAATTCGTATCTGCGATTAACCCATCCCGTCGCCCTTCCCCCCCAAGGGCAGCCGGGAGCAGACAGGCGTCAACGTGAGCCGCGCCAGGGGACCAATCCAAGTGCTCCTGTCCGTCTTCGTCAAGGACGCCACAGCGTTAGCGATCTTGTTGTTGTGCATGTTTTTCCATTGGGTTTATCTTATCGGGGGGGAAACCCTTGCGAGCACGGGGAGAACATGCAAACTCCACACAGAAAGGCCTGGGAGATACCCCACCTGGGTAACTGGCATCATGGAAACCTGGTCCCCAAGCGGGAATCGAACCCTGGACCTTCTTGCTGTGAGGCGACAGTGTTAACCACTACACCACCGTGCCGCATACATTCTAATATATAATACAGTAAAATCTACAGTAAGTGTACAGTAAGTGTAATATTGACAATGTTGTTTTAAAAGTAAAAGTCCAGGAAGATGGTAACTGTCACCCTGTGCTCAGTGAGGCAGTGCTGCATTGTAAAGTCTGGCCTTGGCATGTTGAAACATCCTATTGCCTTTTCCAAAACCCATGGGGGGGTCAATATGAGAAACCGGAATAAGATACCAGGCTGGGATACACCGATATTACCTACGATAAAGAGTCATGTACCAGGGCTGTCAATTGACATATCAAGCCCTGCCCTCTTTTCTTGATCCTGCAATCACAACTGTTTTTTCACTCTGACAAACTTTGATGGGTTTATATTCTAGCATTGCTAGGTGGTTTGAACCAACATTAAAAGCTTAATTTGGGGTGTAAAAGACTTTATGGCCTCATAAAATCTGAGTATAGTGCGTGATCGTGTATTTTGTATGTGGTTGTGTTGGCTGTAGCGGTACCCACATTTTTGCATTTGTGTGTGTGTGTGTGTGTGTGGGGGGAAACCCCACGGTACGCTACTGAAATTGATGGATAATTATCGGCCACTGACATCGGTAAATTTGATCTTATCGGCCGATACGATTGCAGTCACATATCGGCCGATACCGATACGCGACCAATATATCAGTGCACCCCTACTCAAAAACCCCCACAGTTTTACACATTTTATGAGCACAGAATTTAGCTCACTGCTTGTGTTATTTATTTTCTACAATATGCTAGTCTCTGTTCAGGGGTGCTAAGGGCAGTGGATCTGGACAAGAAGCCACTGTGTAACTGACCATTTTCTTCCAGATGGGTCCCTCTCTCTTCTCTGGAGTGGAGAAGGCACTGCGGATCAGGAGGCACGTCCACGCCAAGCCGGTGAAAGATGCAGAGCCTGAACTCTTACTGAATATTCAACATACAAAGACAGCATGACTCAGAAGTGGAAAACAATAGTGCTCTTAGAGAAGCAAACTGAATGGTGTTGTAGTGAAGACCAACGGAGTTGAGACCGAGACAAGACAAAGAACTGTCGAGATCAAGAGACGGTTGAGACCGAGACCAAGACAGAAATCTCATCTGTGAGACTAAACGGAATGTACAAAAATCTTTCAGTTGCTTGCTATATTGCAATGGTATATACATTCATTATTGATTGATTGATTGATTGAAAACTTTATTAACAGATTGCAGAATGGGTACAATACAGTACAGCTCAATACACACAATTGTTAAGGGGATGCAGACCAGAGAAAGACTTTCGTCTTGTTTACATCAGGGTCCCCCATTTTCAATTCATCAGGACATATATGACATACATGACATACAGATAGTCAGTACTGCTACATCTATACATTTATGACATACCAGATTTGCAAATACAGTACTGTTTGTGATACAGAAGGAGTCAAGAAAAGGGAGTACCGGTATATACATTTGACGTAGAAACTGTACATTGGAGGAGGTTGGGTGGGGGGGGTTGGGTACGTTGGGATATTGACAACCATACTGGGCAATTTACATTGGAGGTGGTTGGGGGGGGGGGCACACTGTATAAACAAGCAAAACTGTACATTGAGGGGGGGGGGGGAGACACTGTACAAACAAACAAAATTGTACATTGGACTATTGACAAAACCATACTAGGTAAATGACTGTACATTGGAGGGGGTTGGGTTAGGATATTTACAGGGGCCAGTGTTGAATTGCAGTCTCCCGTAGGTGTCCCTTGAGAGAGGTTTTGAAAGTGGGTAGTGATCCACATTCCTTTACAGCTTTGGGTAGGGCGTTCCACATTGATGTGGCATAATTGCGAAACGTGTTTAGTCCCTTATTTGAGCCGAATCTGGGTTTAACATGATTTGTGGAACTCCGTCTGGTGTTGTGGTCGTGGACCAGCAGGGCTGAGTCGTCCGCAAACAGGAACAAGTTGCAGTCACAAGCTGACGACATGTCACATGTCATTCACATAGTCCTTTGCAATATGTACATTTCCTAATCTTACTAGTTACGCTGCTGGCCAGTAGTAGTCATACTGTCTTTATTTATTATACTAGAGCTGTGAATCTTCACTGGCCTCACGATTCGATTACGATTCGATTCTACGATGCAGCTCAATAATATATTACATCCTCAATTTTAAAATCTATATTACTGCACATGGCTACTTTTTCATCAATTAATACAAGCAGTCAGATAAATTAACTTTTGTTAAAGTTTGTTAACACTTTAAGGACCAGCCACGAGTTTATACGTGTTACGGTGCCATGCGTTGTGGACCAGAGCCACGAGTTAACTCGTGGCAAATTGTTATTGTTTTATTCCATATTAACACTTTGGGTGCCGGGAAACGCTTTACAGCGTCTTTCCCGGCCATGCTCAAGGTGCCGAGGACGCTGTACAGCGTCTTTGATCTGTTTACATCTTTTTTCGATTTTCCCCGTCTGAACTTCACCGCCGAGCTTTTGGAAGAAAATTTTAACCGGAAACTGCATTTCCTCTCAAATTTCACTAGGTGGCAGTGTCCCCCTATTTTCTAACACTATCACAATAGGGGGAATATTGTACCCCACAATGAATCTGGCATTTGATTGGCCAGCATACCTGGCCAATGTAACCACAGGTATAAAACGTTAGCGCGATCCCAGAATCTACGAGGTTTTGGAGGAGAGAGAGAGAGAGAGATAGATAGAGCGATAGAGAGAGAGAGAGAGAGATTGAGAGAGATTGAGAGAGAGATTTGAATTGAGATCAGCCTATAGTCTATATTTATAGTGTTATACAGTATAGTGGTAGTATCAGACTAATTGTAAGGTTTCAGCTGTGCTTTAGAAAGTACTTAGTCGTGCTAAGTAGTAGTACTATTCGAGGGATTAGTGTGTAGTCTAGGTAGTATATTTCAGTAGTAGTAATAGTAGTTTGATCAGTTAGTAGTTTCATTTAGATCAGTATGAAGAGACGTAGTGTAGGAAAGCGAGGGGACAATCCGGCGGCGGGTCGCTTTGTTCAGACGAAGCTGGCGTTTGGACCCGCGGTTGTTCAAGCAGCAGCAGCACCAACAGCACCAACGTCTTTGGTAGCTCCGATCGGAGAGAGCCGTGAGACCGTTGCTGGGCCCAGTAACGCGTCTCTCCCCGGGACCGGGAGCGGCTCTACCCGACGCAGTTCGAGGAAGAGGAAGGCTGCCGCTGTGGTCATAGCTTCTTCATGCGAGTCAGGGGACAGCGATTCGACCGCCCACGAATCTGATGGGAGCGCCGATTGGGAACCACCAGGTAATTACACGGTCTTATATATATATATATATATATGTGTGTGTGTGAAACGTGTATTTGATGATTTACATACTGTGACTATGTAACGTTAGTTCGACAAACCAACGGCGATATGCATGTGATTGTGTGTGTGTGTGAAACGTGTATTTGATGATTTACATACTGTGACTGTCTATGTAACGTTAGTTCGACAAACCAACGCCGGCGATATGCATGTGATTGTGTGTGTGTGAAACGTGTATTTGATGATTTACCTACCGCTTATTCTGTGACTATGTAACGTTAGTTTGCCAAACCTAACGCTGATATGCATTTATTATATTCTAGCTCCGGAATCATCTGACGATGATCTCGGCTTGGGTCGGAGGTATGAGTCTGATTCATCGCACGATTCAGACGTGGGAGTCGGACACGGTGGTGGTCGACGGGGCAACGGTACGTCATGTTTACTAATGCAATGTGAATATTGTTTTGTGCATGTTCAAATCGATAGTTGAATGATATAGGATATAGTAGGGATGTAGAGTACAGGCCACGCGACCATGTGCTACAGTTAGGTTGTCTTGTGTGCGTGTGTGTGTGTGTGTGTGTGCATGTGCACGCCCTTTGAAGTGGCTCTTTGAAGTGTGTAGCTATCATGTAAGTGATAATAGTTGCATGCTGGGCATGATACGACGTGGTGGTGGTGGTCGACGTGGTAATTGGTATGTTGCAATGTGAATATTGTTTTGTGCATGTTCAAATCAATAGTTGAATGATATAGGATATAGTAGGCATGCAGTACAGGCCACGCTACCATGTGCTACAGTTAGGTTGTCTTGTGTGCGTGTGTGTGTGTGTGTGTGCATGTGCACGCCCTTTGAAGTGGCTCTTTGAAGTGTGTAGCTATCATGTAAGTGATAATAGTTGCATGCTGGGCATGATACGACGTGGTGGTGGTGGTCGACGTGGTAATTGGTATGTTGCAATGTGAATATTGTTTTGTGCATGTTCAAATCGATAGTTGAATGATATAGGATATAGTAGGCATGCAGTACAGGCCACGCTACCATGTGCTACAGTTAGGTTGTCTTGTGTGCGTGTGTGTGTGTGTGTGTGCATGTGCACGCCCTTTGAAGTGGCTCTTTGAAGTGTGTAGCTATCATGTAAGTGATAATAGTTGCATGCTGGGCATGATACGACGTGGTGGTGGTGGTCGACGTGGTAATTGGTATGTTGCAATGTGAATATTGTTTTGTGCATGTTCAAATCAAGATATAGTAGGCATGTACAGGCCACTACATTTAGTTACATGGATGTGTGTGTGTGTGTGTGTGTAGATGCCTCACCCCATGCCATTTGATGTGTGTGTGTATGTGTGTGTGTGTGTGTGCAGTGTGTGTACACACACACACACACAAGATCAAAAGACATGCATCCTCTCCAACACCTTTGAACTTCGCAGTACATGGTGAGGCCTCTATATGCAAATTCCATTGATTACAGCACACACATACACAATGGCATGGACACATGGCGAGGCCTATATTTAAATGCATGGTTGTGTAGCATATGTAAAATTCCATTGATTACAACACACACACATGTACATGCTTTGATGGCCGCTGATTTATTTTGTGTTCACACAGCAGAACACTCCGAAACCGAATCCGGGGCCAATACACCAACATGCTTGGGTATGTACTAACTACATTTATGTATGTGTAAATGTATTACTATTGTGTTTTGTGAGACTTACTTACTGAATGAATTTAATCCAATTCAGATTCTGGCGCAGACCCTGCAGATAGTGACGCTGAGACTGGCAACGACATAGGATCACATTCTACTCCTGCAGGTAATTGTACATGGTGGTGACTGGCTGCTGCTAGAGCCTGGGCCTGGTGGTAGCTGGCTGCTGCTAGAGCCTGGGCCTGGTGGTGACTGGCTGCTGCTAGAGCCTGGGCCTGGTGGTGACTGGCTGCTGCAGGGCCTGGGCCTGGTGGTGACTGGCTGCTGCAGGGCCTGGGCCTGGTGGTGACTGGCTGCTGCAGGGCCTGGTCTGGTGGTGATGGTGGTAAATACAATGACAATGCGTTGCCCTAGTGTAATGTATTACATCATGTGATTCTAGAACTGGATGCTAGTCTGGACATGCCGGAACCTGTTGCAGGGCGGAAACGCACATCTAAGAGCGGTAAGTTGGCCTCACTCTGCACACCACTTCCAGCTCTGACCTCTGACCCCCACACCACGTCCAGCTCTGACATCTGAACCCCACACACACTCACTCATTCACTCACACAGTTTGTAACTACGTGGCATATGAATGTCTACAGTAGGGGTGTTATAGTATATTTGTATAATTGACAGGTCGTGGAGGAGCGAAGAGCAGGGCTGCGATCCGTCAGGAAGAGGAGAATGCCTGGTCTCGTGAGGGCTGGGTGCCTCAAAGGATCCCCTTCACAGCCCAACCGGGGTTGCTCCAGGACGCCAAGGCACTCAGATCTTACCGGCCTGCGAAATGGATGGATCTGTTCCTGACAGATGCTTTTCTGAACTCTATTGTTGCCCAGTCCAACCTCTACGCTGAGCAGTCCATTGCCCGGCTGGACCCCACGCTAACCAGTAGCAGGGCACTGCTTTGGAAGCCCCTCACATTGAAGGAGCTGAAGAAGTTCCTCGGACTCCATTTCCTTAGCAGTGTCCTGCGGAAGCCTCGCGTGGACCAGATGTGGACCACTGACGACATGATGTACACACCGTACTACTCTGATACCATGCCACGCAACAGGTTCCAATTGATCTGGCGATTCCTCCACTTTGCGGACAATACTTCCCTGGAGGTTAGAGACAAATTGTGCAAAGTACGCCCTGTAGTCGACCATGTAAACACGAGGTGCAAGGAGCTGTACCAGCCTGAACGCGAGCTCGCCATTGACGAGGGGGTGATGGCATGGCGAGGCCGCCTGACCTTCCGGGTCTACAACCCCAACAAGCCCACCCGCTATGGCATCAAGTCCTACTTCCTGTGCGAATCACGCACAGGATATTGCTTTTCATTTAAGCCATATTGTCGGGAAGGCTCGATCCTGGGGGACACGGTCGTCGGTCTGCTTGGACGTCTGTCTGGGGCCGGCTATACGCTCTACATGGACAACTTCTACAACTCGGTACGTATGTCAGCCAGGCTCCGACAGTTGAGGACCGACGTCTGTGGTACCCTCAGGAAGCACCGGGGCGAGCCAGCCATCATCAAGAACATTACCAAACGTGACATCGGTGTGGGGGAGCGCATTGCGGTCAACAACAAGGAGGTCCTGATCGTGGCATGGCGCGATAAGAGAATCGTGAAGACCATCAGCAGCTTCCACGAGGACACTATGGAAAAGGCGATGGTGTGGAAGAAGCAGAAGAAGGGCAAAGCGCTGAGGGTGGAGATGCTCAAGCCAACATCAATCCTGGAGTACAATAAATTCATGAACGGCGTCGATCAGCTGGATCAAAATATATCGTACTATCCGGTTACACGTAAGACTGGAAAGTGGACCAAAAAGTTTGTGATGTATCTGATCCAAATATGTATCTTCAACGCGTTTGTCTTGTACAAAAAAAAGCACCCACAAGGGCATTACTCCAACCTCTTCCGGTTCACCAGGGCTGTGGCGCGGACCTACACAGACGGTAAGGAGAAGAAGATTCCTGGGGTGACAGCGGAGATGGAGGCGGAGGCGGAGGCAGGGGAGGAGGCAGGGGAGGAGGCAGGGGGTGGGGATGAGGAGGAGGCAGGGGCTGAGCAGGTGGGGCGTGTCGACCCTAGGGCCCCACTGGGGGACCCGCAGAGCAGATTAGTGGGTGGCTTTGTGAAGCATGTAATGGTTGCATACAAAGCCACCCCGAAGAGAAAGCTACCGTGTAGGAAATGTCGTGTCTGCAGTAGGCGTGGCATCAGGAGTGAGACCAGATATTTTTGCACATCGTGCAAAGTCCCCCTGCATCGTGACAAATGCTTCGCTCTGTACCACACAAAGAGGGATTTCTCTAAATAGTTTCTTTATTAGTTGTCATACAGAAGTACAGACTACTTCTAAATAATCCGGCACACAGAAGTACAGATTACTTCTAAATAATCCATCATTGTGTGATACAGACAGAACCATGTGTACCGGTACATAGTATAGCTAGCTGAGTGTAGTATAGTATAGTGTAGTATAGTATAGTATAGTATATTGTAGTATAGTATAGTATAGTATAGTGTATGGGTAGTTGCACTGTTTTCTGTACAAGACAAATGCGTTGAACACATGTATTTGGGCCACGGTTGTCGATATTGCATAGGCATGTTTGGACCACTTGCAGATGAGACGTTATGTTAGCGATCTAGCTGTATCGACTCCATTCATAATTTGCATTGTGTGTGTATATAGTTTTTTTTTATTTATCTTTTTCCCCCCTCATTTTTACCGTTTGCACAGAACCAATGGTTGCTGACAGTCACCCAGTTTAAAAAAGTATATACTGTAGGTAACATACCACACTTTTCTAATGCAGTCCATTGGCCTATTATTTATATACTTTGGAAGCATGTATTGGATATTTTTTGGTCCACAGATCATCTGGCGCTTCATCCATTTATCAATGGACAATGCAGTCATCGATGCG
Source organism: Notolepis coatsorum (assembly GCF_963971535.1). Lineage (NCBI taxonomy): Eukaryota > Metazoa > Chordata > Actinopteri > Aulopiformes > Paralepididae > Notolepis > Notolepis coatsorum. The sequence continues at coordinate 152,786,492 of NC_140165.1, read as the reverse complement.
AGAGACCAAGTAAGATATGCCCTGTAGTTCATGTGACGTGAATGTTACCAGCAAACTTCTAAATGCACTGAAACAATGGTTGGTTATCCTCCAGTGTTCACTTTTTATAAGGTATTGTCTTTGTAAATTACCATAATCCTATACTGTGAATGTTACCAACAAACTCCTAAATGCACTGACACAATGGTTGGTTATCATCAGCCAGTGTTCACTTTTTATAAGGTATTGTCTTGGTAAATTACCATAATCCTATACTGTGAATGTTACCAACAAACTCCTAAATGCACTGAAACAATGGTTGGTTATCATCACAGTGTTCACTTTTTATAAGGTATTGTCTTGGTAAATTACCATAATCCTATACTGTGAATGTTACCAACAAACTCCTAAATGCACTGAAACAATGGTTGGTTATCATCACAGTGTTCACTTTTTATAAGGTATTGTCTTGGTAAATTACCATAATCCTATACTGTGAATGTTACCAACAAACTCCTAAATGCACTGAAACAATGGTTGGTTATCATCACAGTGTTCACTTTTTATAAGGTATTGTCTTGGTAAATTACCATAATCCTATACTGTGAATGTTACCAACAAACTCCTAAATGCACTGAAACAATGGTTGATTATCCTCCAGTGTTCACTTTTTATAAGGTATTGTCTTGGTAAATTACCATAATCCTATACTGTGAATGTTACCAACAAACTCCTAAATGCACTGAAACAATGGTTGATTATCCTCCAGTGTTCACTTTTTATAAGGTATTGTCTTGGTAAATTACCATAATCCTATACTGTGAATGTTACCAACAAACTCCTAAATGCACTGAAACAATGGTTGGTTATCCTCCAGTGTTCACTTTTTATAAGGTATTGTCTTTGTAAATTACCATAATCCTATACTGTGAATGTTACCAACAAACTCCTAAATGCACTGACACAATGGTTGGTTATCATCAGCCAGTGTTCACTTTTTATAAGGTATTGTCTTGGTAAATTACCATAATCCTATACTGTGAATGTTACCAACAAACTCCTAAATGCACTGAAACAATGGTTGATTATCCTCCAGTGTTCACTTTTTATAAGGTATTGTATTGGTAAATTACCATAATCCTATACTGTGAATGTTACCAACAAACTCCTAAATGCACTGAAACAATGGTTGATTATCCTCCAGTGTTCACTTTTTATAAGGTATTGTCTTGGTAAATTACCATAATCCTATACTGTGAATGTTACCAACAAACTCCTAAATGCACTGAAACAATGGTTGATTATCCTCCAGTGTTCACTTTTTATAAGGTATTGTCTTGGTAAATTACCATAATCCTATACTGTGAATGTTACCAACAAACTCCTAAATGCACTGAAACAATGGTTGGTTATCATCACAGTGTTCACTTTTTATAAGGTATTGTCTTGGTAAATTACCATAATCCTATACTGTGAATGTTACCAACAAACTCCTAAATGCACTGAAACAATGGTTGATTATCCTCCAGTGTTCACTTTTTATAAGGTATTGTATTGGTAAATTACCATAATCCTATACTGTGAATGTTACCAACAAACTCCTAAATGCACTGAAACAATGGTTGATTATCCTCCAGTGTTCACTTTTTATAAGGTATTGTCTTGGTAAATTACCATAATCCTATACTGTGAATGTTACCAGCATATAATGCACAGCAACAATGGTTGGTACTGATGACTTGTCACCCAGTTTATTGAACATATTTTACAATAAAAATGTTCATGGCATCAAAGTTTCAAGTTTTTTGCATTGTAAAGTATTCTGTATTTTATAATAATGTTGTCTGGACCTACACCAGTAGTTATAAAACTTACTTGTTCATTAGCGCCAGGCATATCAATCAAATGACCAACAAAGTAATCAATCAATCAAACAAATCAATCTATGAATCAAACTATCAACAAAACAATCAAACATTCTATCAAGCAAATGACCAACAAAGTAATCAATCAAACAAATCAATCTATGAATCAAACTATCAACAAAACAATCAAACATTCTATCAATCAAATGACCAACAAAGTAATCAATCAATCAAACCAATCAATCTATGAATCAAACTATCAACAAAACAATAAAACATTCTATCAAGCAAATTACCAACAAAACAATCAAACATTCTATCAATCAAATGACCAACAAAGTAATCAATCAATCAAACAAATCAATCTATGAATCAAACTATCAACAAAACAATCAAACATTCTATCAATCAAATGACCAACAAAGTAATCAATCAATCAAACCAATCAATCTATGAATCAAACTATCAACAAAACAATCAAACATTCTATCAATCAAATGACCAACAAAGTAATCAATCAATCAAACCAATCAATCTATGAATCAAACTATCAACAAAACAATCAAACATTCTATCAAGCAAACTATCAACAAAACAATCAAACATTCTATCAATCAAATTACCAACAAAGTAATCAATCAATCAAACAAATCAATCTATGAATCAAACTATCAACAAAACAATCAAACATTCTATCAATCAAATGACCAACAAAGTAATCAATCAATCAAACCAATCAATCTATGAATCAAACTATCAACAAAACAATCAAACATTCTATCAAGCAAATTACCAACAAAGTAATCAATCAATCAAACAAATCAATCTATGAATCAAACTATCAACAAAACAATCAAACATTCTATCAAGCAAACTATCAACAAAACAATCAAACATTCTATCAATCAAATGACCAACAAAGTAATCAATCAATCAAACAAATCAATCTATGAATCAAACTATCAACAAAACAATCAAACATTCTATCAATCAAATGACCAACAAAGTAATCAATCAATCAAACAAATCAATCTATGAATCAAACTATCAACAAAACAATCAAACATTCTATCAATCAAATGACCAACAAAGTAATCAATCAATCAAACAAATCAATCTATGAATCAAACTATCAACAAAACAATAAAACATTCTATCAATCAAACCAATAAAACAATCTGTCAAACAATCAATCAATCAAACCATCCATCCATCCATCCCAGTCTAAATTGCTTTATAACACGTTCAGTACCTATTATCACCCCGCCGGCACACCTTTCATAAAAGTGCCTGTAACTTCTGTTCTAAATAATTTACCTCCACTTTTATCTTTTGTTGACGTTTTTTAACTTGTAATTGTGAACGAACGAAGACATGCAGAAACAAACGGTTTTTTGCATTGTGTACATCAACTTGTCGTCTTCAAATGAGCCCAACCATTTCCCCATAGTTATAATATAAAATATAGAAATAGCTCCGCTAAGATCATGAGATATGCTAGAATCGTCCAGGAATCCTGGCAACCCACAGTCATTTTCCGGATTTTTGGCCGGCACCCAAAGTGTTAATAACCGTATTAACGTCCCCGATCGACTCTGGGGACCTACCCACATATTTGATTTCGGCAACATGCAATACCGGCCAGATCCTCTTAGGGGCGCCATCGCTCCACTGCAGTATCATTGAGGCCGATGGGGGAAAAACATTTTTACTGTCTGTGGGTGTTTCATTTGAGCCTGGATCCCAAACGAACATCATCCATCTTTGATCACGTTTGGAAGCGCAGATTTCAGCCTGGAATAATGGGATTTATGATCAGCCAATGGACATATCGATCTACCAGATGCCGATGTATTATGACGAAATGCTGCCGGCGATCACATGGGCTGACGGTAGGATACTATTCACCCAAATTACAGCCGGATTGGAGCTCGTTTTAAAACGCAACGTGATCGATCAGTGAAAATGGCTACTTGAACGCACACTGTATTGCTAATCAATAATAGTAATCGGCGTCCCCCGCCGCCCCCATTTCATCCATAGATGCTCTGTAATAGTCCGGATGCTACGCAGTTTGTTTTATTTCATTCGTATATATACAACAGAAATGGCGTTTGATATAACGTGACTAGCCTTTAGCCTATTATCTAGCTCCCCAGAAAAAATACGAGGCGAAAACTGCGATAAACCTTATATTCACGGCGCTATAAAATGACAACCAACCGATGGATTTTTATTTTCTTTAAACCATTATGAAGGCACGGTTTATGCACTCAAGTGACAATGAGAATGGACAGATAGCAATACTATAAAGTATATATATAGCTGTTAGAAAGTACATCGGTTTGTTGACAAAGCTCGGTCCTCTGGACTATAAATCGCAGCGGGACTTTGGTCGCCAAAGTGTTAAGAAAGTTCTTAAATCAGAATGTCAAAATAAATGTCTTTACTAGTGTTGCATGATACAGATACTAGAAAGGCATCTCGATACCCAGCTGTTAAAAATGGTTCAATACTCCATTTTATTAGTATAAATACTTTTAGAATAGCCTGATGCTGTATTTTCTATGAGTTGAGTGGATGCATGATTTGTAGGGCGCTTTATAGTTATGGAGCAAATCCCAAAGCGCTACATTGTAAAAGAACATAAAAGCTAGCAAGAGATTAAAAAAAATTCAAATGTTTTTATATATATATATATATAATCTATTATGTTCCGTCACTGCATCGATGCAAAATCGTCCACGTTCATCTCTGTCTCACCTGGTTCATCTCTCCCTCTCACCTGGTTCATCTCTCTCTCTCACCTGGTTCATCTGTCTCACCTGGTTCATCTCTCTCTCTCACCTGATTCATCTCTGTCACACCTGGTTCATCTCTCTCCGTCTCACCTGGTTCATCTGTCTCACCTGGTTCATCTCTCTCACCTGGTTCATCTCTCTGTCTCATCTGTCTCACCTGGTTCATCTCCGTCTCACCTGGTTCATCTGTCTCACCTGGTTCATCTCTCTGTCTCACCTGGTTAATCTCTCTCTCTCTCCCCTGGTTCATCTCTGTCTCACCTGGTTCATCTCTCTCTCACCTGGTTCATCTCTCTGTCTCACCTGGTTCATCTGTCTCACCTGGTTCATCTTTGTCTCACCTGGTTCATCTCTGTCTCACCAGGTTCATCTCTCTGTCTCACCAGGTTCATCTCCGTCTCAACTGGTTTACATCTCTCGCCGTCTCACCTGGTTCATCTCCGTCTCACCTGGTTCATCTTTCTGTCTCACCTGGTTCATCTCTCTCTCACCTGGTTCATCTCTCTCTCACCTGGTTCATCTCTCTCTCACCTGGTTCATCTCTGTCTCACCTGGTTCATCTGTCTCACATGGTTCATCTCTGTCTCACCTGGTTCATCTCTGTCTCACATGGTTCATCTCTCTCCGTCTCTCACCTGGTTCATCTCTCTCCGTCTCTCACCTGGTTCATCTGTCTCACCTGGTTCATCTCTGTCTCACATGGTTCATCTCTCTGTCTCACCTGGTTCATCTGTCTCACCTGGTTCATCTCTCTCCGTCTCTCCCCTGGTTCATCTCTGTCTCACCTGGTTCATCTCTCTGTCTCACCTGGTTCATCTGTCTCACCTGGTTTATCTCTCTCCGTCTCACCTGGTTCACCTCTGTCTCACCTGGTTCATCTCTGTCTCACCTGGTTCATCTCTGTCTCACCTGGTTCATCTCTCTGTCTCACCTGGTTCATCTGTCTCACCTGGTTTATCTCTCTCCGTCTCACCTGGTTCACCTCTGTCTCACCTGGTTCACCTCTGTCTCACCTGGTTCATCTCTGTCTCACCTGGTTCATCTCTGTCTCACCTGGTTCATGTATCTGTCTCAGATGGTTAATCTCTCTGTCTCTGGTTTGTTTCCTGACAAACAGAATTCCTGCCCAGAAGAGGATTCCTGGATAATATACAATGACCACTGACCACCTGACCTCAAACATTTGTTTTTAGACAAATAATATAATTTAGCCAAAGAAGAAAACCTTGCCAGGTTGCTGCCTTGGCTGATATGCTGTAGCTTATTATGATTAGCTGCTACATCTCATACCCTGCAACTCTCATCCTGGGATCTCTCTCTCTCTTCTTGTTGATAGGCTTCAAATGCTTGTCAATATTCATGATCTCAGAATCAAGGCAGAAAATGTGTGAGGCCCTGATCATAATGATTCTCAAACTATAACATATAGCTAATGTTAACATACAGATTCCCACTGACAGATCACGTTTTGCACTAAGTAAAAGAAAATTCAGTCCAGTGTGAACTGTGAAGTAATGCCTATGTTCTAGCGAGATCTTGCTAGCAAAACCAGTGGCTATAAAAAGTATGAATTGGCTCTACTGCACTATTTATAAAAATGTATTAACAAAACCTGATACTCCCAGCTGCTATGAAACATGAAACTGAACACATTTAACCGCTTAAACCCTAGCCATATTTTCAGAAAACTTGCCTAAAAGTACATACCCAAGTAAATGGAAGATTGTTCCACTTCTACTAGGGCCATTTGCATATATCTAGGGACATCTATGGACCTCAGGGTATGTATTCCCAGTGTCAGAAAGATTGCATCTGTTACTATGCTTGAGTAAATTGAAATTAACCAAAGGAGAATATAAATTATTATTCAGTTGTTTTCCATCTTAACACCATGTTAATTAACATTGACCAAAAGTGAAAAATTGCCACTGATCAAGTGTATTAAAAATCTAAGCAAATGAACAAAGGGCAGATGATTTACGTTTTTTTTTGTAGATACAGTACTGAATTTTGCCATCCGGACTACAACGATTTCATGAGTGCTTCTTCTTCTCACGTCTAAATCATCTGTTTTCCAGTGCAAAGCACAGAGATTTTTATAAGCTCATATTTAGCTAATAACACTTAAAATCATTGGTAAACAAACAGTGTTGAAAATATACAATTTGACTGCTGTTTCGATAGGGTTTACTCTTGGCTACATTTGAAAAAGAAATTACTTAATATGGACTATTTATGACGTGAAATAAATCTCAGAAATAAAAGCCGATCGAGTTTAAGGGGTTAACTTTTTGGTGTCAAGGCAGGACTGCGACAAAAAAAAAACAGTCCCAAGAAATTCAAGAATGGTCACACTGTACCTTCAAAACATACAAAGTTGCCATACTGGAAATGTGCAGGCCCTACCTGGGTTCTCCATTTTTGCTGAAGAGTCCACTATTGAGCAGGCAGTGGAGGAGGCTGGCTGCCAGCAGGTCTGGCTGAGATTCAGCCAGCAGAGCGATGACAGAGCGGAGTTCCCTCCGAGATGCAGAGTCACTAAAAAGGACACATACAGTATATATGTGTGAACACTATGTGAAAACTGTGGAGACACCGTTTTAGATTATTAATCTACTGCAGACAGTGAATGCACCTTACCTATATCTGTGTGGAGTGAGACAAAATAGCTTGCATAGTCCTTTGATGGCAGGCTCTGGTAGTTCTAATAGAGGACAGGTTGAGAACCATTAGTAATAATTGTGTTATTGGTTCTGAAAAAGCACACTACAGCTGAGGGTAAAAAAACAAAATGTACATAAACTGTTTTCTCACCTTTGCCACTAATGCATTGCTTCAGCTCCCCAAGTATCTCCTTCCGCTCGTTCACACTGGCTGTAGTCACTTTCACAGCAAATTTCTTCAGTGTGTCCGAAACCTATATTCATATTTTAATATTATATTCATGTTATTCATATTTAAACTTGCAGAACTGCTGGTAAAATTATTCTAATGAGATAAATGATGGGGTTGGGAATATGGTGACATAGCAAAGTGACGAGTGGAACATCTGAAATCAACATATTATAATAAAGACGAAGAGGACAATTCATATTCACAATAGCTAGTTAAAATAATATTCACTTCAACGCATTACAAACGGACAAAAACGTAGGTAAGTCAGTTATTGGTAACATATTTTAGAAGGGATGCTCTGCTTCCTAGAGTTATTGTTCCTACTGATGATGAACCCATGGCTGTCGTAACGTTACCAAAGTCTGCACATATCTTCATGACACTTCACGTTAAACAAACGGGTCCAACTAGGCACACGTTGCAAGCGAGTTAGTTGGTGAGCAAGAGCCACTAAGGCTGTGGCTACGTAGCACCGTGGTGCCTGGTGTTAGCTCATGCTAACTAGCTAGCCCGCTATTCTCGTGGAAGTCTTGTTGGGCCTTTTTGAACACGAAACCACGATAACGTGATTTATAGGGTGGCATTCGCGATACCATGGCTTAATGAATTATAGTGATTGACTGACATATTCCGCATAAAGGTAGAACACCATTTTAAAACACCAGCGACACAAACCTGCGTGTCCGCTGCCATCTTGCCGGTCTTGATGCAGGAAGAACACTGTTGTTGTCACTTCCAGGTCATCAGCAGCACGAACCCACCACGTGTGGTTCAGTTCAATATCTGACATGGAATCGATCCTGGACATTCGACCATTTATGGATGTGGATGATGTTCCTTCTGTGTGAACACCTTATGTATAGTACCTTTCAAAGACAAGCTTCTATCTGAAAGTAATTTTCATTCATTCAATGTGTATTTAATCTCGAAAGATAATTGAGAGCAAGCTCTCATATTTACAATGACGTCGATATGTACAATATATAATACAAAAACAATATAGAAACAAACAAAATTCATATTCATAAACAGAAATGCTCTAATTCCATTGCAAACAGCCATTTCTATATTACATTGAAATCTAAACGGAATCAAAACCCCTGATTGTAGGCTAGATGCATATTTTCATATTTTGTCAAGATGTATATGTGTTTGTCATCATGGCTGGTGCAGAGGGTAAGCGACGCGTTGCTGTGTTTCAGGCTTTCTGGACTCTTTTCTTCCACTCTCCCACCTAGTGTTCACATTTACATTTAGTAATTTAGCTAACACCTTTATCCAAAGCTACTTACAAATTGTGTATAATAATAGATTGGATTTAGAGAGAGAGGCGCCTTTCTCAGACTCAAGGACACTTTACAAAAAAGAAGTTATATAAAAGAAAGTGGGTACTTTTATCCATATGGTTGAGCCTGTTAGGAATTGCACCCCCAACCCAAGCATATTTCAGATCACTCTCTCTATTATGGAGGCTACCATCTCTCCTCACTGAGATATACTGGACACCTGACAAACACACACATACACAATTGAAAATGGGGGACCCTGATGTAAACAAGACGAAAGTCTTTCTCTGTTCTGCATCCCCTTAACAGATTGCAGAATGGGTACAATACAGTACGGCTCAATACAAACAATTGTTTAGTAATAACATTTTCAAGTAACCAATCAATCAACACAGTACAGTAAGACAATGATTACATAGTAAACATCAATACACACATAAGCAAATACACACAAGACGGCAAGCACACACATGCAAACGCACATGCATGCACATACACACACATACCAATGCATACACATATGAACATAGTTTGTGTAAATAATATGTACAGTATAATAACCTCACTTCCGTATTCATTTCTGTGAATAAATCACAATCAGTGTGTTGGTTTTATCAAATCAAGGTGTGGGAAATTATTACCAGGCTTGAGAACATTCAGTGACGTTGTACTTAGTATTTACCTTATTGGGGACATTGATCTAAGTTAAAAGTTATTATTAAATGTTATTAGGTACAATCATTATCAATATAGAATATTGAGTGAGTTATGACATTATGTAAGTTCATTCAGGCCTCCCCTTAGTTCAGTGGTGTGTCTGTGTCAAGGCCAAGCACCTGTACGGTTCCCTAGTTATCTCTGGGCCAGTGTTGGATTGGCCACCGACCACATACGCCTATGGACAGCAGAGCATAAGAAGGCGGGCTATGGCATTAGCTCTCTCTCTCTTTCCGGTGTCTCTTTTCTGTCTGGACTCCACTCTCTTGGTCTGGAGTCACACGCCGTCTTTCTGGACTTCTATCTTTAATTTCTCTTTTCTCCATCTGTTCTCTTATTTCCTACTATACTTCTCTATCCCCTTCCTGGTTATTCTTTCATCATATCTTCTGTCATGTCATTAATTTCTGTTTAAGTGTTCCATGGACCACCCTGCGTAAATATGATGTCATTCTAATTCTGATCCTTTCAATAAAATACAAGACATATTGTTGAACTCTTTTCCTGTGTTTAATATTCTATATCCTTTTGTCCTGATTCGAGGAGCAAACAAAATTACCCACAAAGGTTTTCAAGGACTGGTTCTCAAAGTGGGGTCCCGGGACCTCCAGGGGTGGCCTATTAACTCTCAATGTGGGGTCCTTAGTAAAGTAACTGTGTACTTCTTCCACCACTGCAGAAAATGTACCTCTAATGCCATGCTACTATTGGTTTGTAAGAGGAGTGCTCCTCGCTCATGGAGGTGATGTACAGTATGAATGTGATCAGAGTGATGGTTTGTAAGAGGAGTGCTCCTCGCTCATGGAGGTGATGTACAGTATGAATGTGATCAGAGTGATGGTTTGTAAGAGGAGTGCTCCTCGCTCATGGAGGTGATGTACAGTATGAATGTGATCAGAGTGATGGTTTGTAAGAGGAGTGCTCCTCGCTCATGGAGGTGATGTACAGTATGAATGTGATCAGAGTGATGGTTTGTAAGAGGAGTGCTCCTCGCTCATGGAGGTGATGTACAGTATGAATGTGATCAGAGTGATGGTTTGTAAGAGGAGTGCTCCTCGCTCATGGAGGTGATGTACAGTATGAATGTGATCAGAGTGATGGTTTGTAAGAGGAGTGCTCCTCGCTCATGGAGGTGATGTACAGTATGAATGTGATCAGAGTGATGGTTTGTAAGAGGAGTGCTCCTCGCTCATGGAGGTGATTGGTGAAACTATCCCTCCCTTTATCCTGGGAGAACTGTTCTGAGATCTGATTTGGCTCAACATCTCCCCAACTGCAAAATCTGAAGGGTCTGTCCCATATGTGTCTTCAGTACAGTATCTACACTCTACATGTTACTAGGCAACAAGGACACTGCCAGCTGTTTTTGTAATTGACCTATCTCAACCCTATCTCAATTATGCAATTATTCATATATTTGGATATTTGAAATCTGTCTGAAGTGAATAGTTAGTATCACAGCGCCACGGTGGTGCAGTGGTTAACACTGGTTGACACTGTTGCCTTGCAGCAAGAATGTCCTGGGTTCGATTCCCGCTTGGGGACCAGGTTGCTGCGTTGCCAGGTACTCAAGTGGGGTATCTCCCGGGCCTTTCTGTGTGGAGTTTGCATGTTCTCACCCGTGCTCGCAAGGGTTTCCCCTCCAGAAAAAGAGATAAACCCAATGGAAAACATGCAGAACAGATCTCCAACGCTGGCGAAGATGGACAGGAGTACTTGGATTGGTCCCCGGATCTGCTCCTGACTGCCCTTTGGGGGCAAGGACAACAGGATGGGTCAAGCGCAGAGAGGAAATGTAATCAGCGACCCCAAAAAATGCACGTGTGTGTGTGTTCCTATGTGTGTCGCCCATCTCGCATGTGTGTGTTCGCTGCCATTTTCCAATTTTGACATTTACCGGGGCCAGTTTCTAATTGCAGCCACCAGTAGGTGCTCTTTGAGAGCGGTTTTGAAGGAGGGTAGCGATTCACATTCCTTTACGGCTGTGGGTAGGGCGTTCCACATTATTGTGGCATAATTGCGAAACGTGTTTAGTCCCTTGTTTGAGCCGAATCTGGGTTGAACGTGATTTGTGGAACTCCGTCTGGTGTTGTGGTCGTGGACTTCACTGACCTTTAGGAAGTAAAATGGGCAGGGGTAAGGTGGGTTTTAGGAGTAAGGCCAAGCAGTAGTCTGACCAGTTTGTTTTGTGATGTTTGTAGCCTTGTTTTTAGGACCTTTGAGGTGCTTTGGTACCATGAGGTGCAAGCATAGTCGTAGAACCCTTGAATGAGTACTCCTGTTAGAGTCTTCAAGGTATTCTTATTTACCAGAGAGGAGATCCTGTACAAAAATCTTGTTCGTTGCTTGACTTTTTTGATTACATTGGTTGCCATTTTGTCACAGGAAAGATTTGCCTCTAGGATGGAACCCAGGTAGGTAATTTCATCTTTCCTTGTGACCCACTGTAACTGAGAAGCCGTTGGCCTTGCTGAGTTTGCTATTTGATCCAAAGAGAATGGATTCTGTTTTACCCAGGTGTAATGATAGTTTGTTATCGGCAAGCCAGGTGCAAATTCTGGAGAGTTCAGCACTGAGGGCTTTTTCAACCTGCAACTTGTCCCTGTCAGAGACCAGCAGGGCTGAGTCGTCCGCGAACAGGAACAAGTTGCAGTCACAAGCTGATGACATTTCATTTGCATAAATTAGGAACAGTAAAGGTCCTAGTATGCTTCCTTGTGGAACACCACAGCTCACTGGGAGGGGGGTGGGGAGGCAGTGTACCGTTCACCACCATCTGTTCTCTCCCCTCCAGGTAGGATTGCATCCAGCTCACTGATGAACTATCAAAACCAATTGCTTTTAGCTTATCAATCAGAATGGAGTGATTGACAGTGTCCACCTCGTGTTTAATGTGGTCGTTCAAATAGAGAAGGCATTTGTCAGTGGAGTGGGATGTTCTGAAGCCAGATTGGAATTCGTAGATTAGCTTTTTTTCCGCAAGGTACTTTTCGACCTGTTCATAGACAATTTTTCCCACAACTTTAATAATAATAATAATAATAATGCAGGACCTGTTGCAGAGGTCTTTATTCGGCATGCAACGACACTCAATGTTTTAGCGGTACACACAGCGGTTAGTTTTTTTTTTTTAGCACACACACCGGAACACACACGCATGCATTGTCTCTTTAGAATCGCTGATGCGATTCGTCTCTGCGATTAACCCATCCCGTCGTCCTTCCCCCCCAAGGGCAGCCGGGAGCAGACGAGATGGAGGTAAGAATAGAAACAGGACGGTAGTTGCCTGGGTCTAATTTGCTGCCTTCTTTGTGCAGGGGGGTCACTCTCGCAATTTTGAAATCTTTGGGGACGTGTCCCTGTTTTATGGAGAGGTTTATTATGTGGGTGATGATTGGGGTGATGGTGGCTGCTGAGTCTCTGAGGAATTTGGAGGGGATATTGTCATTAAGTGGTTGTAGCAACAGCTGCGGGGGTGCTGGAGACATGATCCAATATACTTTTATACGCCCGAGTCTCCTGAACACGGAAAGACCAATTCCAAGTCAATCTGCACTTTTTGGGCCGAGCTATAGTCACTTTCCTGCACCTACTCCCGAACTACGCATGCGCATATTGCCCACGGAGTCTATAGGGTCATCAATCTGCGCATTCGCAGTTCGGGAGTAGGTGCGAAAAAGCATCCGAGAATGTTTTTTAACGTTTTTTTTTATTATTATTATTCCTTTTTTATTTATTTCATTATAAAAATGACACAAAAGGACTCTAAAGACAAGAGCATCAGCGATGCTGCACTGCCCCTAGTAACTGGGCAGAGATGTACACCATCTGATGCAGTACAGCAAGCTGCATCAGCGCTGAGGCACAAAGACATCGTGGGGCAAGTCCAGTTTGGCCTGATGGCAAGTGAACCATCACAGTGGAGGAAATTGGTGGTTGAGGACGTGTGCGCAGACAGAGGAGGTTGTGGGTGAAGGCTGTCACTCTTGCTAAACAGGGGCAGTGCCAGTGGATGCAGTGGGGAGGTGTGGAGAGATCAGCTGGAGGAAGCTATGGGAAATGGAAGCAAGCAAGATTAGCTTTATTATCAGAGTGACATATTACGTGCTTCCATCACAAGATAATCAGTGGTATGGCAGGGATACAACTGCGACCAACTCCTTGCCCCCGAGAACCACCAATCCCCTGAAGGCAACAACATTAATCTGAGAAGGACAGAAAACACCCAAACATCCTTCTACCAAACCAGAACCAGGACACCTATGCATGGCCCGTGACTGGAAGATGCTGGTGGACATCAATCTTAGACCAGACTTGGTACTCTGGTCCCTTTCACTGAAAACTGCTTACATCATAGAACTCACAGTCCCATGGGAGAACTCGGTTGAGGAGGCCTATGAACGAAAGAAGCTGTGCTATGCAGAACTAGCAGCAGCAGCGAAACAGAATGGCTGGAATACCAAGCTTCTTCTACCATCAAATAGATGGTAGACCATCAGATCAGTCTTAGAGGCAGACCATCAGATCAGTCTCAGAAGCAGACCATCAGATTAGTCCCAGAGGCAGACCATCAGATCAGTCTCAGAGGCAGACCATCAGATCAGTCTCAGAGGCAGACCATCAGATCAGTCTTAGAGGCAGACCATCAGATCAGTCTTAGAGGCAGAGCATCAGATTAGTCTTAGAGGCAGACCATCAGAACAGTCTCAGAAGCAGACCATCAGATTAGTCCCAGAGGCAGACCATCAGATTAGTCTTAGAGGCAGACCATCAGATCAGTCTTAGAGGCAGACCATCAGATTAGTCTTAGAGGCAGACCATCAGAACAGTCTCAGAAGCAGACCATCAGATTAGTCCCAGAGGCAGACCATCAGATTAGTCTTAGAGGCAGACCATCAGATCAGTCTTAGAGGCAGACCATCAGATCAGTCTCAGAGGCAGACCATCAGATCAGTCTTAGAGGCAGACCATCAGATCAGTCTTAGAGGCAGACCATCAGATTAGTCTTAGAGGCAGACCATCAGAACAGTCTCAGAAGCAGACCATCAGATTAGTCCCAGAGGCAGACCATCAGTTCAGTCTCAGAGGCAGACCATCAGATCAGTCTCAGAGGCGGACCATCAGATTAGTCTCAGAGGCAGACCATCAGATCAGTCTCAGAGGTGGCTGAAAGAAGCAGCCAGTGGATTTGGCTCAAGCGGAAGGACCCTTGCTGGGCTCCAAGTACATCAGCATAACCCACTTGAAAACCCCCACCTGTCAACCTTCTCATCCGTCTACCATTCCCAACAACAAGGCAGATTTTGTGGACAATTGGGCAGGGCTGATCACCCTGCAGCGGGCCACCTTTGTGGAGGGTGTATAGTTTTGTAAGGCAGAAACACCCAATGATACAAGTGATTAAGGGAACACTACTGATGATGTGTCCCGTGCCAAATTGTCCTGAAAATCTTCCAAGATACATCTCCCACACACATTAAAGTCAATACATCAAATACGTCAATCACCTACCACCTTCAACAACAAGGCACATCTCATGTAAGCTCTCATCACCTATTGGCACAAAGGAAAGTTTAACATCACGTCCTGTGTTCTGGAATCGTATTATTTCAGATATTGATTGAAGAGGTGTGGGTTTTAGTCAATGGTGGAAAATTGGGCAGGTTTCAGCTGTCCTGACTGGCGGGAAATTCGTTACACCTTTGTGGAGCGAGGACAGAGGCTTGTTTAGGTTTTCTGACGCCCCAGGGGTGGGTCTCAGGTGGCCAGAAGATGCAGAGCATAGGAGTCTTGAGGGTGTGTCTTGTGAAGCCATATATGAGAATATTGTCATCCCCACCTTTAACACATCCAGCGCCAAAAACGCTGTTCAGCGTTATTGGCCGCCATGCGTTGACCGCCAGGATCGCTGTACAGCGTTTTTGAGATCAATATTTCATTTTTTCGCCATGGCATTCATAATTCATATACCCACCCCCGGTGCTGCAGCTGGACCTTAGATGTGACTGCAACGACGGCTCAATACCGCCGCCTGGTGGATGGTCGGGCGAGTTATACTCGCCAACAGGATGTGCCATCAGCGCATCGATGAAACTCATCTGGCAGTCACATCTCGTTACGGGACTCCCGACAGACACTATGTACATAATGGATCGCTTTCTAAACGTAATAATCTATATGATTTTGGCGTTTATTGCGACATACAAACCGGAAATGGACCTAGGCGATCAGCATCGTATAATTGGGATCTTTCACCGCCAGTCTCATTGGCC
This sequence comes from Notolepis coatsorum, assembly GCF_963971535.1. NCBI lineage: Eukaryota > Metazoa > Chordata > Actinopteri > Aulopiformes > Paralepididae > Notolepis > Notolepis coatsorum. Next base: position 152,770,677 of record NC_140165.1, on the reverse strand, counting down.
CACGGTAAGGGGCGGCTTTGGCTCAGGGGTAGAGCAGGTCGTCCAATGATCGAAGGGTTGGTGGTTCGAATCCCGCTCAAGCCCATGTCCATCCCATCGCCGTTGTGTCCTTGGGCAAGACACTTAACCTACTTGCCTCGTATGAATGTGTATGCATGTGAATGACTGTTGGTGGTGGTCGGAGGGGCCGTAGGCGATGATTATTCGCCACGCTTCCGTGAGTCTGCCTCAGGGCAGCTCTGGCTGCAATTGTAGCTTACCACCACCGGTATGACTGTGTATGAATGAATAATGGACTCTGTGAAGCGCTCTGGGTGTCATGAAGAGCGCTATATAAATCCAAGCCATTATTATTAAGAGGAATATAACGTTATTTTCAACCCGATTGTGCATTTCCTTGTTTGCAAACCATCTGATCAATATATCCACCCAACCTACATAAAGCATTTACTGATGATCGGGGAATTATAAACGACCCCCCCCCCCCCCCCTTTCCTCCGCGCATGATGAGGCATAATGTATACCGATCATATACATTTGAGTTTTTTGGTGTAGCGTGTATGGGGGGGAAACGGCAATCGATAATCTATATAATGCGTTTGGGCCTATAACTAGCGTTTTTGGAATTACAGCAGAAAAGATTAAAAACATACTTATATTCTAGAAGGTATTAACACAACAATGTATGAATGAAAAAGTATAACGTTCCCACATCCTGAACGATAGATAATCGATGTTGAATGGGCCATAGTAATGTCAATATAGCAATACATTTAAAAAAGTTATAGCCCTGCAAAGAAGGTAAACATCTATTCTCCATAGGCTTACAGCGCTGGCAGAGGGGGGCATTAGATGGGCATAACCCCCGGCGGGCAATGTGTTAAAAGCAAGATTACAGGTTTTGCCATCATGCTTCACACTGTATAGGGGAGAGTGGGGTAAAATGAGCCAATTTACATTTAATGACCTCTTGGCAATAAAGAACAAGACAGAAGTAAAACATCGGCTACATCTTCCCATGTTTCAGGATGGGTACATTGAAATTATAAGAATTTAATCTGCACGAAAGGTGTATGCAAATTATTACTTATTAGAAAAAGTGGCCCTCTGGCTCAAACTGATCCAGGTTAGGGGTAAATTGATCCTACCCAAAGGGTCATTTGAGCCATACATGGGTAAACTGACCAATTAACTTTTATATCTCTGGACATAATAAAATGTGATCTATTCCTCTACCAAATACAAACAGCATATCATCATGTCTTATTGACATATTTCTTCTTACATTTTCTAAATACCATTTCACTGGTTTAAGGTCTACGTCTAAGACCATGAAATTGGTCATCCAACTGTTTTCTTTTAAGGTCAAACTCGTATTTTAAGATCCTCTCCTCTTATCTGGTTCCAACTGTAGGTTGAACCACTGACTCAACATACCCCAGGGATTTTATAAGGCTAGCAAGCTTCCTCTTTAACTCATATTTTATGACTCTCTTGGCTTCTCTGTATCCTAGGTTGAACCAATGTCTAAACTTACCCCGGGGCTTTTAGTGTTTCAACTGAGAGCTTCTTTCGCAGTACTACCGAGTACCGTGTACCGTCACTGATTCTTTTCGTGGTACTGATACCCAACGGTAGCGGCTTACTTTCACCTGTGGTCATCAGATTCATGTATACTGCTGTATAGACAAAAATAATCCACATTATCCTTCCATCCATAAATGAGTAGCTGAATTCACTGTTTTTTTACACTATATACCTATGGTATATGAAGAAAAACTGAATACATCAATGTATCACAAATAGTTCTTCAATGACATGTTTGGTACCAAAACAGAATTTATTTGAGTTTTCAGTCCAGAAGTAAAGTCACTATTCATTGCCATTGTAATTTGAACTGAAAAGAGAAAATAAAAGTGAACATACACAAAAAGGACAATTTCAAGAAAGTATGGCTTTGGTTAAATAACATTCTACTACAATTATTTAACAATCGTTACATGATTTCTTAAATAAAAAGATTTATAGGCTCCGGAATTCCCTGAACAAGACAAAGGCCCAATATGTATGCATTACATGATTAACAATGTAACAACCAAACGACCCAACGCGGCAATCATACAGTAGATGCAACTCAGATGCTGAGGGAAATGACTTGATGGATTTATTCTTAGAGACCACCATTGGGCCTTTATTTAAACACAGCCTATATTTTCTCAGACTTAAATATCTGAAGAAATAATCCTGAACTATCAGTCTGTTATCAGTATACTGCTGGTGTTGCCAGTGTTAAAAGACATTGCATTGATACAATGGCACAGCTAGCCTGTTCCTTGAAGGGAAAAAAATAAAAAAGGAAAGAGAAAAAGAAAAGACATGAGTCATAGAGTGGCGCTTCCATTATCCTTGACTGCATAGTGCTATTTTAGGTTTTTGCATACAATGTCTGCTTGATGGGGTTGCTTTGTGCATTACGTTCTTACTTTACTTTTTAACAAATGATTGAAACATATCCATTAGCTTCTCAATACAACAATGGCACAGACTTAAACATACCAATGTATCTAAACTCTGCCTTAGCAGAGGATCCTTCTTTCTCTTTTAAAGGGGCACTTCACCAAAAAACAATGCAGATTTATTTTGCACATAATCTCTCACCCAAAAAAAGTTAACGCACACATTCATTTTGTTTGAAAGTTATTCAAATTAGTACATTCGTTTGAATATGGCCACCAGTTATGTCATTAGGGGCATTTAATCCTCATGTTGTGTTAATTACAACTCCATGAAATGATGCAGATGGAAAAAATTGCAAATACATTGTCTTATAGGGACTGCTACCTTATCATGTCATTGAGTTGTAATTAACACAACACAAGGGTTCAGTGTCCCCGATGACATCATTGGTAACATCACCAAATTAATGTGCAAATGAGTTTTTGGATGTGTGTGAGATTATGTGCAAAATAAATCAGCAGTTTTTGGTGAAGTGCCCCTTTAATGAGTGGTTATTTAAAAAATGGGAGACGTTATGCATGAATGACTGACTTTGCACTTTGTTTACAATGTGGTTATATAAATTATTTACAAGCCAGGTTGCAGATACAGCCTGCGAGTACGTTTACATGAAGCCTGGTAACCAGTCCACAAGGATAATTAAGCCAGACTGAAATTACCCAGTTTGAACAGATCGCCCCAATCACAGTCTATATGTACCATAACCGTAGTTACTGGGAATTTATATTGGCCACAACCTCAAAATCACAATGGGTACAGGCCACTAATGAGAGTTCTAGAATCACAAGATAGAATTCTGAGAAACCCTTCACCTGAAAAGTTTTTCCAAATCATACATCTCACTGTATGCAACTCCAATGGGCCTACAGATCGTAGAACGACTGCCTGTGTGGTTAAAGTCTTTTATTTCACTCCACTTATTTATTTTAGAAAGCAAATTTCACTCCCATTTCATATCAGTAAAGATATATAGTTTGGACAGCAATGTCAAATGGGTTGTTTTTCCCTCTGTGCTGATCAAATGTGTATTTATATCAAATGATGACCGAGATAAAAGGGTCAGAAAGTCTGCTTTCATTTCATTTGGCTTTGCCTTTTTATTAGACAAATACCATTCAGTCTCAAATATCCCAATTTTAAGTCAGCATTAAGTATCTGGACAAATGTCTGTCAGGTGTTTGAGGTTGATATTTTTTATTAGTGTCACTCAAAGACATCTGTAGAATGTATTTAGTGGTTTTGTACAAGGAGTTAATTTCTAAATTGTTTTAATTCAGTCTTTCTTGCCAACAAAGCCAAGACCAAGTTGCCTCAATACATAGTAACGTCACTTAACTAGAGTGTACAACGGATTCCCCATCAGAATAATCAAGCACAGTGTGGGGTGTGTGGTTGACATTCAGGACCAGTCACTGAGGTTTCAAAGAAGATATACAGTGTAAATCACCACCATCACATTATGTGAAAATAAATATAAGAGGCGACATTTCAGTGATTCTTTTCCTGTCCATTTTTACTACGGAAGAGTGTGGTGAACTCTCTCTGATACAGTTCAACACGTGGGTTCAATAAAGCCACATGAATTGAAAGCAGACATTTTGAACCTTTACCTCAGTCTTTTGTTTTATTTTGAAAAGTTTGATCAGCACAAAGGGAAAACAATCAATTATTTCGCCCATCTCAATACTTTTTCATGCAGCTAACTGTATTTGTAATCAGGGGGGGGGGGGGGGGGGGCGTTAATGGCTATGGCAGAGGATAAGAAGGGCGTTTCTTCCAGGCCTCGTGTGATTGAGTTCATAAGGGTCTGAAGACACTGCCATGTTCTCCACAAGTACAAAAATAAATCTTGATTACCGACAGCCTATTTCCAGTCAAGGCTACAATGACATCATGAGTTAATCCATCTGTTCTGTTCTCCTTTACACTATTGGGGGGGGGGGGGGGGGGGGGGGCAACGAGACTCTCCAAAAGCCCTACACCAAGTGGAAAAAGGCTGTATATCATGATAAAAAACAACAACAGGTCAACTGCTCCCCATTCTGAATTCTGAAACAGTTTTCAAAAGAGACACTCAACCAGTGAGCAAATAGTATTTCATGTGTTCCTACAGTGTTCAGTAAGCTTTTAACCCATCTCTATACAAAAAGAAAAGAAAAAAGAAGGTAAAGATGGACTAATATGGGTTTTAAAAACACACTATTCTCAGAATCACAGAAAGGGTCGACAGGCCTGGGCCTTAACAAAACAAAAACTGTCCCATTAGACTCCAGGGGATGAGGAGAAGGCTGGAATCTCCTGCATATACCACCTTAACTCCACACACACATACGCGCACACACTCTTCAACCTTACACAATGCCATCATCAGAATACACATAGCCCTCTTAGATACATACACAATCCATCTGATTCACACTATCTGCGCTGAAAACTTTTCACTTTCTCCTCCCTAACTGAACAGCTTCACGAAGCATCCCTGGCAGTAGGGCTTGTCGTTTTGCTCTTTGAAGGTGCCCTTGTTCAACTGCTTGAGGCAGAAGGCACAGACAAAGTGCTCCGGGTGGAACTTCTTTCCCATGGCGGTGATGCAGCGGCCAGTGATGGGCTTTTGGCAGCCGGAACAGAGGGAGCCGCGGTGCTCGTGGTAGTGCACTTCACAGTAGGGCTGACCGTCATGCTCAAAGAAACTCCCATTCACAAATGGAGTGAAGCATTCCTGCAGTCACACGAGAGAGAGAGAGAGAAAGAGAAAGAGAGAGAAAAGATTATGGCCAGGTTAAAGGTGCTATAGATAACACTCCGCCACTAGATGTCGCACCAGAGCACCAACATATCATTTATCCAATCAGGTGCATTCCAAGTGTGGAAATGGGAAGTAGGGAGGGGATACACCTGCAACATGTAAACAATTATATTAATTTTGGACCTGCAAACATTTTTCAAATGATTAATGAATCAACAATCTTTTGGGGGGAAAGCAATACTTTTATTGCGCACCTTTCTAAAAGCTCTGTGGATGTATTATTCTTCGAGTGCCAACGACGAGATTTCTCGTCCTAACTCGCCATGCGTTGAGTGCCAATGACGAGTTATCGTTATTTAACCGTTATTTCTTTTATTAGCGATATCCATACATTTTTCATCCATCCAGCCTGATCATTCATTGAGAATGGCTCTGAGCTCGAAAAGGGCAAATACCGCCGCCTATCGTCTCCCGGATGGTAATGCACATCATTGGATTGGATTGAGTGGCCATGTGCATCAGAAAAAAAGTCCGGTCCAGGGTTTCCCCATCTCTGGCAAGCAGTTTCTGTTACCACATTCACTGGAGAGGCTCGGAGCAGCTTTCGATTATGCGTTTCGGACTATAACGTTGGATCAATAAACACGATCAATATTTGGAATGGCGATCAGGAATTGGATTAATCTTTTTGCAGCTTCTGTGTCGGGTCCTTTTGTCGTCTCGTTTTCCAAATTATTGAATGTTTTTTTTTCTTTTTTTCCGGTCCTTCCCTTTCTTTCTCCCACTCATCTACCTTTCTGTCTTGGTTGAATGTTTTCTTTGAATTGTTAAGTGTTTGAAATTCACTTTGCCCGGGAGCTCGGCTTCTTATGCGTCTGTGCCCTCTGCTGGCATACCGGAAGTCCCCCCATCGCTATTTCTTTTATTCGATATTTCCCTTCATAATTCATCCATCCAGCCTGATGTTATGAATGGGTCTGAGATCGCAAATGTCCAATACCACCGCCTAACACCTTGCAGCCGCTATTTGAAACTATGTGGCTTGTTGTCTGGGCCGAGTTGCGGCGTGCAGGCGGGGTCTAAATACTCCGGCAAGACAAGTGCTTATAACACATGCATCAACAAGGGTCGGGCCCCCCCCGGTTCGTGTTCTTTGGTGGATTACGTTGGAAACACGATCGCGATCAGTATTTGGAATGGCGATCAGATAATTGGATTCTTTTTTATTTATTTTTTTTACTTAAATTTGTATTTAACATTTATAGACATACAACACAATATTTACAGTGACATCCATAACATAACATACAGACATGGGTCCCTTGAATATGGCCTCGTTCAGCCATCCAGACCCCCGTACACCCCCCCCCCCCCCTGAGTTAAGCCCATTGGAGCCCCCCATATCCCAGGCCGCTGCGCTTGCAGCCGGGCCCCCAGCGACACGGGTCCCTTGAATCAATTGGGCCAGGCCCAGTAGAGGAAAGGATAGGGGACTCCCCCCCACCGAGCCAAGCCCGCTATTTCCCATGCCCCCGAGAGCCCCACCCCACGCCCATCGACCCCCCAACACACAGGGCCCCGCCGGGCAAAGCCCAGCCGCTCTGATCTCCCCGAGAGAAACCCCTCCCTCGCGCCCTCCTCCCCGAGAGACAGAACACCCCCATATCTTGGTCCACCATGCACGGAGCCGAGCACCCCGAGCCCCCACCCGCCCCCGCCCGACCGCCAGGCCCCCGAGAGCCCCAAGCCCAGGTCCGCAGAAGGCCTAAGCACCACGCCTCAATGGCCCCCCGACCCCCCAGGCCCCGTGCCCCCCCGGCCCGGAGACCAGATCAGCCCTCCCACTGGAGAAGCCCCCCCCCCCAGAGACGGAGATACCTCCAAAAGAAGGTTCTCCAAGCTTCTCTTCATGTCCAACATTTTGAATTCTTGTCCTTCATATTTGTCCATGTGCACATTTAAAGCAACTGCTATTCTAACATAACTCTGAAGAAATAATATAAAAGAAGACTAAAGAATATTGGCACTTCCCAGGTAATTCTTTTTAACCCCCGTTGGCGGGTTGGAGGGGTAAGGCTCTCCTGGAGAGGGCCCCTCCTATAACGACGGAGATATCCCCTGTGGGGGTTCTCCAATGTCCCTATTATTGTCCAACATTTTATTTGAATTTTTATCCTTCATATGACCGTACATTTCCAGAGCTCCCGGCCAGGTCTCCGAATGTGATTCCAAATGTTCCCCGTCCTCTTAGCTGTGTGTCATGTGTGCTAGTGTCTCCAGTTTAGTCCAGTACGTGTTATTTGTATTATATGTCCCGAATCAAGTCCCAATTTTCCCAACTAATGTGTTTACCTTGTCTGTATTCCCAGTGGTCTGTGTGTTGTCTGCCATGTGTCTCGAATCATAACCGCCATTCACTATCTAATTATATGCATATTGAGTCTTGGTCGGTGTGTATGACCTCAGTGCTCGAGTCGTGCTTGGTGTGTGAGACTTAGGGTGCCCACCTGTCCCGCGAAACCGATAATGGGACGTTTGTCCCGCTACAACAGAACAATGTCCCGCAATTCAAAGATTATATTATTATTATTTCTTTTTTTTAAATGTTGTTAATTTAATGCCTCGCTCCAATTAAGTGTGTCAGTGTCACTCGAGTGAGTCAGAAGAAACACGCACCGTCCTCTACCCCTGCGGGGCCAGCCGTGTAGGTCTAACAGAGTGACAGCCAATGAAATGGGTGCATTTGTCACGTCCAAGGTGCTGAACTGCTCTCTCGTGCAGCAGCAGCAGCTCCGTGTTGACGGCTTGAGTCCCGCTCTGTTCTGGGACATGATCGTGTCAAGTCGTGTTATCCACACCACCATTCAAATCAGTTTGTAGATAATTAATCTGCCGTCTATATTGGTTGTAATTTAGTTAACAGTTAAGTTAACATATGTTAAGTATTTTTACATACATGGTTATGGCTTTATTGTTTTAAAATCTGCATTGTTTAAAAAATTGTGTGGGTTCACCAGACACATATTGCAGAGACTGTGCTGTCTCGCCTTTTCTTTACGTTATATAGGGTTTGTGGAGACTTTGGGTCTCACCCTTTGTTTGCTATGAGCAACTGAGTGATCCGCTATTCACAATAAAAAGATTATATTGTGAAGATCAACCATCGCATTCCGTCTCCTCTCTTCTACACTTCACTGCTGATAATGCTCAGGAAAAGATGGCTGAAAAGACTTAGCTCCTGCTCTTTCTATTAATGGAGTGATTTTATCAGCTTGGATACCAAGATTGATGGTTACCTGCTTAATGATGAAAGTGTGATTAAATAAAGATGTTGGTGACATAGTAGCGGCTGAGAAGGTGATTGGTGAAGCATCTATACAGTTTAATAAGATTAATAACAAAATGTGCTATATATAGCCTACCGTCTGCGTCGAATATGAAATAAAGGCATTTAAATAAATAAATTTCTTTAATTTTAATTAGCAATAAAATAAAAAAATTAAAATATATTTAAATTTTTTCACCTACGTGTCCCGCATTGTCCCGCAAAAGCAGTGCTGCTGTCCTGCGACTGAACCATTTTGACCTGGTCACCCTAGTGAGACTTCGTTATTCGAGTTCTGGCTGGACCGGTTGTTCTCGGTGCTTGGATCCCGATTGGTGTGTGTGGCCTCCGTGCTCGTATCTCGGCCGGCTTGGTCGGCCACCGCGCCTGCATCTCGTGTGCGGATGGTCCGGCCGACCTTGGTGCCCGAGTTCTGGTTGGTCCGATTGTATCCAGCGTCTCCCTGTTCCTCCCCCGGGGGCCATCCATTTCGCCTCTCCCGAACCAGCCTCCATGCTCCTCCGAACACCCCGCTTTGCATCAAGTCCAGTCCGCGTGTTGGCCATGTTAGCTTGCTGCTCCTTCTCCAACCAGGCCTCGTTGCGGTCCAACGTCCCGTTAGCTTGTATCCCTTGCCGCTTCATTTTCATCATGTTAACTTCCATTTGAGCTTGCAGCTCCTTCTGCGGCCAGGCCTCGCTGCGTTCCAACGTCCCGTTAGCTTGTATCTCTTGCTGCTTCATTTTCATCGTGATAACTTCCATGTTAGCTTGCAGCTCCTTCTCCAGCTCCAGCCAGGCCTCGCTGCGGTCCACCGCCACGCTAGTTTGTATCACTTGCTGCGTCACATTCATCTTGTTAACTTCCTTGTTAGTTTGCAGCTCCTTCTCCGGCCAGGCCTCGCTGCGGTCCAACGCCACGTTAGCTTGTATTCCCCGACCCTTCTCCAACTCTTCCCTGAGTCCATCGATGCTGCCCTGGATGATCCGCGTTCTAGCTTGGATAGCCATTGCGTTAGCCTGTATGCTAGCTTGTATGCTTGTTTGTAGCTCTTGGTTAGCTGTTGCGTTAGCCTGTTGGCTAGTCAACACGCTAGCTTGCATGTTCTGCGTGTTAGCTTGTATGCTATCTTGTGCAGCTTGGATAGCCTTTGCGTTAGCTTGTATGTCAGCCCGTAGCTCTTGTACGCTGGCTAGCATGTTCGCTTGTAGCTTCGCTACCCAGGCGGGCTCCACGTCTCAGTCTACCTGTGTCACGCTCGCCTGAGCTACCTCTTCCGCCATTTCCTCGTGTCGAGATCTTTCCTGCAGTGTTTGTACGTCTTCTGGGGTCCTCTCTCTTTCTCGTAGTCATCCTTCCTTTTCTCTTATATCCTTGAATTGTCACTTTTTATTTTGTTTTAGACAGTTTTACTTCACTTTTTCGATATTGTTTGACCGGGAGCTCTCTCAATGATAGCCTACCCACACATCTCAAAACCGGAAGTCCCCGGATTATTCTTTTTGCAGTACATCAGAGACAAGGTAAGGACTATATGTTATCAATCTTGCGTTGATCCGATAATTCTTTCCCCGCGATCTGAGCGTGTGTCTGTAATGTACTGTGTAGCGTATTCCGTTGGTGGCGATCAAAGCATAGAAAAATGACCTCCCCCCCACCCTTTCATGCATGCATGATGAAACATAATACCGATAATCTTGATTTCAGATTGATTATTGATCCAGGCGAGAAATGGCACGATTTATAATGAAATGCAGTAAAACGCTGTTCGGCAGCGTTTCCTGGGATTACACAGAATCACTCTAAAACTATACTCATATTCACCACGGTATAAAACGGAAATGTATGGATGAAAATTATCCGTTTGTTGCATCTTGACCAGAAGAAACTCAATGACAATCGACTATGTTATTAGATCCATAGCTATAATATTTAATATAGTTTTAGCACTGCAAACACCAGCATTTATCCCCATTGAACAAAGCACTGGCACACATGGCATATACGCCCACAGCGACCTCTGGCGCTGAACCTGTTAACACAATCTGCGCCAGAAACGAGTTAATTCGCTATTGCCCGCCATGCGTTCAGCGCCAGAAACAAGTTAATTCGTTTTTGGGATCGTTATTTCGTTTATTTGCTATATCTATTCATAATTCATAGCTGCAGCCTCTGGTATACCCTTCAGACCCTGTCTGAGCTGGCAGATGGTCAACACCGCCCTCTACTGCACTTTGTATAAGTCCTTAGGATGGTCCTCTCTGTACCAAAGAAGACAATCACACATGTTGATTTTTATCCTTAAGTCATTGCTAGGTAAGCTGCCCTTATATATCTCCAGACTTCTGTCCTTTTATACTTGCTTTTTTAATACCAGACGAGCAGCAAATGGGATGCTTTTAAATATTCCTTTGATGCAGTCAGAGCTTGGTAAAGCTGCATTCTCCCACTATGCTCCCTTTTTATGGAATACGCTGCAAGTAAAACTTTGTCTAGAGGCACTTCCTACTGTGAATGCTTTTAAAGGTATGCTACGATTAGCCCTTCATGAAACGTAACTGTTTTACCTGATGCTATTGCTGATCTGATTATGCTCCTTGCCATTGCACAAATGGCCTTCTGTATTTATATTTGAATTGTATGTTTTTTTTGTTTAATGCCCTGTTTTATGTTGAAACTTGTTGTGTGCCGTGTTGGTCAGGACTCCCTGGAAGAAGAGATCTTCAATGGGACATTCCTGGATAAATAAAATAAATACTGCCATGCGGAATTATTGCATCTCATTGAAAATGGGCTGGTGTGTTTTAGGAGCCGATCTGAGCCGGGCGGGCGGGGTTTAAATACTCAGGCGAGCCAGTTCTATACAAATCGAACAGTAACAGCGATCACAGCTATCTGTGTGTAAGTATATGTGCTTATTACCGCTGACTGCGATGGGGGGGGGGGGGGGGGGGGCGAGCGCCCCGCTACGACGGTCATTTCATGTATGCACAACGAGATATAATAATGATAATCTAGCGTTGATTTCAGGATGATTAGATAATCAGCTGAAAAATTACAATGTGATGACTGGATTACAGTAAAATGCCTTTTTCTCATCTATTTCCTGGAATTACTCAAAAGCACCCAAACCATACTCTATTCAAAATGGTATAAAACGGAAATGTACGGATGAAAAAACAATCTGTTTTGGGCATGTTGACTGGAAGCAACTCACTGACAGTCGACGGTATTATTAGACCCATAGATATAATATAAGATATATTTTTAAGCACTCGCAAATGTCGCAGTCTAAAACTATATCCATTGAATAAAGACCTGGCGATGAAGGGGGATCAGCGCCCCCTGCTGCTGGCGGTCAATGTGTTAAGGTAAGAGTTGGGTTTATAAACAACCTTTCTTTAGGTGAAAATTATTACGTGTTCGAGCTTTGCAGCTTGGCCAACAAGTGACTGCACCTTATATTATGATATGTACAGAACATCTGAACACAGGCACAACAGAAATACACTGTACAGACCCTGCAGACAAAACACTCAGGATGCCAAAGGCAGTTCAGCGCCGAGATGTAGTTCTCCAGAATGGCTCGGGCACAGCCACCACATTTGGGCGCAAACATGTCAAAGTAATCCTTCCTGCAATACGCCTTCCCATCCTTCTCATGGAAACCTTCAGTGGACACAGAAGGCACACAATGAGTTTACCATGGTGAATATGTTATTGTTCATATATGGTGACATGTGCAAACACAGGATAGAATTAGAGGTCCATCAACAATATCTGTAATATTAGCACCGGTCAGGCTCCCGGGTCCTTAAACTGCCCAATGAAGCTGTCCCAGTGCCAATTGACCCATCTCAAACCCACCCTCTTTTCTTGATCCTCTGATCACAACTGTTGCTTCCCTCAGAGAAACAAAGTTGTGATTGGAGGACCAAGAAAAGAGGGCAGGGTTTGAGATAGGTCCATACCTTTTCACTGTCCGTGTAGATACCGTGTAGACTCAACCCCACACAATTACCTGGTATAAAGCATGTAATTTACTGGTGGAGTCCACAGGGTCCGCATTGCTGGACCATGTCAAATACGCTAAATTACGTGCATAATCTGCATATTCCATGTAATTGTGTGTGTGACTGAATCTACACAGTACACATTTCAAAATCATCACAATTATTAGTTAATGCATTGATATGGGCCAATTAATGTACAGAAAAACTCTCACCCTCTGGGCCAAAGAAGGAGCCACACTGAGCGCAGAAAAAGTGCTCAGGATGCCATGTTCTGTCCAACGCTGTCACGACTTTCTGTACAAGCAAGAAAAGAACATTCAGTGTAAGCAGAGTGTAAACAATAACCCATTTGATTGTATATCGTAAGAAAAACAGACATGAGAAGGCTGCGATACAGCGATGGCATAATTTATGTGAAATACAATGTGTTTCACTGACGTCCAGTATAGGTCCGTTGCAGTAGTAGCAGCGTGGGGAGAACAGGTTATGGTAGTCTTTCTCACAGTAGGGCTGCCCATCACGCTCAAAGAAATTCCTAGAACCTATCTCCTCTTGACAGTGTGTGCACACAAAGTGCTCAGGGTGCCACGTGCGCCCCATGGCAGTCACCACCTACACATAACGAGAGAAACCGTATACACATTTGGCATGCACATTCTGATGACGTTTAATTTAATTGTTGATCTTATGAAGATGCTTAAGCCTCTCACCTGCCCCACGATGGGCTTACAGCAGGCCCCACACACTCCTTTGGCCACAGTCTGCACACCCAGTTTGTTGAGATCAGACTGCAGGCTACCTAGCATGTTGTCCAGCTTGTTGACCTGGGTTGGGGGGCCTCCAGGAACCCCACCCTTCCCCTGAGCCATAATCTGTGAAGGTTAGAAGGGTGAATACTAGGAAAAGAGATGAAGAGGGTGCCACATGCCTTCATACAGAACTATTTGAACATGCAAACTTACTGCACAATGTACAATTGACTTATATCAAGCCTGCCCCCTTTTCTTTATCCTCCAATCACAACTGTCGCTTCCATAAGAAACAGTTGCGATTGGTGGATCAAGAAAAGGGTGAGTCGCTTGAGGTCAATTCAATTCTGAGGTCAGTGAAATTGGTCAGAAAATAGAAAAGGGGGAAAAGGAAACAGAGTCTTAAGTGCATCAGAAACAGAGAGACAGAGATCCATGCCTGCATTGGAGGGAAGATGGGGTCGTACTCTGTTTGGCAGCCCACCGACACCAGAACTTTGGGAGGGATTGGTGGTGGTGTGGGCTCCACGGGAGGTGGAGGTGGGGTTGGGGCTTTGTAGACGGGGGGCGGGGGCTCTGGCTTAGGGGTGGGAGGCTGTATGGGGGCTCGTTGGGGTGGAGGTTTAAAAGTCCGCCGAGGGGGAGCAGGAATGGGCTGGTACATGTGAAAGGGATGTGGAGGGGGAGAGGGGGGTGGAAGAGGTGGCGGTGTGGGAATAGGGGGATGTCTCACAGGAGGTTCCTCCATGATGGGGGGGTGACGGGGGGCAGGGGGAGGAGACATGGGAGGGGGGAGGACTTTTCTCTGAGGGATGGGTGACTCTGGGGGAATTATGATCTGAGGAAGGAGAGACAGGGAAGAAGAAGGGGAGCAGAGGAGTGAAAACACTGAAGCTGAATCAATGGGACATGAATAATATCTGGGATATTACGGATTTATTCCGCGTATTGAGGCCAACCTTGTCCACCTCGGTTCCAGCCCCGTCGGGACGGAATCGCTGGGGTTTGGACATGACAATGACGCCCTCTGTGAGCCAGTCGTCAGCCTGTTTGTTGCGTCGGCGCTCCGCGCGGCCAATCCCCAGCTTTCCCTGCAGCTCCTCTATGAGGCGGTCCTGAGAGCTGTTCTTGTTGACGATGATGGGGCCCACCTTCCTGCGCAGGAGGCCGTCTCGGAACATGGGGTGCACATTGGGAATCTCCTTTGTGCGCCTAATCACTGACTTTAGCTGCAGGAACGGGGAGCACCGTACATCCTTAGCATTTCTATGACCCACTCCCAAGCACCAGTGAACTGACGTGCAGCAGTCCGGTCAAACGAAGTATCACTCCAGAGTTATACACAGGATGCAGTATCACTCCTGCGTTATACACAGGATGCAGCATCACTCCTGCGTTATACACAGGATGCAGTATCACTCCAGAGTTACACAGGATGCAGTGAAACACAACGGCATGTCCTGTGAGAGTCAGTTGGCTTAGCGTCACACTCCATGCTATTTTCACATGCTCAGGTCAGATGCCTTCAAACCACTCCATCCACCATCACTCACTCAACCAGCATTTCAACACAGACCAGGGTCACTCCATGGTCCGTTTAACAGCCATCACACCAATCTGATGCAACGTGTGACTGGGAGTCGGGGAAATATGGTTTAGAATCACTTGAACAAGTCATGCTGAAAACTGGCACGACCTGTCAGTGAGCTATTTGGCACTGCGGTGGAAATTGACCCCTCTCAAACCACTCCTCTTTTCTTGATACTCCAATCACAACTGTGGCTAGACTGACAGTTGTGATTGGAATATCAAGAAAAGAGGGCAGGGCATGAGATAGTTCAATTCAATTGAATAATACTGTATATCCAGAGTGAGCCTTTCCAAACAAGATAGCAGAAGTGGAACAAAAACTCTTTATTAATAGCCAACCGTTCGTTCAAATCATGTCAATCTCAAAGGCTAGAGGTTACCAAAGCAAAACCCAGCAAAGCACCACATCCTGTGTTGAGCAAGCCAGAGAGCAGAGAGACATACATGTCCAGAGGCAGAGATTCTGTCCATGGTGGCAGGCTGCAGAAGGGGCAGGTCCAGGGCAATATCAGGCGTCCCGGGACATGTGGAAGGGGTCATGGACTCATCCATCCAACTTGCTTCCGTCAGTGGGGTCATGCTGCCGTCTGTGTAAGGCCTCTCAGTGTAAGGTGTTATACTGCCATCAAATCCGTCATGGAGGGACATGGTCAGTTCCTCATCAGCCCAGTCCAGATCTCCATGTCCATCTGTGCCTCCGTCTATAGAGCCGTCTGTGGTACTGGCACTGGTGAACGTGTCAGGCTGCATGTTGCTTCTGTCCACTGGTAGGATGGACTCTTCATGCACCATCTCTCTGATCAGACAAGGGGCTTCCATCTGTGGTGCTCCCATGTGTGCTGCAGTGTCATTCTGGGCAAAACTCATAGCCAGCAGCTTGTCAAGAGCTTCATCCAGAGAGGGCTCCATCGGGGGGGGATGGTGCCCAAGCGGAAGACTGGCTTTCACCGAGCAGACTGGAGACGTAGAGGAGGTTTTAGAAGGAACGAGGGTAGGGGAGGGAGACAGAGACAGGGTGATAGCAGCGACAGGAGAGGGAGACTTGGAGGCAGAGGCAGGAGGAGTGAGATTCTTGGACAGAGGTGGGGCAGAGAAACTCAACAAAATGTCCTGAAAGGAGGGGACGGAATCCTCGACAGTCCCAGGTGCACGGGATAGTTTACCAACAGAGGGGGAGACCAGTTCTATGGAGGGACTAGGGGACTTGGGGCCCAGGACCGTCCTAATTGAAGTCAGTGAGGGGGTCGAGGTGTTGGAGGGACTCTGGATATTTGTGGGCTGGTTGGAGTTAGTGCCGGCAGCGTGGGAGAGGACGACCAGAGACTTGAGCTGGGATGACAGCATAGTGGCCGAGACGTCTATGACAGAGTCCAAGTCTGGCTCGCTGCCCGCAGAGCGCGGGGACATGTTCCTCGGGGGAGGGCGGGGGCGGGGCCTCGACGCTGTGCCGTCCCCTCCATCCTCCTCTATGTGCAGCTCCAGACCAGCGGGCAGGGAGAAGACGGGGGAGTCGCAGGCGGGCGTGTCGGACAGGCCGGGGAAGGTGGGAGTCGCGGCAGAGAGAGACGAGGAGGAGGAGACTGGAGGTTGAGGAGAGGCAGTGTAGGAGACTTCAGGCTGATCTACCATAGAGCCAAAGGAACTGGGCTAGAGAGAGCAGGAGGAAACAGGAAGGAGTAGAGAGGGGAAACCAGGAGGAATGGATAGAGAAACAGATCAGATCAGAATGTAAAAGGGATACAAACAGAACAAGACAGAAGGGGCTACTAGGGACCTCTTTCCACGACATGTGTAAATTGACGTATCTCAAACTCCACCCTCTTTTGTTGATCCTCCAATCACAACTGTCGCGTTGGTTTGTTGGTTTGAGATAGGTCAATTGAGCTCTTCATCATACTTGGTACTACATGCTTGCTACCTTGAAGTCAGACAGGGAAGCCATGAGCTCGTCAAGCTCTCGTGTGGCACAGGAAGCTGAAATCCTGGCCTGCTGTTGAGAGGGAGTATCCAACTCACTGTGGAGAGCAGAGGGGGTGGGGCTGCAAAATGCAAGTAACAATAAATACAAAATAAAAATGTATCACAAACGAAACACATTCCTAACAGAGGTATTCAAACAGTTTTGTCTAAAAACCTTCCGATTCTGGTTTCAGGCCCACTTCTGGTGATTGATTGATTGAAAACTTGAATTAACAGATTGCAGAATGGGTACAGTACAGTACAGCTCAGCTCAATACACACAATTGTTTTTTTTTTGATCCACTTTTTCTCCCATTTTTCTATATTTTCTCCCATCCCAATTTCGTATCATCCAATTCAACCCTCTCCTGTCACGGACGCTGTTTCTTGCCTCCCACAAGCCGGCTGCAATGTGGACTAAGTCATACATAGCACAAGTCCCCTCCGGTACTTGAGGTAACAGCAGTCGCATCTTTTCACCTGCGCAGCTCGATCTCTCAGTGTCGAGGAGTAACGCGTGGGAGGCTCACGCTGCCCCCGACACTTCCTGATTCTACTGCGCAGGCGCACCAACCGACTTGTAGGAGTCGCTTGTTCACAACGTTCGATCCCCACCCTTCAGTTTTCCCTCCCCGTAATACGGCCAATGTGTATTACTGCGGACGACCAGCTAAACTGAAAACAATGTGGAGAGCTGGATTCGAACACGCGAATCCTAGCGTCTCCACACTGGTGGCGAGTGCCTTGCCCACTACACCACCTAGCCGCCCTAATACACACAATTGTTAAGGGGATGCAGACCAGAGAAAGACTTTCATCTTGTTTACATCAGGGTCCCCCATTTTCAATTCATAATGGTGGGCTCCTACATGAGAGTTGGCAGTATGTTTCAATCAGCATGAGATTTCTCATTTGGGCCCCTGACTTTATATTTGTCTGCTGCCATACAAGTAAAGTCTGTGCATCAGGTTAAACAAGAGTATTTAAAAATATTTGAGTTGTACGCAAACGCATCAATAGTTTCATTGGTATTCCATCTTTACCTGGGTGAAGGCACAGAGCCCTCTAGCTCATCCAGTAAACTCTCCACGGTGGGCCGGCCGTCCTCTGACCCCCGTGGTCCGTTCCTCTTTGGTTTCTCCTGAGGCGGAGGGCTCACGGTGATGTCAGGCCCACAGCCGTTCTCATAGTGGGTGATGCTGCAGGAGGGTAGGGGTGGAGCAGCCTCCTCTGTTGACAAATAACGCGCACACACACATACAGGGTTCCCACAGACATTGCAAAATTAAATTCAAGGACTTTCAAGTACTTTCCCAAGCACTATTTTTCATTTTAAAAGGGCATTTAAAAAGGATACAATTCACTTTCAAATAGGTAAAAAAAAAATCGGATCCAATATGTATGGCTTAAAACCAATTTCCTCTTGGGGGCGCTCCAGTAGCACACCATGTACCGCACTGCGTCGCGGATCGGCCGACCAGAGTTCGATTCCCGGACCTGCCGTTATTTGCCGAATGTCTTCCCCTGCTCTCTCTCCCGTTTCACCCTCACTGTATCTGTCGGTCATGTCTGACCAGGAAAAGCGATAAACGCTAAAAAATGTATCTTAAAAAAATCAAAATAAAATTCCAACAATTAGTTACACTTTAAATAAAAAATGTATTTCTTGATTCGGAACAATTTTATCATGGATGAAAAAAAACGTTCAATGCGAATGGTTGATTTGAATTCCAAGGACCTTTTAAACACCTTGTTAAAAAATAGGCTGTTTTCAAGGAATTCCAGGCGTTGACTTTTTTTGGTCAAAAATCGAGCAATTTAAGCACTTCAAGGACCTTGTGCGAACCCTGCACATAGTAGAGAGTCCTGAAGGACCTTCTGTTGGCATGTTTTTTAGGTTTCCGGTTTATTTCAGTGTCAAGTGCATTTCCTAAGGTCTCAGGCAACGCACGTAACACAAAAGGATAACATCAATAGAAAGGGAAAACAAGACACAGAAATAAACAGATTATCTCCAGTTAAATGCTGTAGTAATGGAGATAACAAGCCCTACTTTGTAACCAGTCGTAGTGAATACAAAGAGCCCTTGTGTGTACCTGTAGTGGGGAAGGAGGGGGCGTTCTGCTGTACAGCATTGAGTTCCAGCAGCAGCCGGTCCAGCTCTGACAGGTTACTGCCAAGGGCAGAGGTCATGGCTGCTGCAGACGGGTCTGAAGATTTCTGTTTGTTTGGAAAACTGAAGGGAAAGAGAGAGACAGACGGTCGGAAAGCATGCACTGACAACTGTGTGCAAAACAACTGAGAATAGCGATTCAGAGGAAAAGCAAGCGATGACAGATGGTGATCTATATTCTTAACAAGGACACATAGTGTCATGGATGCAAAGCGTGTTTAGCTCTTTGCACACAGATTTGCCAGCACAAAAAACACACATGCACACGTGATGAAAGAGTAACATTGCGCATCTACTGTGATATTGGCCAAATGGAAAAACACTCTCTGATCAACAAATAGGCAATAACAAACTTAAATACTTATCTAACCTAACGGGTTTCTTGTTTATAAATATACCATGTTCGAGCCAATCAGCAACGCCAGCTGAATCACGTGAGTGAGTTGCCCCCAACCTGCTGTACTAAAAAAGTACAATGGGGCTCTATGGAGAAACCATGGCACTCCCCTGACAAAGTTGTTTCAAACGAAAATGGCTGGATGTAATTTTGCTAAATCAGCATATGTGAGACTGTCTTTCACCTTTTACATAATATAGCTTTGGCATGGATTGATTCTTTAATATAGCTTTGGCATGGATTGATTCTTTAGATCGCTAGCATGGCTAACAAATGCAAATATATTGTAGTCTGCCCCATTGTTCTGACCAGGATACATTCCTTTTTGCCTCCTTGATGCGCATGCACACAGAATCTGACGTGGACAAGACACCTAAACACAACTCAAATGTAATAGTGTTCTACTGAATGGTTTTCTACCAGGAGCTTTTATACCATGGTGTTGAGATGGTTAGCTCTTAACACATTCAGCGCCAGCCACGCGGGGCGCTAAAGGGCTCCGTATGCCAGCGTCCACTTCAATGATAGAGCTCTCATATTTGCAAACGCATAAACTATGTCTTAAATGATGGCTATGTGTCTAATCTGGCCGTCGCTTATCAATGACTTATTTGCAGTCAACATTGTCGAAACGGATTTTTTTTTTTTTTTTTTTTTTTAATAATCGGTTCATTTCCGCTTTATACCATTTTGAAAAACGCTCGTTTTTTTTAACCCTTTCTCCGCCGATGACGTGTTAAGACGTCATTCTCCGCCATGCATAATCTGCCAATGACGTTTTACAGCGTCTTTGAGATCAATATTTAATATTTTCGTCATGGTATTCACATTTCACCCACGGAGTCTTTGCTGGTGTTGTAGGACTCCGCTCAACTCTCCAACGCTTCAATACCGCCACCTGGTGGACGATCGGCGAGTTGCCAAAACCGGAAGTCACCGGAAGTGCTTAGTCCGTCCCCTATTCTGTCCGGGCACTCGCTATCGCTCGCGGGACTCTATCCAGACACCTTGCATATCGATCCGTTGCCATAACTCAATAAACAACATGATTGGACGTGTATTAGTATTATACAAACCGGAACTGGATCACCTAGATCAACATCCCATAATAGCGATCTTTTTGCTCCACGCTCATCACCCAACGGTAAGAGGAGACTGGGGTGAGTTTCAGCATTTTTCTTTACCATTTTCGATACAAACTGCTCTGATCTATACATCACCCATACTACATAAATGATTTAACGTCGGGGGGGCGGAGCTAGGCGATTATGGAGTAGACGTGTTTCACGTGAGCTCCCTTCTACCGTGCGGAATATACGTTTTTCCCCATTAGTCTTTATTTTATTTTTATTTGTTTTTTGTCTGCTTGTTAAGTCGTCGAGTTTCAACTACTGTCGTCAACTTTTTTCGACTTTCTGCGATGTCGGTGGTGGAAACCAGATCCATGAGCGCTCCAGCCAGCAAACTACCACCGGGCCTGGCCGCACCATCGCCCGGTGTCGGGGAGATAAGCGAAGCTGTGCTCTCGGTCATGACCAAGCTCCATGCAGAATCTGAGACACGCTTCGCTGAAACACAAAGAAAAGTGCTGGCGGATTTTTGTGATAACCTTCATCGAGAGATATCAGAGGAAATAAGGTTGGCGGTCGTCCCGTTGATAGACAAGATGGAGTCGCTGCACGCCGTCTCCTCGGCTAATGCTATCGAACTAGCTACGCTAACGACGGAGGCCTCACTACAGAGCGAGAAGATGGCGGATCTGGAGCTCTCCCTGCTGGCTAGGCAGGCCGAAGTTGCCAAACTAGTCGGTAATTGTGGAAATACAGTCCCGTGAGAGACTCTACAACATCAGGATTGTTGGAGTACCGGAGGGCAGCGGGGAAGGCCGTCTCTCTGAGACCATGCCGGAATTGCTGCAAGAAATACTGGGGAATGACGTCCTCCCCTCCCCTCCCGTATGTGAATCGGCCTACAGAGCGGGCAGGACCACTCCTGGAGTGAACAAGGAACCGAGGCCCATCATTGTCAAGCTGAACAGGCTACAGCAGAGAGAACTCATCATGCGGTCGGCTCGTGCCAGAAGGGGTAATCTAAGGCTTGGCGATCACAAAGTGGCCATTTTCGAAGACTTTACGCCGGAGGTTCAAGCACAGAGAGGCGAATACAAAGTGGTCCTGTCCAAGCTATGGAAACTAGGCCTGAGGCCCACGCTATTCGCTCCCACGAAATTATCTGTGTTGGATAAGGTCGATGGTCGGCGTTCATTTTGGTTGTTGGCTAAAGCGAAGGAATATCTCGAGGGGATAGCCGAGACTGTAGCTTGATATCTATGACGGGTGAGTGACTTGGCGATGTGGGCCTGAATACATTGATAGGGCCGACTATTCATGCTGTCATGCCTAGACATGCTAATTGTCCACTGCCCATCCAACTAGCGGGGCTTCCCAATGACTTCTGTTACTTGCTAATGCTGACCTCATGGTCGTACTTGTGTATCGCCTCTTTGGAAGCTAACGAGCTAGCTGAACAATGTACATAACAGACTCTAACGTGCTATCTGGATTCATCACTAGCTTACGCGCTATCCTCGGGCTAGCTAGCGGGCTGCGTCTAACGTCTGCGCTGAGACATTCGAGACCCGTTAATATTTACGCACTTTGGTTGTTGTTGCTGTTTAAGTGTCATCGGTTCGCACAATTCAACGGTGATCGGGTCCTTAACTAACTTCTTGTATGCTTTTATTTTTATATCCAGGCTGTTTTGAGCTTTGGGCTCCGGTAGGCGAAGATCGGTTGAATATATATATAAACAATATATGATAACAGGTTGTGTCAGGTATTGCTTATTACCATCCCCGGGTTAATGAATGTGTTTAATACTATTCTTACATAGGTTATGTCATTCCAACCGTCGTGCCTGTTCAGAGGGGCTGTTACAGGTGTGCACTTTGACCATAACCCCCTTTTTTCCCTTTCTTATTATTGTCGTTGTTTAAATGACATCTGTTTGCACAATTTACCTGTGATCCGATCCTGCCTTAGACTATCTGCTGGTATGCTTTAATTTAATTTTGTTTTGAATTTTCCTTTATCCATTTGTGCTATAACATTGCAACGTTGATGCGCAGACTCGGAAATAGATGGTTGCAGGGGTGATGTTTGAGTTATTATATAATAATGGCTATTTTTTCCATTATGGTTCTCATGTTAGGGCCAAGGCTCAGGTGGTTTTCGACCGATATCTTTATTGAATTTTATTTTTATTTTTATTATTATTTGTGTTTATTGGACTAGTGGGGGTTTAATCAGGGGTTTATCTAGAGGGGGGTCGGAGTGGGGAGCGTCTTATTGGATCCATGACTCCAGTGGGAAATGATAGGAAGATGACCATCCTTAGTGGATGGGGCATAGGGAGGGGATTGGAGAGTGGGTATAGGAGGGCTTATAATAGGACGGGTGGGTTAGGGTTTAGAGTAGAAGGAGGGGGGTTGTAACTGGGGTGGTATTTTTATGTGTTTTATGTACTGTTGTCTTATATGTGTGTAATTGTTCCTCCTCTGAACTCCTGGGATTGACCGTCTGGGCCCGCCTGGATCAGCGCCTCTGTACTCAGCCTGGCTGCACTGGTATGTTCTCTACGCATTTAGACAAACTCGACCATGGCTAAATTGAATATTTTTATTTGGAACGCAGGAGGTCTTAACGCCCCACACAAGCGTGCCAGTGTCCTTTGGTTATTGAAGAGAAGAAATATTGACATTGCTCTCCTTAGTGAGACGCATTTATTGGTGGGTGATGTGTCAAGGCTAGCAAATCGACAATATCACGTTATCTCCTCATCCTCAGCCGATGATAAGACGAAAGGAGTCGTCATAGTTACAAGACGTAAACTTGATATCAAAGTCCTGGATGTGTGGTCGGACACGGAGGGAAGGATTACTATAGCAAAAGTTGAGTTCTCTCATAGGAAGATGGCAATAATAGCATTGTATGCCCCTAACACATTTGATTCAGCGTTCTATAATACAATCACGAAGAATATGTTGGAACTTACTGGATACGCTCTCATTGTGGGTGGCAATTTTAATGCGTGCTGGGATGCGGAGATGGATAGGTCCGGATCCTCTGAAACAAGCGACCAAAAACGGTCCTCTAAGGCCCTCAGGATGTGGGCCCAGGACACTGGGCTCGCAGACCTATGGAGCTTATCCAATCCCACCCTCAAGGATTACTCTCACCTGTCTGCCAGACACAAAACCTTCTCTCGAATAGACTATGCATTCGCATCCCCTAATTTGTTTGATAGTTTCGACGTCTCATTGGTTCCCCTGGCTCTCTCGGACCACAAGGGGATTTTCCTTGTGGCAACCTTTGGCAGGCTCTCCACGACAGCTCCCAGGTGGCGTTTTAACTCAACCTTATTAAAGAACGATGATTTCTGCTCTGAGTTCGGGAGTAAACTAGCTGAATTCTTGCAGATCAATGTTGGCACGGTCGATGACCCCAGGGTCCTATGGAACGCATTGAAAGGATTTATCAGGGGTCATGTCACACTTTTCTCCTCCAACTTACGTAAATCCCGATCAAAAAAACTAGAAGGACTGGAAACATTATATGCGGATCTATACGCATCTTTGCAAACTAACTATAGTGAACGACTAAACACACAACGTAAGATAGTCAAGAAGGAAATAAACTCCATACTTAAACAACAGTCTGAGTTCTTGATACATAGGACAAGGCAAAATTACTACTTTCACGGCTCCAGGCCTAGCCATCTATTGGCAATGAAAATACGCTCGAATGATCATTTCTCGGATATCCCCTCGATCAAGACGCGACAGGGTACAATCACTACTGATTCGAAAAAGATCAACGACACTTTTAAAGAGTTTTACTCACAGTTATATAGCTCAGAGGTTAATCTCGACGACTCTAAATTTGAATCGTTCATTGGCGGGCTTGAGATACCCCACATTTCTGAGGAAGAGGCTAAGGAACTGGGGAAACCGATCACCCTTATGGAACTAAGGGAGACGATCGCTGAAATGCAGAGGGGTAAGGCACCAGGCTGGGATGGTATTCCACCCGAGGTGTATTTAGCTTTCTGGGAAGTACAACTTCACGGGTACTTATGATAAAATACGCCAGGATCTAGACAGATGGTCGTCCCTTCCTAACTCCCTACAAGCCCGAGCTTCCATAATCAAAATGAACGTTCTGCCTAGGATAAATTTTGTTAGCTCAATGCTCCCCCTGCCCCCTCCAATAGACCACTGGCGCAAGGTACAATCGATGGTATCTAAATTTATCTGGAATAACAAACACCCGAGAATCAAAAGAGCTACTACTCAACGTAGGAAACAAGATGGGGGCCTCGCAATCCCTGATTTTAAGCTTTATTTCTGGTCCTTCTCACTGAGACCTCTGATGTGCTGGCTAGACCCTGTAGATGCTGTATCTTGGCGCTCCTTAGAAGCGGCGGCGGTCTCACCGCTAAGATTGCAGGATGTGGTGTACTCCACTGTCTCTATTTCGAAATGCCGGCTGAGGTATGGACCGATCATAACTCACGTGATCCAAACGTGGCGTAATGTGCAGAGGTCGTGTGGGGTTAAATGCCCATGGCACATGGACTCTCCAATTTTTAATAACCAGCAATTACTTGTTGGGCACAAGCCGGTTAATATTCCTCAATGGCATAGGAGGGGAGTTCATACTCTGGAGGATATTTATGATAAGAACGGCCTCCATGCGTTTCAGGACTTAAGAGAATTTTATGATCTTCCTGGCGAGTCCTTTTTTCTTTACCTTCAACTAAGGTCAGCGCTGAGGGCGCATGGCGTGCCGTGGGCTCAAGCTTTGCACCCACACCCCTTCCTCAGGCTCATAGTGGACAGGACGACCTCCAGAGGGTTTGTCTCAGACTTTTATACGCTCTTAATTCAATCCACGTATAAAAATGTATCATTGGATACAATCTGGCGGGTGGATATCCCAGAGTTGGACCCCGAGTTTGACTGGGATGATGTTTGGGCAAATGTGGCATTATCTTCCCACAACCCCAATCACCAGCAAATTAATTTTAATTATATTCATAGGACCTATCTTACACCTAGGAAGCTATTTGCTATGGGACTGATAACCGACTCTCGGTGCAATTTGTGCTCTCAAAAGGCCACTGGCACTTATATGCATATTTATTGGGATTGCCCACCAGTGGCCCGCTTCTGGAGGTCAATAACGGACAAACTTTCAGATCTGTGTGGCTTAACTATCCCATTCACAGCCGTTACGCTACTCCTGAACGATATAACGACACTACCTGCGTCCGTTCAACTAAAAAGGGTTGTCCTAGCGCAGGGGTGGCCAACCAGTCAGAGACTAAGAGCCACAAAAAAATGACTGTGGTACCACAAAGAGCCACACCATATACCAGCGTTTCTCAACCTTTTTTTTCAGTCACGGCACCCTTCATGTGTTTATAGGTCTCACCCTCTGGCCTCTGAAGTTGCTAATGTCTTTTTTATTTGGGCCTCACAGGGTTAAAAGTACCCTGTGAGACCCACGGTTGCAAAATTACAAAATCACTTTTAGCCATTTAAAAAAATAATGTTTATTTAAAAAATGTTAAAGGGGAACTATTTTACTATTTATTTCACTATTTGGGCACTTTTACACAATTCCTGTGAGTCTATGGAACACCTAGTTTTTTTTTCAAAAAAAATGCATTGTTTTGTATTTCTAATCAAGTACTAAAAACCGCATTTTTCTACCTCAAGATCTTAAGCTGTTTTGAGGCTGGGCTCCAACCACTGTGTGGCCTGGTGCCAACTGCCACATCAACTGCCACATTATTATGCAGCTGAGAAATCTCTGACATCACAGATATGCACATTTTCAGATGACTCAGTTCAGTGAGGGTGAATATTGTGAGAGGAGAATTGGAAGAATTCGCCAATATGAGAATTAGAGACATATATCCTATTAATATAAGTCCACATAGCTAAGAAACAATGGTAAACACTGAAAAAAGCCATTTATAAGATAGTTCCCCTTTAAGCACATAGTCAATTGGTCCTGTTGTTCAGCCTCACAATGCTATTTGATAGTAAATGTGTTTATATGTCCCACCCTCTGGCCTCTGAAGTTGCTAATTTCTTTTTAATTTGGGCCTCACAGGGTTAACCTCTTAAGCCCGAGATATACAGTAAAAGTGTATATTTTCAGCATTGTTTGTTTACCAATTATTTTAACTGTTATTAGTGAAATATACGATTATAGAAATCTCAGGGCATTGAGTCGGAAACCGGCGCATATTGACAGGAGGAAGTGGCACAGCCAAAAGTGAGTGTAGTCTTTTGAAGGAAGAGACTCAGGGCTTTCAAATTTAGAAAAACTACCCTACCCAGCTCACACCAGCCCCTGTCAATCATCTGACTTCTGGATTAACTTTTTAATTTCTCTTATTTTTTGGGATTATCTCCCACAAACCTGAACGTTATTGCCATAAAACAGAACGCAGTTAGTTTCTCTACCTTTCTGTGAACGTCTTGCAAAAAACGGTGTTGCAATATGATGAAAAATGGTGGAGAAATGTACATTATAAAAAAGATGGCAGAATTCAGTACTGTATCTACAAAACCTTCTGTTTAATCATCTTCCCTTTATTCATTTGCTTAGATTTTTCAGGTCTGGTCAATTTTAGCATGGTGTTATTTACAGTCAAAGATAATTTTTTTTTTAAATAGAATTGATATTCTCCTTTGGTTCATTACAATTTACTCAAGCCTAGTAACAGACACACTATTTCTGACACTGATCCATATATGTCCCTAGATTCAGATACCAAGAACATGCAAATGGACCATTTAAAAAAAAATTGTAAATGTTTATTCTACGTCCTTATGGAATGAGTGACATAAAAAAAATAAAAAATAAAAAAAAAGAATATAAAAAAAAATATTTTTTTTAAATTTTTTTAAATTTTTTTTTATGGATGGAAGAGCCGCACATTGACGGGCAAAGAGCCGCATGCGGCTCGCGAGCCGCGGGTTGGCCACCCCTGTCCTAGCGGGTGTCACAGCAGCGAAGAAGCTAATAGCAATGAGATGGAAGGTGCCTGAGAAGCTTACAGTTATTAACTGGTCCCCAACACTATTGGATGTGATTTATCTTGAGATATCCACGGCGCGGGTGATTGGGGTGGGACAGGCAGGTATTGACCTGTGGTTTGCAGCAGCCGAAAAGGTCAGGACCGCCGTGTGCGGCTGAGCGGGGTTGAGGTGCGTGTTCGGGTGAGTCCGGGGGTCTCTTGGGAGGGGGAGGAGGAAATGTTTTGTCTGTCTTGTCCTCTTGAGTTTAGCTGGGGATTTTATGGGGGGGCAGCTATTTAACTATTTCTTCACTGTTTGGTCACTTTTACACGGTCTCTGTGAGTCTATGGAACACCTCTACAGGTTTTTGTTTTGTCATGAAGGTTCATTGCTCTGTTTTCGGGTCGTGTTCTCAAAAAGTGGTCCTTGTGTTGAATTGGAGATGTACGTTTTATTAATATAGGGTCACACAGCCGGGAATCGGGGCTGAACACTGGGAAAGACCATTTATTGGATAGTACCCCTTGGATTTAAAATTTAGAAGGTTGAACCCTGTTTTCTTTTCTCTTTGTCTGTATAAATTGTTATTCTGTATTATTATTGTTTTTGTTATTTTCTTGTGAAGTTCTATGTATTGTGATTGTGTTTAATGTGTTGTCTTGTTTCATGTGAATAATAATTAAAAAAAATTTGATCAAAAAATGTTTTATTTAACGTCGGTCATTGAATTATAAACGACCCCCCCCCCCCCCCTCCGGTCAACCGCAGATGAAGAGTCATAACGTCTAGGACGGTGTACAGTTGAATACAGGGTTAATCAGAGTTGTTTTTCACAGCGTTCACAACGTGTGTGTGTGTGTGTGTGTGTTACGACCCTGGCTCAAAGGCACGCAACCTATGTGCAAAACCGACACCAAAACCTGTGTTTAACTCAAAATACTACTCTAACAATGAATTACTGGTACAAACTAAAGAACAAAGAAATGAGAGAACGTGACAACTCTCTGTTAACACACACTCCACTAGCCACAGACAGAGTGCATGCGTGTCTCTGAGACTGGTTTTAACCTGCCAGCAGGTATCCAATCAGCAGTAATTAGCTAATTAGCAGCCCTCACCTGCATGCCCAGTGACACAGGAGTGATCAAGCTCATGGTACATAACAGTGTGTGTGTGGTGTTCGGCGCGGCACGAATAAATTATTTTTCAGACCGCCTTTGTATCGTGCATAAGAACACAAATACTCTCGATAATCTAGCGTTTATTTTAAAACGATTCATAAATCAGTCGGAAAATGACAACGTGTTTTGTGTATTCCAGTAAATGGCTATTATCGCGGAATCTTTTTTTCTTTCTAGAAATCTCAAACTATACTCTTATTCAAAACGGTATAAAACGGAAATGTACTGATGAAAAAACAAATCTGCTTCGTACATGTTGACTGGAAGCAAGTCATTGATAAGCGACGGGTGTATTAGACACATAGCCATAATTTAAGTTTAATCGCTCGCAAATGTGCTCGTCCTCCCATTGATTAACGTGCTGGCATCCAAGCGATAAATCGTCATATCCGGCTAGCACACAATGTGTTAACAATTGTGTGTTTTGAGCCGTACTGTATTGTACCCATTCTGCAATCTGTTAATGCAATTTTCAATCAATCAATCAATGCTCCAAACCGGGTCAAACCGAATAGTTAGGATATTTTTTTACACAAACCGTCCCTATTAGCTCTGGGTGGGCGTGTTGCACCTGGTGATTGTTGTTGAGATGTCAAGTATAGATTGAACTGGTCTCACACAAAGTGCCATGGCATTGAGACACTACTAGGGGCAGAGTGGCTGTGGGTAACTGAATGAATGAATGAGTGAGCAACCAACCTTCACAATTAAAAAAGGTCCAATCAGTGATGCAAACAAATACATTGGTAGCCTCATCACCAATTAATTCATTGATTCATTCATTAAATTAAGTAATTCATTAAAATTACTCTTTGAGTTTTTAATTGAATCTGCTATATTTTGTGGCCGTTTGAAAACATTGTAAAGTAGAGCTACATTCTGCTATATGGTGGGTTAAGAACGCGCCAAAAAGCTTATGTTCCATCTACAGATCAAAACTCTTCCAAGAATGTATTTGAACATACCCGACATTTATATGGCCAAAATGAAGGATATGAAGAGATTCACGTTCTCTCACCTGTAGACGTGGTCCTCTTCTATGTGAGACAACGGAGGACTGCTACTGTCCCCGGACCAGGAGCTTTTCTGACCTGACCCCAAGGACTACAGAGGACAAATCAGTCAGTCACAGTTAGGCCTAACAAAAATAATAGTTGGTTTCAGGTTGGTTGTCAGTTTGGCCATGGGTAGGTAGGGAATTTTTTTTTTTTTTTTTTTATTCTTTCCCACGGCGACTATGGATAGGGAATTTCTTTATTTAATTAACCCTTTCACTGCCACACGACAGAAGGTTAGCCCTTTACTATCACACAACCGACGGCGATGCTCCATCATTAGCATCATTAGCTCCGCGGATGCGGAGCTAATGATGCTAATGATGGAGCATCGCCGTCGGTTGTGTGATAGTAAAGGGCTAACCTTCTGTATTGTCACAGTGAAAGGGTTAACCGGCTGTCGTGTGGCAGTGAAAGGGTTAAAATGTTCACAACAACATGGATGCATGTACTCTGCCAGCATGTTTAATATCCATAATACTAAATGTTTGACTAAGATTTCTATGAAACTTTATTCTTAAAAAAAAAAAAAAAAAAAAAAAAAAAATGATTTTTTTTTTTTTTAATATATAATTTTTTTTTTAAACTCATAAAATATATTGGGTCGCACCTAAATCGGCAGGGTCGGTCGGCAACCTGAAACCAACCATTATTTTTGTTAGGCCTTAGTACACAGACTATGTGGCATTGAGAGGTGAGTGTGTGGTGATGAAACGAGTGTGCTCGCCTGCTGGGAGGAGTGGTGGGAGGAGCCTGGAGGGTCTATCAGAGAGCCATTCAGGGCCTCAGCTGAGGGAGGGGGCGGGACCGGGGGCGGGACCGACGCATCCTGGTACGAGTTTCCTCCGGTAGGGATAGAGTAAGGGGTCTCGTCGGGCAAGAACACTGGTCGCTTTGAGATGTGGGACGTTGTCGATTCCAGGTCCGCCAACAAAGCGTCTGAAAAGAGAAAAACTCCAGTTAAAACAAAGAATTATCGTGGTCGGACTGTCTGATGTACCAATAGACCTGTCTCAAACCCTGCCCCTTTTCTTGATCCTCCAATCACAGCTGTCGCTTACCTCGGACAAACTTGGTTTGTCCGAGGTAAGCGACAGTTGTGATTGGAGGATCAAGAAAAGAGGGCAGGGTTTGAGACAGGTCAATTCAGTATGTTGTTGTGTTACATCATTTTGAATAAATACAGCGTAGACAAAATGGAAGAACCGTAACTTTTTCCAAATGTTTTTCCAAAAGGTCGTCTCAACGGTGACCTGGAAGCTGGAGGCCTGTCAGCCCGACACGTCAGGCCCATGGAACGTACACACAAGCCGAGCGCTCCATAGGAGAGTTAGCTTGGTGTACGTTCCATGGGTCTGACACGGGGGACTGTAAATTCTTTACTAGGGTTACTCGACGCTCTGTGGTGACTACTGAACGCCTGTCAGTCTGTAAACTTTACAATGCCTCTGTGTGTGAGTCAGCCTCTCATCCCAACTCGACAGCCCCCCCCCCCCCCCCCCCCCCCCCCCCCAACACCAAAAGAAGGCCTGCCCCCCAGGCTACATCCAAAGCACAGTTAAAACACCAGCAGCCAAGGTTAGGCTCTGTCATCATTAGGGTACTGCAGGCTAAGCCTAACTGTCATACTTAAGGCCATTATGTCTGCTTAACATATCCCAGATAAATCCCCAACTTTCTTTTTCCATCAATCTTCCTCTATAAATATACCCCTGCTGTCAGCAAGGAGCGACCTGGCTGTCTGAATGTCCCACACAGAGCACTCCATTATTCTACCTTCCGTCGAAAAAGAATGTGTGCATGTTTCCTTTTTTAAGACAGGCTATTTCAAGAGTGTGAACATAACGAGACAGACAGACTGACAAGTGACGAGAACAAAAGAGACAGATAAGATTGACAGCCGGCAAGACAGATAGACGTGTGTGTGTGTATGTGTGAAGTCCATGGTTGACGGGGTACAGTACAGTGTTACCCCCTGCAGAGTGCCCACTGGAACGCCAGAACAAAATAGGCTCTTACATCACGCGGTCCGTTCATCCTCAGCCAGTCAAGAATAGACCATACAGATAGGCTGCTTAGAGCATAGCGTGGTTAAAGGAACAGTCAGTGTGCTCCAAGGAAAGATTCACTCAGCCTAACTTCTAAACTCACGAATACCTGTGTCAAGTACATTAAATCAACAGTGAATGGGAACATTGTTGAGGAAGCAGGTGAAAACGTTATTATCCCGTGAGGGAAACTGCTTTTCGTCAACAGCAATGGTAGGGAAGATAATGTATAAAAGAAAAGTACAATAGATAAAAGAGGAACAAGCTCAGTTTTACGCACAAGTTTCCATACTGACGGACCACACTGACATATCTACAGGAGTCAGCAGACAGTAGGATATAAGTCATAATATTGTCTAGAGAAATAGGCGTCAAGTGACATTTAGCATTTAACATTTAGCAAGTCCTTGTGGACAAGGATCTAATCAAATCGTCAACATGGCATAGACTACTCCAGGGTTATCAATATTGCCCAACAATACAAAATCTCTGGTAAACGGTTAACCAGGCATAGACGATAGTCAAGTTGCTGCTTCTTGCCATAAGGCTCTGATGACGACAATAGTAAGAGTAACCCTTTCATGTCTATAAACATCAACGGCCGCTCCATCAGTCACTAGGCCGAAAGGCACATTTCCTTAAATCATTCAGTCAACAAACAGTGTCTGTACTCACATACCAGTATTCCACCTGACGTATCCAGTAGCCAGGGGTATGTGTTGTGTGTGAGACAGAGGCTGGTGGTGTGAGGGGCAGGGGGTAAGGCTACACGTCTGATGAGGGCGTGGTTTCACACAGACATGGTTAATGGTTTTACAACCCTAGTCCAGTCAACACACCAGGACATCCAGTATAAATGTACTCTTGCTATTCTGCCTCCAAGAGGATCCTATCCGGCATCATTAGTAGGAATACAACCAACAGGCTTGTAGTTTGTTGTAGCCTAACTCAACAAAATAAATCCTGTTGAAAACAACCACTAAAAATCCCCAGAGAGAATGCTTGTAATTAACTGTAACACAGACCTCTAGGAAGTTAAAATTAAATAGGGTAGGTTAAATGGGTAGGTTGTGCATTACTGGCTTTGATAATTTAGAGGTGCAGTGTTAATTTAGACTGAACTGCTTTCAGTATACCCCTGCACCATTTACTTCCATCTAAACTGCTTTCAGTATACCCCTGCACCATTTACTTCCATCTAAAGGACAGAAGTTCCTTCAGGCCACAGGGAGACCCTTCTCGTAAACCAACTAAATGTATTCTGCATAAACCACATGGGAGCACAAGCCTATTTAAAGCTGTAAGCTCAGCAAGTAGACTCAGTCTGTTCAAATGTGCTGAAATATCACAACCGAGCAGCTCAAAATAATCTGCACCTGGCACTGACATGCTAAACAAGGCCTTACTGAAGTTGACATCATGCCTCATAAAACAAAGCCTCTGAAAAAGAAAAGAGATCTCAACTGCTTTTGGCACAACCATAACTCCTATCTGCTTCAGTGACCTTTAATCCTTTAGTTGGTCAAAGAATTTATTGTCAGTGTTGTAGAAAAAAATTATAGAAATGACACATTTCAAGACTTGTAAATTATGGGTGATGTATTCCTGGGAGGACTTTTGTGACCTCAGCGAAGGCTGTGCGACTGTGGCTTTCCAAAAGCATCCTAGATGCACACAGAATGGGAGCTCCCCACCAAGCACACCCCCTGCTGACGCTATGTCTGTGACGCAAACATAGGCCCATCAACCCCAGGACAGGAAAGTCTACGCTAAATAAAGTATTTAAATGGAGCGTTTAATTGATAAGGAAATAGGCCTACATTCATCATTACTTTAAGACAAACTGCCGTGTGGCTCCCAGCTCATTAGATTAGACTTACACTGAGGAGGACAACATTTTTACATGTTGTGTTTGTGTTATGCCCCTAAGTGTAAAGCACATTTAATCTATTATTATTATTATTATTATTATTATTATTATTATTATTATTATTATTATTATTATTATTATTATTAATTATTAGCCTGCTAAACCTTGGCCTTTCAAATATATTTACTAGTGAAATTTAGGTGCATCAGTTTGATATTATCACAGAGGTTTCAAAAGGGAGACAAACAAAGTCGTTCTTCAGTTCAGTTGAGTTATTTTTTATTTCGGGCTTTGGACACATAACAACGGTCATTCCATAAATCACCAAAGTTTTACCAGCTGCTATTGCAGCATTGTCCAATTGTCCGAAAAGGGCTAGGGAGAAGCACTAGGCTTGTCGGGCCCTACCCCTGAAGACTTACGTTTCATTTTATTTTTTTATTTACATACATACATAGTAGATACATATAGTACACATTACAGTACACATGCAGTATATTATGCACTGCAGTATATAATAGTATATAGTACATAATAGTATTAGTGTATACAGCACATATATAATGTGATGTGAGATATATAGTACATGATATATACAATATAATACCATAATATAATAGTATATACTGCAAATATAGTTCAATATAATATACAAATGAATTATAATATGATTATATAATGTGATATACAGTATCATACGTATTTTATATATATTTTTAGTAGGATAGTCAATGTATTTATGGTTGTTTTGTATGCGTTACCACATACCTCTGTGCAGTAATGCAGGTAAGGCAAGATCATTGCACAGTACAGAGTGTGCAATGAGTTGGGATTGAGTACATGTCTCACCTTACTAATAATTGAGATGCTCTTTGCCATCTTAGCCCTCACATTCTATATGGGGTTTCCAGCAGAGTTTATGGTCTAAAATCACTCACAGGAATTTATTTTCATATACTCTTTCTATTCTATTATTATTTATTATCAACTGAAAGTCATTCTCACTTCCTACAATGGGCCATGTGGTTTAAACAAGGTGTTGCATTGGCAGCTTAACTCCATTTCCATCCAATTCCAATTGGCACAGATTGGAATACGTCATCTTATATTCAGTATTTGATATTGTTTGCTACAGGCCATAACGTATTGTATTAAGGATGCAATTCATTCATTCATTCAACTAGGGCTGCACGATTTGGTGAAAGAGTGCGATTGCGATTATTGTGTACAATATTGCGATTGTGATTGCGATATAATAAATAAATGCTGTCATGAGTCCAATTGCTTGGTTATCAAGGAAAATGCAGAGATTAGGCCTACTGGTCAAAAACATACAAACTTAACCACATGCGATTTTAATATTTAAAGAAAATAGGGCTGTCAAAATTAAAATCTTAAAATCTTAACAATTAATCACGTTACCCTTTGACCCCATCAGCCTTCCATTGTTACTTTAACTACCGGTTACTCCCGGGTGGCTGGTGACGTGTTTGTTTGTTTGTTTGTTTTCAGTTTTGATGTACATTGCAAGACGTTCCACGCAGAGTTTCAATTACGATTTTGTCTTCCCACGATCATGAAAACAAGATAATCAAGGCCCAAACAGTAGTTTCAGCTCGTGTTGAGAGGGAGGAGGGAGCCACAACATATTTCTCCAGTTATTTTAAAACGGCTTTGTTAACTTGTAGAAGATGACAGAAATGCAGTCTTTGGTCGAGAAGAAAGGTAAAACAAAAGCATTGGAGCGAGGATGATAAGGTCCAAGACTGGGTTGCACCAGTTTGGCGTTAGTCATTACTAAATTCAAGCATTTAGTATTTACTAAACCCTTAGTTGTTACTAGCTAGTTTCAAATGAGTGGTGCAGTGCACCACAGCAACTTACTTATCTTAGCTAGTAATAAATACCCACAGGTCATTTCTATTTGTTTTGGTTGTCTTAGCTACCAACGTTAGTCATCTTAGTAACAGTTAGCTAGAAAACGTCCACCACCTTAGGGGTATGTATGAATATTTAGTAGTTACTAAGCTCCATGTAATAACTAGTGTGAGTTGTGCAACCCATTCAAATGTATTAGTGACTAAATCTGGGAGGTCCAGTCCAATAATGAAGTGATATACAGGGGAAGATCTCCAACAAAGGCTCTAGAAATAAATGTCAGTGCAAATCACATCTCTCTGCCAGAGAGGACCACCCAACCTTATTGTACAGGATACAATGGTGAGTACTATAACTATCACAGGTGATAAATCTGAGTGATATACAGAATCCAGGAGCTTAAGAACAGACGCAGTAGCATGTCTATAAATCACATCTCCACAATCCAGATAGAAAAACTGATTCAACAATCCCCTTTCTGCTAATCACAGATAAGTTGGTTTTGGTTATGGCACTGTATAAGCATTCTTTTGCGGCAGTTTACTGACATGATTGTCTATATGGTATCTAAATGTAAATGTATCCTTAAGCCAGATTCCAAGATATTTGTATTCTGTAACTCGTTACTCGCTCAATGTAAAATCCATTCACAGAGTCAGGTCCATAAATATTTGGACATCAACACAATTGATAATTTTGGCTCTGTACAACACCACAATGGATTTGAAATGAAACAATCAAGATGTGCTGTTTAAGTGCAGACTTTCATGCAATTTAATGAGGGTATTTACATCTAAATCAGGTGAACGGTGTAGGAATTACAACTAGGGATGAGCATGAGTAATGTTTTCCCAGATTGGGTACTCTAAATCTGGGAATTTCAGTACTCGAGTAGTGCTCGAGCAATGGTTTATGGAAATCTACTTTTAGAATGCATCTTAAAGTGCATGGCAGCAGCAATATTGTACAGAGTCACACACACACAACCTACCAATTTTATTATGTCTTGCTCCGCAGACATAATGCACAGCAATATACCGATGCTTAATGCATATCGTCAGTCAAAACAGTCAATGTCAGTTAACATCTCTCCACTGTCTGCAACAGGTTTATCCGCTTCTTCTTTCTTCTTTTGATCTTTTAGATAACGCTAAGCAAAGAAACATTTTGCGGTGATGTTTAGTGTACTATCCATGCTCCACAGCTTCCTGCAACAACTCACACCTTGTGGGATTTCAGAGCAAGATTTCAAAGCGAGTCGTGTCTTTCAGTGGCACAAACAGGCACTTTTGGTGGACATATTTGGTGGTAACCAATCATTCTGGAACAACATCCTATGAACAGGCGGTCAGGTGGCGTAGCGGAGATTGTGCTCGTCACCAATGCAAGAGGCTGCGGTCTCGACTCCCGGAGAGTCAGCATTGCCTTGGCTCGGGCTGATCGCTATACTAACTCGTTTGGCTGAGTTAAGGGGAGGGGAGCCGTGGGTGGGTCCTGGGCGTTGTGGACAGCGACCCCTACAGTTCGGTCGGGGCGCCTGCTCAGCAAGGGTAGGATCTGGAGAGAGGTAGTGCGACCTTCCACACGTTACACTCTCCCGGTGAGATCTGCGCGGCCAGGCTGGCTGCCGGCTGGCTGCACATGCGTCGGAGGAAAGCATGCGACACTCTCCGGCCTCTCGGACCAACAGTAGGGGAAAGTGCCCAACAACCAGGAAGGGGTTGGGAATTGGCATAACGACTAACAGTGGGATGGGAGAAAAATCGGAAAAAGGAGGGGGAAAAGATATATATATATATATATATAAAAAAAAAAAAAAAAAAAAAAAAAACATCCTATGAACAGATGAGAATAGTATGGGAAGAGAAGATTATAGGAACTGCTCATGATCCAAAGCATACCACCTCATCAGTGAAGCATGGTGGTGGTAGTGTTATGGCGTGGGCATGTAGGGCTGCCAATGATGTGATGTGACTGCTGACAAAAGCAGCAGGATGAGTTCTGAAGTGTTTCGGGCAATATGATCTGCTCATATTCAGCCAAATGCTTCAGAACTCACTGGACGGCGTTTCACAGTACAGCTGGACAATGACCCAAAGCATAAGCAATTGACTTGCTGAAGACAAACTGAAGAGAGAATGCCCCAAGAACAAGCAGGAACTGAAGACAAACTGAAGAGAGAATGCCCCAAGAACCAGCAGGAACTGAAGACAAACTGAAGAGAGAATGCCCGAAGAACAAGCAGCAACTGAAGACAAACTGAAGAGAGAATGCCCCAAGAACCAGCAGCAACTGAAGACAAAATGCCCCAAGAACAAGCAGCAACTGAAGACAAACTGAAGAGAGAATGCCCCAAGGCATAACAAAAAATATTGTTTGTTTCCTGTTGGTTGTCAGTTAACGCCATGGGTAGGTAGGGAATTTATTTAATTAAATTTTTTTTGTATTCTTTCCCACGGCGACTATGGATAGGGAATTTCTTTATTTAATTAAAATGTTCACAACAACATGGATGCATGGAACTGAAGACAAACTGAAGAGAGAACGCCCCAAGAACCAGCAGGAACTGAAGACAGTTGTAGTAGAGGCCTGGCACTGGCAGATCATCACCAGCGGTGTTAATTTTGTCAATGATAATAATGACTAAATATGGTCATCAACGAAGCTTTTTCCCCTGACGACAACGAGACGTGACGTCACGTTAACACTTTCAGTGCCAGCACGATTTAGTGCTTGAATGCCCACCATCCACTTCAATGTTAGCGTTAATAACGCCTAATCTATGTTTTACATTATGGCTATGTGTCTAATCTGCCCGTCGCTTATCAATGACTCGTTTTCCAGTCAACATTGTCGAAGCGGATTGTTTTTTTATCAGTTCATTTTCGTTTTATAGCATTTTGAAAAGCCCTCGTTTTCAAGGAAAATAAAAAGATTCCATGATAAAAGACGTTTACTGGAATATTCTAGAATACACAAAAACGTCATTTTTCTGCCCATTTATGAATCGTTTTCAACGCTAGATTATCGATAGTATATGTGCACGTATGCACGCTGGGGCCGCGAGCTGAAAATCGATTATCTGAGTTCCTCATCAGCGATCGCGCACACACACAGGGGACACGTTGATATCTCAGCGAATACAACTCTGATTATCCCAAGACTGGTAAAATAGATTCCTTACCTCAGATCAGATGTTCTCCAAAAAGATCATTCCAATTCCTGATCGCCATTCCAAAAATCAATCACTACTGTCTACTATCGATTGGCTACTGTGAATATATATTCCAGGCCGATTCCCGTCCCGCGATGAGTACGGTTGTACTCGACGGACAAAAGGGAATGTGTGTGTGACGTGTGTGAAATTTGTACAGTAGGTCCCAGTGAGAATTGCAATCAGTGTGTACTGTGTATTTATTTACACTATCCTATTATTGCTTTGTTGATTAAAAAATATATAAGCAATTTAAATCAGAATATGTTCCATTCCATGTCTGACTATTTCTGAATCTATTGAACATTTCAAGGAATGTTTGGTTACTATTGGGCTTCTAGCCTTCTACTGAACTTATTGTGAATCAGCCGATAGGGTTTTGGCTAGGGATGGGAATTGATAAGATTTTCGATACGATTCCATTATCGATTCCCTTATCGATTCCTGATCATTTAAATAAATAAATTGGAAATGCAACAGAACTAAGCTGGTTAGAACAACAACAGGCAACTTGACATTACAGATTGTCATTTATTGTTGGGTCCCCATGTCAGAAAAATACAAAAACTGTAAAAATTATTTAACTATACACTTCTATATAATAATGTCTTTGAGATTCTCTTAAACTAATTTATTTATTCGTTTGAATTTTTTTATTCTTAAACTAATTTAATCTATTGAATAACGACCTGTTCAATACAACTACAGTTCAATATCTTAAACTAATTTAATCTATTGAACTGTAGTTGCATTCAACTGGTTGTCATTCCCGTCTTTCAGAAGACCAGCGCGCGCCACACACACACACAGCTCCTCCCCCGCTAGCCCCCACCCTCTTCTAGTCAGCCTGCTGTTCTCTCTCTCTCTCTCTCTGTGTGTGTGTGTTTGTGTGTATAGTATACGCGGAGCAGCGTGTATGGAGCAAGGTTAGCTCTGCGCGGCTAACGCTAGTTTACCCCCAATTAAATGAATGACTAGGTTGCAAAGCATAGTAGTTTTCACTGCACATAGAAGCAGTCAAACAGCGGGATCATTTCTGGAGCATATGACCAAAACCCAGGCAATTTCAAGCCCTTAACACTTTGAGTGCCAGCGACATGTTATGTCGTCATTTCATGCCCCCCGTTGAGTGCAGACGACGCGAATTGTCGTTTGATTTTTTATTAGCAATCTGAATTCATATTTCATCAACGAGTCTCCCGTTGGTACAGCAGCCCCTCTAGGAGCTCCGATGGGAAAATACCGCCCCCTATCGTCTATCCCTGTGTAACTGCAGGCCATTCGATTAGACTGGTGGATCTGTGGGGGGAGAGCCTACTGGCTCCACTATGCTGGCGAGGGATCTGATGACGAGGGAAGTGATCGCGAGATGGAAAGCAGCCTGGAATATATTTACAGCAGCCAATAATCAATTAATAAACGCGATCGATATTTGGAATGGCGATCAGGAATTGGAATAATCTTTTTGGAGAACATCTGATCTAAGGTAAGGAGTCTATGTTACCAGTTTTAGGATAATCAGAGCTGTCTTCCTCCCGTTTCACCCTCTCTCCTCCGTCGGTCCTGCGTGGCCAAAAGGTCCTGCGTTGACCAAAAAAGCTGAAAATGCTATAAATAAAATCTAAAAACAAAAAGGGTGCCTATATATGACCAAAGGCCTGTCTAAACATATGTGTTTTTAATTATTTTTTAAAAGAGTTTTCTGAGGGGGCAGTTCGCAGGTCCAGGGGGAGAGCATTCCAGAGCCTTGGTGCCGTCACCTCGAAGGCTCGATCACCCCTTGTTTTTAGCCTGGACCTGGGGACCACCAGGAGGTGCTGATCGGCTATCTGGTGTAGGGATGGATGAGTACAGTGATGTAGATAGGGGCCTGACCGTAGAGTGCTCTGAAAGTAAAAGTGAGGACTTAAGTGAATTCTATAGTGTACTGGGAGCCAGTGCAGGGATGTCAGAATGGGAGTGATGTGACATGATTTTTTTTACCTTGCGAGTAGCCTGGCTGCAGCATTTGACCATTTGTAGTTTGTCTATGGATGATTTAGTGAGACAGGTGAAAAGTGAGTTGCAGTAGTCAAGCCTAGAGTAAATAAAAGCTCTACAAATAAAATGTACACTCCAAAATGTACACAGAATGGCGTGAGAAAATAGTTGGCCAGCTTCAGAACATGGATTACTTTTCAACCACGACGGATTTGTGGTCAAGCCGAACATCGGAGCCATATTTAAGTCTTACAGTGCATTACATTAATGACTGAAGTTGTGCAGTACATGCTTGCAGAAGTCGTACTTTCCAGATGACCACACAGGTGAAGTAATCGCTCAAGGCCTGAAGGAGGCGCTGCATTCCTGGGGGCTGAGAGAAGAACGTCATGTCTGCATGACAGCGGAGCCAACGTTGTCAAAGTGGACTCGACTCCAGTGTTTTGGGGGGGAAAAGTGAAAACATTGTGATGTGTATCGTTACGTATATCGCAGAAAAGTCAGGAAATATCGTGATATGATATTTAGCTATTTAGGCCATATCGCCCACCCCTACCTAAGACCAATTAGCGCATATTGCAGATCATTAAATGAGAGTTGCAAATTTGGAATTGTTCTGCCCCGATTCTTTGCCTGAGGGGAGCTGTGTTGAGTCTTATACAAAGATGGACAAGGGGCAGTGGTCTGAGGCGGCGGTTACACCTTTCGTTTCATTGTAGATGAGTTTCGCCGCAACGTGGCAGCCTTGAGTCACACTTTCGTTTTTGTCACCTGGGCACAGTGATGTAGTACACTGCCAAAGCAGTAGGTGGCAGTAGGTGGCGAACATGAAGGCAATTTCAACCAATCAGAACTTGAATGTGCTGCCAATACACTTCCTGCAAAGAACATGTCAACAAAGCCGGGCTCCTATGGGCGCCACCATCTTTGTCTATTTTACCCAATGCAGCAATTCTTTTTCAGCAAAGTCTAATAAAAGTGCAATAAACAAAATGGATACATTCACTGTGTGTTCTGCCTGTCATTTGTTGATGAAACAAAACTAACATCAACACAAGTGACCACCAAGAGCGGATAGTTTAGTCTAAAAAAAGATTGGTAGCTACAGTTAGCTGCATGCTAATGCTAACGTCAATGGAATATGCCATTATAACAATATAGCATTGTGGCTAGAAGCTAACGTTAGCTCACGCTAGTTAGCCAGCACCAAACTGATGATATCGGGAACTATCAGTAGTTAGATAACATTAGAGACAACGCTGTGTGTATTAAACAAAAGGTGAATAGATGACTGGGCCATTTTGTTTAATGCTTGTTAAGTTGAAAGAGGAGCTTGAGCTAACAGGGTATGATAGCTAACGCTAGCTCATGTTAGCCAGCTGCAGTGCTCATGCAATCGGTAATGCTAGCAGAATGAATGGATGTAAACTTTATTTAACATATTGCATAATGGGTACAATACAATACGGCTCAATACAAACAATTGTTAAGGGAATGCAGACTGTTGTAGCTTGGACTGGGGTCCTTATAACAATAACTTGACAACACATGGTAGCTGCAGCTATTTGGGACACGGAGCTATGTCCCAAACACACACACACCCACTGTTGTCACCGGAAGGGCACGCAGATGGTATCTACTGCGCATGGGCGTTTTCGCAACAACGGCTCCGTGCAGACTACACGGCTGTTGTCGGCGCGTTTTTTAGGGGTTCTCCAAAACGCAAACACAATTTAGCGTTTCAGCCGTATCCACCAAAAAACGCATTTCTGTGTAAAAGGGACATGAAACGTATTCAAAAACGTATGAAAACGAGCACAAAAATACTGTGTGTAACCCCTGCCTCAGAGTCAAGCTGGTTAAAAGCATTGAGAATGCAAACAAGCACTGTAAGCCAAGTCACGGGCTAATCTGTTCAAAGTACAATCATTTACTGACGACATCATGACATCATGACTCAAGACTCTGTTATACAAGGATTTTGAGGAATTATTCTGTAAAGATATGACTGAAGCAGAGACAAAAAGCCTACGTTCACAATCCAAGGTTGAATTCATGAGATCTAGATCTTAGTGATCCTAACAACATGCTGCTATTACAGAAGCCTACACACATCGAGGGGGAAGCATCTGAGGCATAAATAAGGCTCATAATGTTGAATAAACAACAATGAGTATGTGCTGTGAGCCTGTGGGTGCATTGTACATTCTTGCCTGTGTGCCTACCCCCCCCCCCCCCCCCCCCCTTTCCGGGCCCTGCCACAGTCCTGCAGTCTTTATCTGATGGGCGGGAAGGTGCGTCTGGGAATTCCAGACATTCCTCTGTCCGCCTCTGAGAAGAAGGGGGGGGAAAGGCCGCCAGGCAGGGACAGAGATAAGGTGGCATGAGGTGGAGGTGGTGGGGAGAGTCTGGATAACTTCACATCAATAACATGACACTAGCAAACCAATAAAGAAGCCTTTTTTTTTTTTATATAAAATGTACTCCAACCGAACATGTTCTACTTATTCAACAGGATTATAGGCAGCTAGGCAGAGAGGAATGTGCTAGAAAAATAACTGACAAACAAAAAAACAAAAACATCTGTCCGTTGAAATTCGAAAAATACAGTGTGGACAATTACAGGACCAATTCCTTTCCGCAAATTACAGCATGCTTTGAATTCCAGGATAAGGGGAGATGTCAAATGTTTTTATTGCCTGCTCCCCAGTGAGTCGGCGGTGCGGCCCAGGCAGGCAAGCAGGCAGTCTAATCTTTCCTATTAAGATGCGGAATCTAGTGATGGACCCCAAGGTCTGCAGCTCACCTGTTTCTAGCCAGGGGAGCAGAGAGCAGAGCTGGCTTCAGCCCCGCAGAGAAACTCAACACCGTCAGGCCGGCCCAGACATGATATTTATAATCAAACAAGGGAGACTGGGGCCTGGGAGAGGGGTGGTGGGAGATATACCAGAGAGACTGGCAGGGGGGGCTGGGTTGTGAGAGAGAGAAAGATATCAAGGAAATCTAAGCTATAATTGACCCTTCTCAAGCCCGCCCTCTGTTCTTGATGTTTGGACAAAGTTTGTCTGCGATTGGAGAATCAAGAAAATAGGGCGGGCTTAAGATAGGT
Source organism: Notolepis coatsorum (assembly GCF_963971535.1). Lineage (NCBI taxonomy): Eukaryota > Metazoa > Chordata > Actinopteri > Aulopiformes > Paralepididae > Notolepis > Notolepis coatsorum. The sequence continues at coordinate 152,726,778 of NC_140165.1, read as the reverse complement.
AAATTAAGTCCCACGTCTGTAAAAAGTAATACTGTAGAAAAAGAGATAGAAGGCATACAAGTAGTGACGGGTCCTGTACAGGACAACTATGAAATAGATAGAGCATGACAAACACTGCTAGAATTAGGGCCTCCATTCCCACTGGGGCCATCCATAATATATTCACTTGTGGTTACTGTAAAGTGTCCACAAAATGGAATATGAATCACAGCGGGAGGAATGAACCCTAACAAGTACAGAGAATAAATGAGGTATGGTATAGTAACCAAAAGACAGAAAAATCAGATATTGGATCAGGATGGGGGTCAGTGACTTCAAAATAAACACACCTAAAAATACCCACCTAAGCAGACCCTGTATCCGAAAGACGACACCCCCCCTCCCCGAGAGAAGGCTGCTGGACCAAAATAAAAAAAATAAAAGTACTTCCCCACAGACTGGTAAATCAGATGACTGTGGGGTGGGGGGGGGGGGGGGGGTCTGAAGACTATTCTGACACCACAGTCACTGAGGACATAGTCACACACACCCAGTCATATGTTAGAGAGGAGTCAGTGGGTAGTCTATTGTAACAGATAGTGTAACTGGGAGGGACGGAGTGGAAAACCTCTCGCACACAGAGAATACTTGTTTCTTTTCTCCAAACAACACTGACCTGACAACACCCACCCGCCCCTTCGAAAAAAAAGGCGGCCATCTTACGGACAAAACAAGGGCCGCCGCCTGCCTGGTGCATCCGCCACACTGAGCTCTTTGAACGTGCCCTAGGATTCCCCAGCTTGAGTAATGTGGGAAGAATCCAGCAGGCACTCGGATTCCTGCTCCATTACTCTCTGACCCGTCAGGAAAATAATCAGCACTGTTCTCAAGGCCGAAGAGCAAGGGAGCAGAGGAGACAATGCAGCGTGGAAAAGAGGAACAAGAGAGGGAAGGCCCCTGCAAGTTAAGGGACTGTTGTGTGACACAGCATTTTGCAGTAGAAACTCCGTTTTAACAGCAGGATTGCAGGCTGAGTCCCCCCCCCCCCCCCATCCTCTGTGTTTGCCGGCCTTCAGCGCTGATTCGGCTCATTGTATTCTCCTGTTTCCTCAGGATGTGGGGCAGGGTCTGTTGCCTAAGCGATGAGGTCAGCCATGTAGCTCCCTTCCCCAGACCTAGAAGAGGATGGGTGTGGAGCCCGGGAACAAGACTGATTTACAGTCAGGAGTCCCTCCCTTCAGCCTTTTAGCAGGCAAGCCCCACTCAAACACACTGGGTTAGGGGCGGAATGCGTTTTCACTAACCCTTACACAGCTCTCTAGGGGTGTTGATGGCTAGTCTGGTAACACTAACTCCGTAGTGAAATACATATCTCGCTTAAGCCTGTCTGAGGTCTTGAGGTATGCTGTGTAAACACGGTAAACATTTAAGACTTCCACACTTCCATCTAAGCCAACTCTCCCGTTTCGCTCCAAGGGAAGAGGGCCATCCTTGACAAGGAATCCGACTAATTAGTGTTAGTTAATTAGGATCAATGTATATTCTATGAAGAGCCTGTTTAACGGATGTTTAACAGCGCTCTTCTTTGCAACTCTTATAATCGCCCTCCTGTTCAGTGTTAACCTACACCGACAGGGAACAGGGGTCTCGGCAGCGGACCGGGGGTCACTCACCTCACCACAGACTCAGAGTCAGCTTGAATCTCACAGGATCCTGAGGAATTCACACAGAGAGGAGAGTGGTGGTGGTGGCTTCACACTTCAAACATCAAACGTATCAGCAGGACAAGCCCGACTGACACTAACACTGTGAGTCACGTGTGGTTAAAAAGCCACATCTGGGAGAGGCTTCAGCCTGGAGCCACAGCAGTAATGATGGCGACTCAAGCCCGGGCCTGGCTGCCTGCCACCTGGTCTTAAAGGGAAAAATCCACCCTAAGGGAGAATGTACAATGTACTCACCCAATGACCTTGGACGGTTATGTCAATACCTAGAAACATTAGACTGTTGGAACTGTTTTCCCAAGAACAAGATGGAAATCAAAGCATCGCGATTTTAGTTGATTAGGCTATATCATCAAGTGATACTTTTTGGAGTTGGTCAATCAAAATCGAATGTGCATTAGACTGCACTTTTTTTTTTTTTTTTTTTTTTTACCAAATGAGATTTATTCAAAAGTTGGGCTTGCAACTCTGAATAAGAAACCCATATATCCCAATATAATCATGATGCCATTGTTGGGACACATTGAGCCCATTGAGATATGTAATGTGATTTTGGGCTATACAAATACATTTTACTTAACTCATTCCATTATTTGCAGTCTATGGAGCAACTCCCGGATTTATCTATCGATGACATCATCACTAGAGCATTGTCCCTCTGGTGTTCAGCTTAAGAAGAAACTTGTTCATATTGAAAAAAAAATTAGGGTGGATTTTCCCTCTTAACTGCGAGAGATGGATCAGAAGAACCTCCTGGAAAAGTCAGACTCCAGAGGTGCCGACTGATCTAAAGTCACTCCCACACTGCTCCAAGGAATCCCTTTTGCTCTTGAGGAGCGAGAGACACGACCAGATGGATGTACACAGTCACACTCACCAGCAAGCCAAGGAGGAAGAGGGCTGTTAAGGTTAGGGTCAACAGTGGGGGGTATGATTATCAGGTTTCCAAAGAGCTCCATGTAGGACCCCCAAGTTATCCCAAAGCTAGAGAGAGCACGAATTCACTGAAAGGAGAGACAGTTTTCTCTCCAGGGGCGGTGTGGTGGTAGTGGTAGTAGTAGTAGGAGGAGAGTCATGACCCAGTGAGTGCCTTAAACCCTGACAAACAGTGATGTTAGACATTCCACTGCAGCCTCGCCCCCTAACTCAGCCTGCTGTCCTCTCTACTTAAGTGAGACTGCAGGCTCCCTCTTTCCACTAACAATCAGCCCTTTCACTGTGGCCTGAAGCAGCTTTAGCATCTAATGTGCCCTGAAGGTATTCTCAGACCAGGCCCAAGCTCAAATGTGGCTCCTCGTCCTTCCACTTAAACAATTCAGAAACCCCCATTCTACAACATTTCTATTTTGGGACATTTGTAATGTCCAATTGGAGATGGACATCCACCCAGACTACTACAATTAAAGATGGACATCCACCCAGACTACTAAGGACAAATTAGGAAAAAAAATACGTTTTTCTTCCAAATGTAACCCTGGTTGGTCCGGATAGATTGAGCAAACAGGCCACCTGATAAACTGTAAAAGCTCATTTAGGAGTTCAGAGTTCAGTGCCAACATGGGCCAAGCTTGCGACGAGTCTTGACACGCTGACTGGTCAGTGAAGTAAGAAAAAGAAAAAGTAGACCAAAAGCTATATGGCTGCATGGGACTTTCCACTACAACCAGTGCCTTGTTCAAATTCTAAAGTGGGATTGAGAGGAGGTGAACCACCACTCAAGACTATGAAACTAGACAGTAGGGCTGAACATTTGAGAAAATATGATACTGCAACTTTTTTTTAGCAGATATCATTTTTAAAGGTTGAGTCTTTAATTTAGGAACTACTATTTTTTTTTCACTTTTTCTCCTCTTTTTTTCTATTTTTCTCCCATCCCAACATAGCCGTGCCAATTCTCCCCTCCCCTGTCTTGAACGTTGAGTGACGTGTAGGAGGCTCACTGCCCCCGCCATTTTCCTGTTTCTGCTGTGCAGGCGCCCCAACCGACCTGTAGGAGTCGCTGTTTACAACGTCCAGATTACCACCCATCGACTTCCACCCGCTAACTCTGCCAATTGAGTTAGTATGATGGCCGGCCCAAGCCGGAGGCAACGGCGACAGCCGGATTCGATACCGGTGTCTGGTGACGAGTGCAATGTCCGCTGCGCCACCCAGCCGCCCCAGGAACTACTATTTCTGTAGCATATTGAGGGAGCAAGTAAAAGCATTGTGTACTGCTCTGACATCGTGTTTCATCTATTGATACAACAGGGTCGTCACCACTGCAAGATAAAGAAGAAAAACATTTAAATAAAAAATATTTACCCCAATTTAGGCCCAAAACATAAACTAGTCCCTGTGTTTAGAATGATTGATTTGATCATAGTAGGCGGCCTATACAAATAAAGTTATAAAGAGAACTAACTAGCCTGACAACTTCCACGGGCTAGAGCCAAAACAGGCACAGCACAGCAGTGGAACCAAAACCAAATTAGCAATCACAGCTACAACAAAATGCAGATCTGAAGTATTGGTAACAACTGGCTTAACAACAAAAGAAACAGCAATACACCACTTCAAATAATATAGATATAGGCTATGACGGCACTGATGTGCAGAGTAGCATTCAAGGTTTGAGTTCTCTCATCCATGTGTTCCCACTGATTAACAATCTGCATCACATGTAAAGGAAAAAATGAACTGGCCTTTTGTGTAGACCAGCTGGAAGACGTAATGTATAGCCTCTCAAGTCTGTAGCAGGGGTCAAAGAGCTCATAACACAGAGCCTACCAATAACTGCAGACTTAATATTTTATATTTAGGTCAAGCTAATGTAGGCACTACAGACATACCAGTGGTGGCATAGTAAGTTATTCTGGCTCTTGTATAAACTGGAGATACAACAGCTACCACACAAAATGCCAAGCCAAGGCCATGGCTAGACCCACATTGAGTAGTCTGGTTGAGTTGGCCTGTTGAATATTCCACTTTAAACTTAAAGTCAGAAAAAACAACAAACGTTAATATGGAAAAAGCTTGAGGAGAAAATGTAAGGTAAATGTATTCTCCCTATAGTAGTGGAAATTGTAGCTAGCCAAGTAACGTTTATTGCGTTAGTTACGTCTAACGTGCATGGGGGAAATAACATTAACATACATTTAGTCAGATTCGAAAGGAAATAGTAACGTTATTAACATTCAATGTTCAGACACACAACTATTCAAAAGAAATACACTAGTCAATGATTATGCAGAGAAAATAAAGTGGGTACATTTTGAATAACGTAAAAAATTCAGAACAGACCAGCCATGGCGTGGAAATAAGACATAAGTAACGTTGTTAACCTGTCTCACTGCACCAAGTAATAAGGATCCCAAGCCAAACGAGGCCCTTTTAACTTGTTGCGCTCGCGACGCGCTAACATCTTTTCTGCAGCCTCGTCGGACCTTCTCCAACCAGCTTTCCGCTAAGTATTGCGGCATTGTGAAAAATCGGATACGATGAAAAGAAAAACACAACTTACCTAAATCGTCCATTTTTCGGGACTGTTTTTAACCGATGGAAATTTGTTTTAGTAATCTTGTGGCTGTTTCCAGTGCCCGCGACTTCCATACACAACTTCAGGCGACTGCTGTGCAACAAGTTGATCAGGAGTAGAGTAGCCCTCACGAGCGCGCTGTGCCCGTGTGCTTCACGAGGGCGCGCGACCCGACTACCAAAAAAAAAAACGTACGAACTCAGTGACTACTGACCTCTAGCGACTCGTGCCAAAACTGATACTTTATAAAGTAACAACTCCTATGTATGTAACATATAACCAGGAGTACAGTATATCAAACAATATAATAGCTATTGCTTTCTCAAAAAATTCTGAGCAAACAAACTGGTGAGTAAATTGGTTAAAAATTCACCCAACTAACGATGAAAAATCTAACCTAACGCTAAAATGATAGATTAACCTAAACATGACAAATTTGGATGATGTGGTAAGAAAATAAACCTGTTGTCACTAAACGGTGAATGTGAAGTCAATTCACACAGTATAGATAGACTAATGAAGAGAATGTTTGGGACAATATGCATACCTTTATTTGATACAAAAAGATTAATCGCATCTGAGTTTCCCCAACATAGTTACTTTGTTATACATTCACAACAAAGAAGACTGTAATAGAATGAAGCATCGCAGTTAACTATTAAATGTGCCAATTTTTTAAATGATGCAAGACCCTCACAAGACCTTTGATAATGGTCATATTTGTGATATGAAATTATCTTAGAAACTATGATGAGCAGACCTTTCACAAGAGATCCATCTATACCTTTTCATTCATTATAAGATTGACATAAAATCTAAAATCATTCATCATCTTTTGATTCTCTATTAAAAAAAATGGTTCGATAGTTCAAGCAATGACTGGAAAATTAAATAAATTCTTTCTCGCTATATTTCAGAGTCCTTTTTACAATAATAATAGATCATTCTTAGAAGTCTACAGCTTTGAACTTCCTCTCCTCCTCTTTGGTGAGAGGCTCCTGGGAGAGGATTTTGCCATGCAGGCGGTGGTGTTTTCCTATGCCTAGTTTAGGCAGGCCTCGGTTCAGCCCCTCCAGCAACACACAGGATTTACAGAGTGCCTGGCTGGAGATGTAGCCACATCGGCCGCAGGTCCCCTGGACAGGCATCTTCACCCCCTCCCGCACCGACAGGTTCTCCCCAGAGTGGATGACGTCCATGATGGAGCTCGGCCGGACCGCCTCCAGGTCCTTCAGGAAGGTCCGGGCGTGCCCACGATAGGCATTAGGGGAGTAGATACACTCGGTAGAAAAATAGTCCAACTTTTTGAAGTAAGCATAGAGTACAATCTCTTTTTCGTAGGCATACTTGAGGGGCTTGCAGCGGGGCACAACCCCATCACCCTCGCTGGCCGTCGAGATGGCAGTGCACCGGCGTAGACGGGCTATATCCCCTCGCAAGACATTCATCAAGACCGTCTCTGCCACGTCGTCAGCATTGTGACCTGTGGAAAAAAAGACATTAGTGACCGTACCATATTACAACAAATAAAATGTAATTCTTTAAAGATTTAGGCCTAGACTGCTTGTTGTAATGGCACCTAATGGTGAGGTTGAAAATCCCCTATGTTTCTGTTAGGAATTACCTGTGCATATCTTATCCACCTTAAGCATCATGGCTCCTCTGTCTAGGGCCTGCCTTCTGAACACTCCACAGAAAGTGCAGTTGTTTTTTAATCCAATCTGCTTCACTATAGCGTCCATAGTCCACCCATACAACTCCTCATAAGACACAATCTTCAGTGGCAGTTCGTACTGTTGCTGATTTCTCTTCACCGTCTCCAGGGAGTCGTCCCTGTAACCGGTGATGCCCTCATCCACGGACAGCAGTATAAGTTGAAGGCCGTAGCAGTATCGCTCATTGAGGACCTTCATTACATGTGCAAGCACCGTGGAGTCCTTCCCACCGGAAGCACCGATACCCACAGTCTCTCCTGGTTTGAAAAGCTGTGCTGCTAAAATCGTCTGATGCACCTCCATCTCAAAGGCCCAGAAGAAACATTCTTTACATAGGGAGTGGCCGGTCTTTGGACGTCTCAGCACTGCACGCTTCACAGTACAGCTGCTACACAAGACAGGCATCTTGACTGTTGGGAGAAATCGTTTTTGAATAAACAATGAAATGTAGAGAAATGTTGTTGAATCATGGTCAACAAAACAGTGAAATGGTGCAATTGGAGTTCCATACAGTAGGTACTACTAGTCAATTAAATTACTGCCAGGTCGTGAGAAAGACTAAGTTTGACTTTTGTTTGGTATTTTCTGGGTCTCTGTAATTCAGTAAGGACCACAATGGATTGGAAATACGCTTTTACTTGTATTGTGTATATTGATCACTGTTTAAAAATGTGGATGCAAGTATCGAATCAATTCAATCAATCATTCAAGCTATAACGTTATACAAACGCTGTATTTACACTAACTCTAAAGTTATGACCAGTAGCAGGATAATTAAAAGATCAACAGGCATTCAACATAGAATGTTGTTAGCAAGGTTGGTAGCTAGGCTAACGTTAGTGAAGTTCAAACACCATGGATTTCCTTTAGCCCAACGTTAACGTTACCTGATTTTCCAAGGACACTGTGCTTGGATTGAGGATATCTGACAGCACTCGAAGTGAAACGTGTACACCTTTTTTAAACCTACTGAAGAACGAAATAAAATAGCATATTGCTACCTCATGTGTAACCCCAAATTTCTAAGTCTGTTGTAACTACTGCACTTCCTCTATTACACAACCGGAAATGATGCACCTCGAAGCATCCGCAGTGCCACCTATGGGTTGGAGTCAAAAGTTGAGGTGTAGTCTGACGTCGCTTTGGACCGCCCCGCGAACCAGTCTGACGTCACTGGGATTTATCATTGGGAAAATGGATTATCGGCTATTGTAACAATTGTGCGGCATGGAAATTGAAAAGCTTTCCATTTTTGCACAAAATGAGTTCCCTTCTATGTGTGCTCCTCTCCGGGAGAGGCATTTGTGGGAAGAAGAAAGAATAGGAGGGAGCCAAGTCTTATATACTCCCAACCTCATCATCATCATCATCATCATCATCATCATCATCAAACCTTTATTTGAATAGGCAGGTTAATTAAGAACAAGTTCTTATTTTCAATAACGGCCTATTTGGGGGTAAAAAGCCCCCTAGGGGAAAGGGGATGGGGGATAAAATAAAATAAATAAAAATAAAACACAAAGGAACATTATTAAAAAGGCAGGACATACATACAGAGCAACAACTGAACTAAACAACAACTGGCGGACAACAGAACAATAGTGGCAGCATGGTGTTAGCACATGGAGAAACATCTACATGAGTGCTCTAGGGAGTTTGTTAAAGTTTCCTTAAACAATCTAATTGAAATAAACGTTTCCATATTTAAGGTTTTTTGTAGTGTGTTCCAGCTATCTGGCGTAGACTGTAGAAGCTCCGCCTATAGTGCCCTCCAGTGGACACAGATATATATGCAGTCATGGGAGCAGTAGAGGACAGTTACAGTTAGTTACAACCATACATACACCCTCTAGATTCAACACTCCCACTTATGGTTACTTAGTACACTGTATGAATGTGAGAACTGGAGTCTGGAGCACAGCCCAATTGCTGAATACACGAGAAGAGAAAGGAGCGGTTTCAAGGGTGTTTAATGGAAATTGAGCAACACAGGAATTGGGGGGAAAATAGAACGGGGTTAATGTTCTGTCCTGTGGCTGCCACGGCGGCAGTGAGCGAGCAAGCGGTCCTGGTGCTTGTCGGGGGAGCTGCTGGGTGGCAGCGGGTGAATAGGTGTTCCTCCTCGGGAGTGCAACTCCCGGACCACGTAGGCCGGGTGGTCGTCTATCACCAGCGGAGGAGGGGGCTCTGGAGCAGGGGGAGACAGGGGACTGGAGACCACCGGTTTGAGCTGGGAGACATGGAAGGAAGGGTGAATGCGCATAACAGAGCGTAGGGGTCTTGAGGGTGTGTAGTTAGAGACCATTGACCGGAGGTAGGTGGGAGCCGCTCCCTTCGCCGCACGATATGCCAGGTCGAGGGCCTTGAAGCGGATTCGTGCGGCAATGGGGAGCCAGTGCAGGTCCCTGAGAAGTGGGGTGACATGGGCTGACTTCAGTAGGTTTGAGATCAGGCGGGCTGCTGCGTTCTGAATGAGTTGAAGAGGCTTGATGGCAGTGGTCGGAAGGCCAGCAAGCAGTGCGTTGCAGTAGACGAGGCGGGAGATGACTGTTGATTGGACGAGGAGTTGGGTGGCTTCTTTTGTCAGGAAGGGGCGGATCCTTCTGACGTTGCTCAGGAGGAATCTTCAGGTTCTGGTTGTCGCTGCGATGTGAGCAGAGAAGTTCAACTGGTCGTTGAGGACAACACCAAGGTTCTTGGCGGTCGGGGACGCGGTCACAGCTGCATTCTCGATTGTGATAGAAAGGTCGGTCAGGGGGGAGGATTTGGCCGGCAGGTGAAGCAATTCTGTTTTGCTTAGGTTCAGTTTGAGGTGGATGGTCGTCATCCAGGCGGAGATGTCAGACAGACAGGCCGAGATCCGCTCAGAGACGTGGATATCTGAGGGAGGGAAGGCGAGGAAGAGTTGAGTATCATTGGCATAGCAATGATACGAGAAGGCATGAGACGTGATAATGTTACCCAGAGATTTAGTGTAGAGGGAGAAGAGAAGGGGTCCTAGGACCAAGCCCTGGGGGACACCCGTCGGCCATTTCTGTGGAGTGACCAGTCCTGAAGCCTAACTGATTAGGGTCTAGGAGGTCATTCTGTAAGAGATAATCAGTGAGTTGGTTGGATACAGCACGTTCAAGTGTTTTAGAAAGGAAGGAGAGAAGAGAGACAGGACGATAGTTGTCTATGACGGTGGGGTTCATGGTTGGTTTTCTTATGAGCGGTGTGACTCTGGCTTGTTTTAGGGAGGTGGGGACCACCCCTGAGTTAAGGGAGGAGTTGATGGTTGCAGTTAGGAATGGGAGGATATCTGGTGCTATGGTCTGGAGGAGTGGGGAGGGTAACTGATCCAGCTGGCATGAAGTCGGACGGTTCGACATTACCAGTTTCAGGGTCTCGGCGTCTGTAATGGGAGATGACAGAGTGAAGGATGAGGTTCTCGATTTAGTATTTGGAATGGGTGGGGGTTGGGAGAACGAGCTGCAGATGTTCTCCACTTTTTCCTCAAAGAAGATCGCAAAGTCTTCGGCAGAGAGAGAGATGAGGGAGGAGGGGGTGGGGGGGGGGGAGTGAGGAGGGAGGACATGGTAGCATGCAGTTTGCGTGCTTGGCAGAGGCCTCGATCATATGGTGAAAGAAAGAAGGTTTGGCAGTAGTAATGGTTTTAGTATGAGGACAACATGGACTCTACCGATCAACATAATCATTTGGTAAGTAGGAAATAGGGCTAGGGTTCCAAAAATCACCCAGAACTACCCCTTTAACTCATTCAGCGCCAGTCACGAGAAAAGTCAGGTTAACCCGCCAACCGTCTTTTATTAGCTATATCCATTCATTTTTCATCCATCCAGCCTGATGTTATCATTGGGAATGGGTCTGAGCTTGCAAAATGGCAAATACCGCCGCCTACGCCTTCCAGCCGGTATTGCACTCTATTAGAAATGGTGTAGTTTCTTTTCTGGGCCGATCTGAGCCGTGCGGGCGGGGTTTAAATACTCCGGTAGGACTAGCGTTTACAACGTTACATCTGCGATGCTGCCCCCCCCCCCCCCCCTTCATATGCAATGCCGGGCAATGTTGGACGGACCTCCATGAGCAGTATTTGGAATGGCGATCAGATAATTGGATTATTTCTTTTGCATTACATCAGAGACCAGGTAACGACTCTATATATAAAATCTTGCGTTGATCTGATATTTCTTTCTACCGCGATCGAAGCTGTCTGTGTGTGTGTGTGTGGCTGTTTACCGTTGAGTGCAGGAGGTGGCGGGGGGAGCGCCGCGCTACGAGGGCCATTTCATGTATACACAAGGAAGGATAATAATGATAATCTAGTGTTGATTTCAGGAAGATTTGATAATCAGGCGAAAAATTTCAACATGTTGTGTATTCCACTAAAGGGCTATTATCGTGTCTTTTCCTGGGATTACTAAGAATCACCAAAACTATACTCATATTCAAAACGGTATAAAACGGAAATGTACGGATGAAAAAACATTCTGTTTGGTGCATGTTGACTGGAAGCAACTCACTGACAATCAACAGTTGTATTAGACCCATAGCTATAATTGTGAGGATTGGCCCATTCCCGCCACACGCTTCAAGGTACTGTGAGGAGGATTGGCTCATTGCCACCACACGCTTCTAGGTCAAGTACCAATTGCCGTCACGCACCTGTCGGTTGTTTGTAATCAGCGCCCAGAGCCCTTCATATACTCGGGTCTTTCTGTCAATCGTTGTCGGGTCGTTTTGGATTTCCACTGCTACTGCCTGTTCCCTCCGTTGTTGTGCCTCGTCTGTTTTTCTTCAGGACGTCCATGGAAGTCGCCGCTGTTGTGTATCTCTATCATCCGTTGGAGCTGTGCCTCGTTGCCTGCTTTGCGCATTTGCGCTTTGGTGAGTTTTTGGAACAAACCTTTTGGATTCTCTGTTTTCTGTGTGTTTGGATAACACTGAAGATTTGCCGTTTTTGTTTTGTACTGGACTCAGCTAAACTTGTGTGTTGGTAACACTGAAGATTAAGTCATGTGTGTTTATACTGGACTCAGCTAAGGAGGACTGGACTGCCTCTGTATTCCGTTGGCTTGTTTATTGACCACTCTCTCTCTCTCTCTCCGTTCCTCCCCGAGTTGGATCCTGGAGTAGCTGCAGAGCCGCAGAGGCAGTGGCGCTTCGCTGCTTCTCCATCTCAATACCGGGATGATCTGCAGAGCCGCAGACAACTCTGCCAAGAACATTCTCCCCTTTGTTTGTTCTTATTGTTATTTCGCTCATTCCTGTTTCAGAAATAAATACGCCCTAGTCTTTGGCTAACTCTGAACTACCTGTCTGTGCCGTGCTGTTGGGGTCGGTTTCAAACCATAACATTACGACCCGACCATGACGACCCCAGCCGACACAGACAGGGTCAAGGCAGCGTTGGCGGTCCAGATCGAATTGACCAACGACCACAGCCTACAGTTAGGTGCGGCTGCGGCTGCTGTGCAGGACCTCCGGGCTCAGGTCCAGCCTATTCAGGAGTCCCTTAGCTCTCTGGCTACCCTGCAGACAGCCCAGGGTAATCAGCAGGCTGATATTCTGCACCAACTACAGACGTTGAGTGAAGCATTTAACGCCCTGCTTGTAACCCCACCTACTCCAGGATTCTCGGCCAGAGCACCACCCGCAGCCGTGGCGGACCCCGCGCCTCCCGACCTCGCACCTTGGGAGCCCCGTCTCTCCGAACCACGTTGGTTTGACGGTAACTTCGAGGATTGTGCCACATTCATCATGCAGTGTGAGTTGGTTTTCCTTCATCAACCCAGCCGATTTACTTCGGAGGGAGCCCGAGTGGCTTACATGACTAACCTGCTCTCAGGCCGAGCAGCACAGTGGGTTACTGCCTCCTGGTCAATGAGGGCTGATTTTTGTTTTTCCTACCCAGACTTCGTGGCAGATCTCCGCAGGGTTTTCCACCACCCAGCTCGTGGCCAGGACCCAGGAGCTCGGTTGGGCACCTTCCGGCAGGGCAGTGGCAGTGTCACCGACTACGCGCTGGAGTTCAGACTGGCCGCAACGGAGAGCGGTTGGAACGATCAAGCGCTTCGTCTCACCTTCCTGAGGGGGCTCAACGACGCAGTAAGGGACCAGCTCGTTCCCCAGACCCCCCGCACTCATGACGGTACTGCGGTCCGTCCTGCTCCCTCCGCAACTGGTGGCCCCTTCCCCTCCCGTTCGGTGCCCGAGGAGGAACCCATGCAGCTGGGACGCACACACCTTAGCCAGGCTGAACGGGAGGCCAGGTTCAGGTCCGGCCTTTGCCTCTACTGCGGCCGGGATGGACACCGTATCTCCAATTGCCCCACCCGGCCAAAAGACCAGGCTCGCCGGGACCCCGGGAGATCCTGGTGAGCCGTTTTTCTTGTTCCCACACCCGTGCACCACCTAACCGTCTGACGAGCATCACCCTAGCCTGGGCGGACCAACGGGCGACGGTGGAGGCACTCATTGACTCGGGTGCTGATGAGAGTTTCCTGGATTTCGAGTTTGCCACCCAGGCCAACATTCCACTTGAGGACCTCGAGAGACCCTTGGAGGTGTTCGCGTTGGACCAGCACCGCCTGGCTGACATCACTCAACGCACCTGTCCAGTCCTTCTCACCATTGCTGGTAACCACGTTGAGAGACTCCAGTTTTTTATCACCAGATCCCCTCTTGTCCCTGTAGTCCTGGGTCGGCCCTGGCTCGCGCTGCATGAGCCCCACATCGCCTGGTCCTCCGGTACCATCAGGGGGTGGAGCTCCTCCTGTCATGCCCAGTGTCTTCAGGTGGCGTCCAGTCCCGTGCCCCGGAGTTCCCTTTGTGAGCCGCCTCCGGACCTCTCGACTATTCCCCCCGAATACCACGACCTCGAGGAGGTTTTCAGTAAGTCCCAGGCTCAGGCCCTTCCGCCTCACCGGCCTTACGACTGTGCCATCGACCTCCGCTCTGGGGCTCCCCTTCCCGGCAGCCGCCTCTACAGTCTGACCGTCCCTGAGAAGGCAGCGATGGATAAGTACATCTCTGAGTCCTTGGCAGCAGGCCTCATTCGGCCTTCCTCCTCCCCGGTGGCGGCCAGTTTCTTTTTTGTTGGGAAGAAGGATGGAGGCCTTCGACCCTGTATCAACTATCGCCAACTCAACGAGATCACCATTAAGAACAAGTACCCCCTTCCTCTCATGAACTCCACCTTCGAGCCCCTCACCCAGGCTACCGTCTTCACCAAGCTGGACCTCCGGAGTGCTTACCATCTGGTCCGTATCCGAGAAGGCGATGAATGGAAGACCGCCTTCAAGACTCCCAGGGGCCACTACGAGTACCTGGTGATGCCGTTCGGCCTCACCAACGCTCCGGCGGTATTCCAGGCGCTCATGAACGACGTCCTCCGTGACATGCTGGAGGAGTTTGTGGTGGTATACCTGGACGACATCCTCATCTTCTCCAAGACCCCCGAGGAACACGTCCAGCATGTCCGCCGTGTGCTGGGGCGCCTCCTCCACAATCGGCTCCTCGTCAAGGCAGAGAAGTGCCGATTTCACTCCGACTCCGTCGATTACCTGGGCTTCATCGTGGAGAGCGGCTTGACCCGAGCTGACCCTCGCAAGATCCGGGCCGTGGAGGAGTGGCCGGAACCCACCTCTCGGAAAGAGCTACAGAGCTTCCTCGGGTTCGCAAACTTCTACCGAAGATTCATCCGGAACTACAGCCAGGTGGCGGAACCACTTACCAGGCTAACCTCTCCCTCCCTGCCGTTCGACTGGTCCCCAGCGGCTTGCGCTGCGTTCCGTTCCCTCAAGAAGAGGTTCACCACCGCCCCGGTCTTGCTCCACCCAGACCCCAAGAGACAGTTCATTGTGGAGGTGGACGCCTCGGATACTGGACTAGGGGCTATCTTGTCCCAGCGGTCGGCAACGGACCAGAAGGTACATCCGTGCGCCTTCTACTCACGTCGTTTCCTCCCTGCCGAGAGGAACTATGACATCGGCAATCGGGAGCTGCTGGCGGTAGTGGCTGCCTTGGAGAAGTGGCGTCATTGGCTAGAGGGGGCCGAGGAACCATTCACCATTTGGACGGACCACAAGAACTTGACGTACATCCGTGCTTCCAAGCGCCTCAACGGCCGGCAGGCAAGGTGGGCCAGCTTCCTCAGTCGGTTCGACTTCTCGCTGACCTTTCTCCCTGGGTCCCGCAACACGAAGGCCGACTCCCTGTCCCGGTTACACTCCAAGGGGGCTCCAACCACTGAGGATCCGACTCCCATCCTCCCAGAGGCCAGGGTGGTGGGAGTGGTCACCTTGGGCATCGAGGGGTTGGTAAGGCGTGCCCTACACTTCCATCCCGCTTTTGGCAATGTACCCGTTCGTCGCCTCTTCGTCCCTGACTCAGTCCGGTGGGGCCATACCAGCCGGTTCGCCTGCCACCCGGGCGTTCATCGCACGTTCTCCTTCCTGGCTCGTCGATTCTGGTGGCCCACCATGAGGAACGACGTCAAGGAGTTTGTTCTGGCCTGCGCGGTCTGCGCCCGCAGCAAGGCCTCCCACCAGGCACCCTCCGGGCTATTGCAGCCGCTTCCCATTCCGAGCTGCCCTTGGTCCCATGTGGCGTTGGACTTCGTCACGGGTCTTCCTTCGTCCCAGGGGAACACGTGCCTACTGACCGTGGTGGATCGGTTCAGCAAGGGGGTTCACCTCGTGGCCCTTCCCAAGCTTCCCTTGGCTGCCGAGACAGCGGACCTCCTGACAAGCCACGTGTTCCGCCTCCATGGTTTTCCCCAGGACGTTGTCTCGGACCGGGGCCCCCAGTTCACTACCCAGGTATGGCGGGCCTTTTGCAAGGGATTGGGGGCAACAGTCAGTCTTTCCTCTGGTTATCATCCCCAGACTAACGGACAAACAGAGAGGATGAACCAGAGCGTGGAGTCTGCTCTCCGTTGTGTGGCTGCCGAGAGACCCGCTTCCTGGAGCCGGTTCCTCCCCTGGGTCGAGTACGCCATCAACTCCCTGGTCAGTTCCGCCACCGGCCTCTCGCCTTTTGAGGTATCCCTGGGCTACCAACCCCCTCTTTTCCCTGCACAGGAGTCGGAGGTGGCAGTTCCCTCTGTGCAGGACCATCTCGACCGGTGCCGACAGGTCTGGGAGATCACCAGGACTGCACTGCTCCGGTCATCGGAGCGCGCCAGTCGTGGGGCTGACCGGCGCCGGATCCCTGCGCCGACGTACCACCCTGGGCAGAGGGTGTGGCTGTCCGCCAAGGACCTTCCGCTTCGATCCTCGGCCAAGAAGCTTAACCCCCGGTTCGTCGGTCCTTTTGAGGTTCTGAAGGTGCTCAGTCCCGCGGCGGTGAGTCTTAAGCTTCCTGCGTCCATGCGCATTCACCCCGTTTTCCATGTGTCCCGGGTTAAGCCTGTCTCCCTCAGTCCCCTGATGCCTCCTCCCGAGATGGTGGACGGACACCCCCAGTGGCAGGTCCGTCGGCTTATGGACGTCCGACGGCGGGGACGGGGGTTCCAGTACCTGGTGGACTGGGAGGGATACGGCCCGGAGGAACGGAGCTGGGTTTCCCGCCAGCTCATCATGGACCCCGACCTGATCACCGACTTCCATCGTTCCCATCCGGACAGGCCGGGCCGGGCTGGTCGCCGGGTGGCTCCCGTGGAGGGGGGGGGGTACTGTGAGGATTGGCCCATTCCCGCCACACGCTTCAAGGTACTGTGAGGAGGATTGGCTCATTGCCACCACACGCTTCTAGGTCAAGTACCAATTGCCGTCACGCACCTGTCGGTTGTTTGTAATCAGCGCTCAGAGCCCTTCATATACTCGGGTCTTTCTGTCAATCGTTGTCGGGTCGTTTTGGATTTCCACTGCTACTGCCTGTTCCCCCCGTTGTTGTGCCGCCTCATCTGTTTTTCTTCAGGACGTCCATGGAAGTCGCCGCTGTTGTGTATCTCTATCATCCGTTGGAGCTGTGCCTCGTTGCCCGCTTTGCGCATTTGCACTTTGGTGAGTTTTTGGAACAAACCTTTTGGATTCTCTGTTTTCTGTGTGTTTGGATAACACTGAAGATTTGCCGTTTTTGTTTTGTACTGGACTCAGCTAAACTTGTGTGTTGGTAACACTGAAGATTAAGTCACGTGTGTTTATACTGGACTCAGCTAAGGAGGACTGGACTGCCTCTGTATTCCGTTGGCTTGTTTATTGACCACTCTCTCTCTCTCTCCGTTCCTCCCCGAGTTGGATCCTGGAGTAGCTGCAGAGCCGCAGAGGCAGTGGCGCTTCGCCGCTTCTCCATCTCAATACCGGGACGATCTGCAGAGCCGCAGACAACTCTGCCAAGAACATTCTCCCCTTTGTTTGTTCTTATTGTTATTTCGCTCATTCCTGTTTCAGAAATAAATACGCCTTAGTCTTTGGCTAACTCTGACCTGTCTGTGCCGTGCTGTTGGGGTCGGTTTCAAACCATAACAATAATATAAGATATATTTTAAGCACTTGCAAATCTCACAGTCTCCCCATTGATTAAAGCGATGGCGTTCTAGCGCCCCCTGGCTCATTAAGCGATGGTGCTGAATGAGTTAAGGATAAACTCTACACAGTGACACGTTTTATTTTATTTCTCTAATGTAAACCCTGATCATCAATATATTGTTAATTGATACATTCTGTTCCAAAACGATTTCATACATACAAAATGTATAGGCAATTATCCACTATTCAAATTATTCCTATTCGATTTCTTACATTATATAAATTAATTAATGGAAAGTGTAAAAGATCAATTCAATCTCTATGATTACTGTCAATCTTTGAGTTAACAGAACAATTGTAACATGTAGGTCATGTAGGCTACCTCTCTATTACTTTAGTCTTTCTTTTTGTCTTTTTTCATGTATTTCCACTTTATTTTATGACTACTGATTTGAAAAATGATTAATTAAATAAACAAATAAAATAAAATCTCTCATCTGTGATCTTCTTATTTGTCTTTAGGGTTTGTATTATAGGGCTGGTCAAAACTATTGGTATATTTTAATCATTCCTTTAACGTTAGTGTCATTGTTTTTCACCTTGAGGTAAAAAATACAATAAAAAAATGGAAAGGGCACATGCATGGACACATTCTCTCTCTCCCTCTCACACACACACACACACACACACACACACAACACACACACACACACACACACACACACACACACACACACACACACACACACACACACACACACACACACACACACACACACACACACACACACACACACACGTACACCAACATGGCTTGCATTGTAGCCTACCCTAAATTACACAATACGTGAAGTGGAATATTGCACTATAGTAATAATTATGATGTATGCATGGATCCAAAACTCTCCATATAAACTTAACAATCTGCTATGACCTCTCATTTAAACTTAAATAGCCAATGCTCAGAAACGTTTTGGATAAAAACATTGCTAAAAGACTAAATGTAAATGTAATCAGTCACTGACTCAGTTACTTGGTGTCAGTCTCTGTCTCAGTCTCTCTGTCAGTCTCAGTCAGTCAGACTGAGTCAGTCTGTCCGTTCGTCTGGCATTCTCTCTGTTCATCTATCCATCTGTCCGTCCGTCAGTCATTCCATCATTCCCATTGTCCATCAGTCTGTCCAATCCGCCTGTCCAATCCGCCCGTCTGTCTGTCTGTCTGTCTGTCTGTCTGTCTGTCTGTCTCCTGTCTGTCTGTCTGTCTGTCCGTCCGTCCGTCCGTAATTTCATCTTGTCGAATGACGGATAGATGGACTGACAGGCGGGTAGATAGATGGATGGAATGTCAGATGGATGGACTGACTGATGGACGAATGGATGAATGACTGGATGGACTGATGGATGGACCAGATGATGGATTAACGGATTGGAGTGACTGATTGACTGACTGACAGACGGACAAATGGATGGCCAATAGATGGATAAAATGATGGACAGATGGAATGACAGAAGGGCAGATGGATGGAATGGCGAATGGATGGAATGACGAATGGATGAAATGACTGATGGACAAAATGATGGACTGATGGAATGACAGAGGACAAATGGACCCATTTCAGGGGTTTTGAAATCCTGCATGGGGGTGAGCACATGACACATGTGGCATGGCCAATGTTCAGAAACCATATATATTGTCCAAATATATATACATTTGACAAAGCCCACATAATAGTTCCTTTATAAGAATGTGTCACTGGAAGGTGTGGCCAATGTCCAGAATCCATATTGTCCAAATATCATGTAATTTGTGAAAAGCCCATTTAGTGTGTTCCTTGCTAAAATATGTGTCACATGTCCAGAAACCACATATATTGTCATAATCTCCTATATACTCAGTAAACAAGGGTTTTGGAGTCCTGCATGGGGGCAAGCATATGACAATTGTGGCAGAAAGGCGTGGATCTCTGTGACTATCTGTACAATAATTGCTTGTGTTGTAAGTAATTGGTGAAAATATTCTGTTCATGTCTAAAAACATGTGAATCCCACAACCAGTTGAAATGTAAGCAATAAGGATTTATTTGTTTGTTTCAAAGAATGCTGCTACTGCAACAGACATCAAAATGCAATTTGTAGTAGTTAGGGGGACGGGGTGGGGTGAAAAAGGAGCAAGGCCGCTGAGGTCATGGTTCGGTGCAGGAAAGAGTCACAAGCTTAGGCGGTGGCGTGAAACGCTCCCCTCTGGTGCCACTGCATGTCTCTGATGCGCCTCACGGACTGGATCTGAGGGGTCTGGGCTCCGAACTCAGCGCACTCCTTGTACTCTCCCTTTTCAAACAGGTACTGGAAGCCCCTGTAGCCTGGATACTGATACCCCACCCAACTGGCACACAGGGAGCACAGTGAGGAGGTTGAGGAGGGGAGGGGAGGGGAGAAACAAGATGAATTTTTTAGAAGATGCAGACGAGAGAATCAGTGAATGTAACATACAGTATATGTCACTGATGATGATAGTAGCCATTTTTCTGACTCACGTGCCACTCTGGACTCTGACAGAGGAGACCTTCTCCTGGTAGCCATGTGCATGGAAGCTGGGAACATCATCATCTATGATCTCGATCTTCTTCCCGGCAAAGCTGGGGTTTTCGAAAAGGACAATCTTGTGCTCCTGGCTGTCCTGCAGAGGGGAACAGAGAGAGGACGGTGGGCTTCGGAAGACACTGGCAGGGCATTGCAGAAATTACTTGACCATCTAATTGTTGTGGTAAATAGGGATGCACCAATGCCGATAAAGGTATGGGATATCATTCTGATATCAGGGTAAAATAGGGTATCAGTACCCGAGAATTTCCCTGAGACTATTTTATTTATTTAAAAATAAATAAAAAGTTACTTGATGAACTTAGGTCTTGCTAATGGAGAAACTTTTGATTATATCTCAATCATTTTTGTCCAATGATCCCAAACTTATAGTCCAAATCTATACTGTTCAGTAAAAGCGATCTGGTATTGGCTGATACCTAAACATTTAGGAATCACTATCGGCAGTGGAGAAAGTGGTATCGGTCCATCCCTGGTAAACACTACTGAAGTCTGCTTTCTTACCACTTTAATGGGGCGGAAAGCAAAGAGGGTGTCGCTGCGTCGGCTGTTGGTCCAAGAATCCCAGCGAGGATACTCCCCCTTCTCAAACACATACTGCTCCCCCTTACAGTTAGCCTGTTCATATCCCACCCATCTGGGAGGGGGTGGGGGGGGGGGGGTGTGGACAGCAGAAGTAAGGCAGGCTTTAGTCACAGGATCATGGGTGAATGTTTCATGCCACAAACATAGTTTGTGCAGATGTGTTTGTAGCAGGTTTCTTTCAATCATTCTGTTCCTCTCCCCCTCCTCCTCAGTCAGTCAGTTGTTTACTCACTCACTCACTCACTCACTCACACATTCATTCACTCGCTCTCTGAGTTTTTTTTGTTATGCTCTCTGTTCCTCTGACTCACGGTCCACACAGCACCACAATGGAGCCGACTTTGTCCACGCCTATTTCCTGGAGGTTGTTGCAGGGGGCAATCAGCTCCTGGCAGCGTCCCTGGAAGTTTTCCTGCTCATAGATTGCCAACTGTGGGAAAAATTATTTTATATGCGTGAGTTCCAATCCATGTACACCAACCCCATGTGAAATCCAACTGGGGAATGCACAAGTGCTTATTTCAGGGAAATTGTAATGAGGGAGGATCTGTTTGTTTTCGCTCCATCCTGTTGTTCTTCAGAATTAACCTGTTCATCCCCCTCCCATGTCTTCCTCTCACCTTAAAGGCACTAGTCCCTGGCTGCTGCTGCTTGGAGGCAGGGTTTTGGTGGTCTGTGGCCATAGTGAACCGGATGGATATGAAACTGTGAGGAAACAGACAAAAGTATAGAGAAATTGAGTTAAGAAGAATCTTCTGATAAATGTCTATGGATATCATTAACAGTTATATATCTTGAGCACAATTATTATAAATGCCATTATTTTCTAATTATATAGTAAAAAAAGGCATTATGTAAACAAAAGTACCCGCCCCCTTTTCCTGAAAAATACACTCAAACTGTTAAAGCCATTATGAAACCAGAATGACAAAAGTGATGTGATGTGGAGTAGATTTTTGATTCCGAAAAGGCAACTGAAAATGTTTTGTTGATAAGTTGATAAAATAAAATAAAAGTAAAAATTATAAAATTATAATAATAAAATAGAGAGAGCAGCGGACACGATTCCCTTACCAGTACCTGTCTCTGCCAATGTGTTTGTGATGCCAGGCCGAGCTCAATATATATGGTGCCGGTCAGGGCTGGAAACTCTGCCAACACT